>NC_056728.1:1026866640-1026931640 GCF_019279795.1 Protopterus annectens
TAGATTGTCTAAAGAGGTGTCTGAACAGACTAAGGTCGAATCGTCAGCGTATTGTATACAGGTTGCATCAGGGATGGCTTTATGTAGGTCGTTAATAAAGACTGAGAAAAGAAGTGGACCCAGTATGGATCCTTGTGGAACACCTATGGTATTTGGTAGGAGATTGGAAAGTTGATTTTGCCAGAGTATTGCTTGTTTCCTATCAGAGAGGTAAGCTTGGAACCAGCCTAAAGTTAGATTGTCAAGCTGTAAAGTTTTAAGAGTATTATGAAGTAGTTGGTGGTTAACCATGTCAAAGGCCTTTGAAAGATCCAGAAAGAGAGCAGATGACATTATTTTGTTATTACGGTTGCGATTTATAGTATCAGTAAAAGAGAGTAGTGCAGTAGTTGTGCTGTGGTTGGGCCTAAATCCGTGTTGTGAGTTGGTCAGTAGTTGGTTCTGGATAAGATAGTGAAGTAGTTGTTTATGTATACATTTTTCCATGATTTTGGCAAGAGGGGACATTATGGCTATTGGTCTATAGTTTGACAGGTCAGTGGAAGAGCCACCTTTATGAAGAGGTATAACATGGGAAGTTTTCCAAATTGTGGGGATGGAAGATTCCAGGATGGTACGATTTATAAGTATTGATATGGGGTAGGCTATTACATTTGCGGCTATCTGTAAGTATTCAGCTGGGAGAAGGTCAGCAGAGGGGGTAGTAGGTTTAAGTTTTTGTAATAAGGTTCTTATGCTAGATGTAGGGACAGGTTGTAGAGTGAAAATGGGTCTAGTTTCTGGACTATCCTCCATCACAGGACTGAAGTTAGCAGATAGTTGGTTAGCTAAGGTTTGTATAGTAGTCGTGAAAAATGAGTTAAAGGTGTTAGCTACTTCTAATGGAGTTTTATCAGATACTATTTCTGGGGTGGGAGTTGAGGATTTGCCTGGGCGTAAGAGGTTGTTAAGACCTGCCCAAAATTTTTTCGGGTTGTTTTGGTGTTTATTTTGTAGTTGGCAGTAGTAACTTTTTTTGTCCGCTAGTATTGATTTTTTTGTGTCATTTCTTTGCTGTTGAAATAGGATGCGGTCCCGGGATAATTTGGTTTTACGCCAAGTTTCCCAGGATTTGTTCCTATTTTTGATTTTGGATTTGGTTTCCTTTGTAAGCCAGGGTGCAATGTTTGCTTTGGTCTTAATTAGTCTCTTTGGAGCGTGGTTATCAAGTATGTCTAGGAAGGTGGTATTAAATCTAGATACTGCTTCTTCGAGGGGGAGATACTTTAGTGGGGCCCAATTACAAGATCGGAGTTCTTCTTGGAATTTTGTTGGGTCAAATTGCTTCTTATTTCTAATTGACCTGAACATGGGAGTGATAGATAGGCCTATTTTATTTTTTGTTGTGTATGTGATGAGGTGGTCGCTAGGTCATTTGGTGCAGTCCCAGACTCATATGTTTGTGGCTGGCTATTTATTAGAATCCAGTCTAAAATACTTTCTTTTTGGTTTACATTTCCAGTTCTGGTTGTAGTATTTATAATCTGGGTAAACCCATATAGGTTAATGTGGATGGGGTTGGTCTCTGAAGAGCATAGGTTCCAGTCAATGTTGACGTCACCCATGATAATAGTTTCTTGGGGGTAGTTGTTGGATATCCAGCTAAGTAAGTTTTCCAGTGTATCCACATTGTTCCCTGGAGGGATATACACTGTAAATAGATTTATACTTTTCTCTTTGTTTAGCTGTATTTTTAAAGCAAGTATTTCTGCATTAGAGATTTGGGGTGGTTGTTTAGTGTTATAGGTAACATTGAGATTGCTGTTATAGGTAACATTGAGATTGCTGTTATAGAGCACAGCAATACCACCACCCTTTCTTTTTATATATATATATGTTTGTACCTATATATATATATATATATATATATGACTTACGACCACCATGGTCAAGTAATACTTCACAAAGTAATTTTTAATTATTTCATTAGCAACTGGAGTTAGAATATAATCCTCATTGTGTCTGTATTTCTCTTTTCTCACCCTCTTCGTCACTGTCTTTTGTCTTACATATGTTTATTGAGTTTATTTCCTTGTTTCACTCCAGTTATTTTGCTGTCATATACAACAGCACTACAACATGCAACCAGCCCTTTGATAAGGCTTATTGGACCTCCCACATATGGTGGCAGCAGTGCCATTACCACCAGCAATGGAAGAACACAGCACATGTGGGTCCCAGCCTGTCACAGTTGCTTCCATACTTCCTGCCATATTGGCACCACCTGTGTCATGTAGCCCTGCCCCATATGTTAGTACAGTGGCCCTTGTCAGTAATAGTGCAAGTGGAGATGACATCATTGCCACATATTAACAGCTGGCAGATATTGTGTTGGAAAATCATTGATAGGATCTTGGATTCCCACATCAGCCACATGGAAACCATGCTTTGGTGACTTGTTAAGTCATGTACCTGCCCAGCACTGGCTCCTCTTTCTAAGCCAGGACCCACTGGTGACAGTAAACTGGATGCCAAGTAAGGTGCCGTTGTGTCTCAGCTGGTACAGACTGCATCTGCGACTATCCAGTCCTATCCAACAACTTGGTGCTCATTCCCTTTTGAGTCCATGTCAGCCACTGTTAATTAAACAATCTTCCCCTCACCATTGTGTCACCTCAGTTTGTCTAATGTCTCCTTTACCAATGTGTTCTTCCTTCCCATCATTATGTTACCCTCACACCCTGTTAGTATTGTCTGTCTTATACTGCTATTTAACCTTTCCATGACTTCCTCTTCCTTCTGTTTCTCCCTTCTCCAGTTTCCCTTCTTTTAACAAAAAAGGGCACCTGTCCCACAAAAAAGCTTAATCCTCCTGTCTCACCATCATACTCTTATTTCTTATTTGCTACTGTCTGTTCTACACCCCTGCTTGCTCCCCGTTTTTATCTCTGTCTGATATTCCCATTTCCAACCTTTAATCTGGTCAGAAAATAGAAAAACACCCCACACACATGCTACAAACTATCTTAAAAATGAATGATAAATGAAAATGCTGGCAGGCCGAGTTTCACAGGCACAAATCACTCAGGTGATGATAAACCAAAGGTGTATTTAATGGATTTTTATCATTTATTTAGTTTGGGTTGCTGTTTCTGTTTTTTTTTTTTTTTTAAATGAATGACCTTTTTGTGGTTATTTGGTGCATGACAGGTCACAGAGAGCATCCCTGATGCCTAAATCTAACCAACAAGAAATTGCACTTCTTGTTGTTTAGAAATAAAGAATTCTAGTCAACATAATGTGCCAAAAATATTGACATTGGTTAATATAGGGGAATAGAATGTATGAAGAAGAAAAGGGAAACGGCCTTGAGGGAAGGTACAGCACAAACTGATAAAATACAAGGGAAAAATGAAGTTTATTTCATAGCTCAAGTTAGCAAAAACAATTTTATGCAGTTTAGTTAAACTACTCAATGTAAAGCTAAGGTATAAAGTTATATTTCCTTTTAGCAAAAACGTATGCATACACGAATAAACAAACAAACAAATATATAAATAAAATACCAAAATAAACCCAGGAGATTTTGTTTCTAATATCTTAGTAGATTTCTAAGAATTCAGGTAAACAGCTAATTAAACTGAGTATCTTCCTGCATACAATTGCATCAGACCTGCACTGCTCTGCCATTTTAATTTAATGAGACACATTAGTGCTGTTGCAAAGAAGAAAAAAGATAATTGCTATGTTTCAGCATTCAGTGTCTGCAAGCCCATAAGGCTTGTAAAAGTAAAATATCAATAACACAGACTCCACACTACTCCTACAGATTCATTAAATTACAAGTGTATTATATATAAACAGTTGACAGTTATAACCTAGTAATTATTTTGCAGGGTCCCTGAGAGAGTTATGGTACCTAGTGATAGTGGTATTACTAAAGCATGAAGGATCCCTGCAATTGTTTGCAGTATGCAATGCTTTGTGGTCAGAAGTAAAATAACTATAAAACTGTCAGGTAAAAAGTAGAGCTTTTGCTGAGAACAATGTTCAAGGATGTCTGATGCTTCATTTTTGACATGAAATTATATAGAAGGAGACAGTAGTTAAGCAGCCATGTTTTGTACTGCTAGATGTCTTTTCATGTGTGTGTATGACCTATCTTTGGTTCATGCACTGAAGTTAAAAAATATAAGGTGCTTGTAAAGAAAAAATTTTTTTCTGTATCAAATGCCAATAAAATTTAAGCTTTTATGCAATATATCTAACGTTATTCAAAGGTTTGCAGCATTGTACTGCTTTTAGCTATGCTTGCATTATTTATAAGCAGTCTGAGCTCTGTATACTTTGTTTGTACATGCTAAAGTGAAGTATCAAGAGAAAAAAAAGAGCAGCCATTTTTTTCCTTTTTCTCTCTTCCTGGCTTGGAGGATTTAACAAACTTGGAAATTACTGTTATAGTCATCTTTAGAAATTCATAATTGTCAAACTACACATTTATATTAATAAGCCTAATTATATTTGTTTTGTGTATATGTGTGTGCATATGTGCATGTCTCTGCATATCTATATCTTTGAGAGAGAGTGTGTGTGTGTGTGTGTGTGTGTGTGTGTGTGTGTGTGTGTGTGTGTGTGTGTGTGTGTGTGTCTGTGTGTGAATATACACAACTATATGGGTGTTTCTGGTTGGGGGCAGTATTTTTATTTTGGTGTGAAACAAATATTTGATCAAAATTTGAAAAACAGAGTTGCTTAGTACCAGATAAAATGCTATTTTACCACTGAGTCATTGTGTTGCCCTCAAACTGAGCTTTATTGCTACTGGTATGTTCTATGTTGTTTTTTTTTTTTCAAAAAAAAAAAAATTATTTGCATAAGCTGACACCATTGTTTACTCAAATAAATTCTCGACACACTACGCACGGGCATTAATGTCCTTCTAGCTTGCCAATATACCAAAACACTCGTTCCCATAATAAGCGTCCATGCTGTTCTTAAAAATATCTAAACTAGTGCTTGCTTTAATGTAATTTGGTAGTCTGTTCCATGCATCAACTTCTCTGTCAGAAAGCCAGTTAGTACACTTCTCATTCCTATAGAGTCTTCTACGTAGGTTGTCTGACATGGAGAATTTAACTTAGAGATTCATGTAATAATAATAGTCAAGCAAATACATGGATAAACTAGTTGAATTCACTTTTTATTATAGTTCATAAATGAACCTACTTCTTAAAACACTAATAATTCACAGTTGTACACTGTACAGTGACTGATTGCTTACCGTTCACAGTCATATAGCCCCACTTTCTTTTATTGTGACATACTGCACTCCTTTTATTTTAATTGGAGTGCTTTTCTTCAGGATGGAATCATTTTGATGTATTTGTGAGGAAAAACTTTATTAGTTCAAGCTAAGAAAACTTGTTAAATTGCTAAGTAAAGCGACCTTTTAACATTTTCTACCAGGAATAATGAGAGATGTCACAGTTTAATCTGGAAAACAAATATCTTTTCCCTCTTGTTGAGTTTGTATTTCCAGATGGGAGTCAAGTTCTATTGTAATTGTTACTATAAATGGAGTGTTCAGGAACTCTTGACGCTAAATGAAGAAAATGTCCGAAATGATTTTGCTAGATGGATGATGACATTACATGCATGTAATTAACCATGGTATAGTCTCAACTCAAGTAGTTTGCTGCAGTTCAGAACCCCAGACAGACAAAGTATTTAAGCCCAATGACATTTTATAAAGTTTTAATAAATAGAAGTTGAGTATATTCTATTCAATAACCAGTTTTTAAAGTTAGCTAACATTCTTTTCATTTATGTAGTTAATGTGCTTTTCATTACTGTGCTTGCATTATCATTCAAGAAGAACACTATCTGGTAGTGTATCCCCTAAGAACTGTGGAATTTGATTTAAAAGAAGAATTTCGGTATGTGTCTTTCTAATAATGCCCCCATGAGCCCTCTGTGTATATTAAGGAAATGTGTGTGTGTGTGTGTGTGTGTGTGTGTGTGTGTGTGTGTGTGTGTGTGTGTGTGTGTGTGTGTGTGTGTGTATCAAGACCCTCTGTGGTTTCGTTAGCTATACTTGCAACCCACACAGATGCAGTCTTTATACTACCAGGTTTCCAATTTTATCTGATTTGAGAATATATCCACAGATCTGGTGGTAAAAGTGTATACCTGTAACGAAGACTGGTGAAAGTATCTTTGATCATTTTTTCTTTATTTTATTTATCATTTACTAACTGGGCTAGTGAGTTCCTCCTCAGGTCTCTCAGGTATGGCCCAGGACCTATGATCAAAAGTAAATATGTTTAAATGAATACTTCTGTGTGTCCAATCTACCAGCATATGTGTGTGTGTGTGTCTATATATATATATATATATATATATATATATATATATATATATATATATATATAGCTTATTATATAGGGCTTTACTAAAAGAGAGGGATAAGGCTAGGAAAATCTATCATCAACACAAAACACTCACAACTAGGCAAGCCTTCCTTGAATTTAGAAATAAAACAAAGAAACTAGTTAAGTCTGACAAGCTAAACCACTACACTTCCCTACAAAGAAAACATAGTAATAACCCTCAAAAATTCTGGGCTACAGTGAAAAACATCCTCCAACCCAGTAAAGCAACCACACCCCCACCTAATATAGACGGTTCAAACATACACATAGCCTCCAGTTTCAACGACTACTTTACTTCCTCTATACTTAAACTCATAAAACAATACAAACCCCAGCAACCTTCCTCAACCTCCTGAACCCAGACTAATACTATCCCCTTCTAACTCAAACCAATACCAATATCTAGTATCTGAAAAATTTGAGCAAAACTTAAACCAACCACCCTCACTGCCGACAATCTTCCTACCGAATACCTCCAACTATCATCTAGGGCCTTGGCCTACCCCGTCACACTGCTAATAAATAGATCTATTACTGAACATGCCATCCCAACCTTGTGGAAATCCTCTTTCATTATTCCCCTCCACAAGGGTGGCCCCTCCACCGATCTTGGTATCGACCCATTGCAATTCTCTCACCCCTATCCAAAATCCTAGAAAGACGCATTCACCATCAACACCTCACCCACCTTCTCTCCAACAACCTTCTATCCAACTCACAACACAGCTTCTTCCCATTCCACAGTAACACCACTGCCCTAATTAACTTCACCAACATCATACACACACACAGAAACCAAGGTAATTTGTCTCTGCCACCTTTCTAGACTTGTCCAAAGCTTTTGATACAGTTTCCCACAGTAAACTCCTAACCTGCCTCTCAGATCTCAGCCTTGACAGGCCCACCTTGCTCTGGTTTAAAAGCTATCTAGACAACTGCCATCAATCTGTTAAATGGCTTAACTCCCTACCCCCCCCCCCCACTCCCGGTCACAGTCAGTGTATCCCAAGGCTCCATCCTTGGCCCGTCCTGTTTAACATCTTTACAAATCAACTCCACTCTGCAATTACAGACACCAAAATAGTCGAATATGCTAATGATATAACTCTGATCTGCTCCGCATCCAACATTCAACTTCTCCAACACAGAACCCAACAATCCTTCACTGAAACAGAAAATTGGGTAAACAAATCCAAACTAATATTAAACTCAAAGAAAACACAACTTATTTTGTTCCACCCAACAAAAACCCATGATACTACCTTGCCCATATCCTCAGCTGACAAGACCCTCATTACCCCATCACCAGAAGACAAGCTACTATTATTTACCATTGACCAACAACTACAATACAGCAAATATATATCTTACTGTCTCCAAAGTCCACAAAAAGCCCTCTATCTCTGCAAACGTTGTCTAATTTCCGAAGCTAAAAATGCCATAGCCAGAACCCATCTGCTATCAGCACTACTGTATGCAACAAAATCAACAGGTTCGCTACCAATGCCAGATCATGCTCCCACCACTGCTAATCCCTGCATACACTCCACTGGTCAGAATTTTCAAACCTACTACAATAACACTAACTCAGCCTGGCTCACCAGACACTTATATTATCCTGAAAAAAAACCTGCCCTGACAGGCCTCCTAAATTTGTACAATTCAAATAGGCAGTTACAATATAGTAACAAAGCTCTGATAGAAAATATCCAGTATAAAAACAGCTCTGGGGAATCTGTCTTCAGTCACAAAGTTGCAAAAATGTGGAATACCCTGCCTCCTGACTTCGGGCTACAGAAATGTACATTCACCTTCAAAACCCAAGTAAAATCCCATTTATAATCCAACCAGTTATGTAACTGCAATGTACCACCCTGAACTTCCACCCTGCTGAATGAAGCTACCCTTTAATGCTTTAGTCAAACACATAATACTATATTAGACTATTTCTCTTTCTCTTTGTACATACTGTAAATATTGTTTTTATATGCATATACTATACTAAATCTCTTTAATGTCGAAACACTGCACCTACAATTGCCTATAAAGTGTAAGATCACATGACTATACTTTATCTCTGTATTATTAGCTTGTTAACCTTTCTATATGTTTATCCTAAACTTTGGCACCCTGATTGTTATTTTAAATTGTTCATACCCTTTAACTGTTTGGAGCTTTTCTCCCCAGGACTCCACTGAAAATCGACACTAGCTGTCCAGCCAGACTATCTTGGCAAACAAATGTTAAATAAATAAAATACATATATATATATTTTTTTTTTTTTGGGGGGGTCCAGAGTACCCAGAGAAAACCCTCACAGATGCAAGGAAAGTATACATACTATACTAAACTGACTGAACCATCGACTCAGGAACTATAAGGAAGATGGCTTACCACTGAGCCATTGTGCTGTGCCCAAACTGTGTAGCCTTTCAGCAGATCTTCCATGATGACTGCTAAGGCTTCCTTTCATATATTCCAGTATATAAAGACTATTTAGTACTATGTTCTTCTAGCCTAATAAGGAGGTATCTTATTTTCTTTAGGCACTAGTTAAAAAGGCCAGTTTGTCAAATTTGGTTTAAATTAAGAGCTAAAATGAGTGTCTGTCTAATATGTTTACCAATTTCCTGTTAATATTCTCCACTTTGTTTTGACTAATAAACAGAGCATTCTGACAACCACCCATGATGGCATATCTAAACTTTTACTTTTCTCCCCTCCTTTGAATCTGGTTTGAAATGATATGGATTTGTGCTTGGAACTGCAATGCACCTGTCCATCCTCAGAAGATAGAGTAGTAGTCTTGGTGGCCTTGCTTGTTTCTGTCCTAGAAAAAGAAATATTTTGGGATGTTAGTAGTTATAGCTGAGTTAAATGCAGCAGGAAGGTGTTACACTGCATTGAAGTTATATGCATCGGTTAACATACTGAAAGGAGCTTCCTTGGAAGAAACAAAATCTTAAATTTTTATTATTTACTTATTTAATTTTGTTTACTGGTGCATAAAACTGATCAAATCTGACCATTTGCAGGCTCAGCCTAAGTAATGTGGATCATATGGTAATTTGATCTTCTCATTTATATGCAATCTTTTCATAATGTAAGATTAACTTAGCAATTTGTTTGTCTTCAGCAGAAAAAAAAAACAAGTTTCTTAGTAATCTTGAAAAAGACATTACTTTGTGGTAGGAGTGTTCTATACAGGAAAGTGAATTTTGTCCAGCTTACCTCTAGCTGAGAGATTCTGTGGACATCCATATGCATTTACTTTGCAATAAGAAAGCATCCAAAGGTGTCAGTACTTAATACAAACTGATGCAAATCTCTTTTCCTGGTTTGATTTTTGTAAAAGTGAATGTATTTTTCCCAAGCAGACATTTCCCTTTGGCACATTATTTCTGGGCCTAGTACAATCCTTTATTAGACCTGCTTTCTTGGTTCACTTTTCGCAGTAGACACTTTGAAGGTTATGTTCATTTTGCCACAATTTAACTTATGTGATTTTCCACGCCTGCATCTGCTATAGCAGGCTAGGTTTGTGAAGGAACCAGAGTCAGGCTGTATTTATATTGTAATGAACAGAAACAGTCATAAGTATTAGTATACACTTGGCCTCATAATCTCCAGCACATCATTAACTGGGAACACAGGTATACTGGCCTCACAGTACTGATGAATATACTGCACAACAAAAACATCCCAGGTGTAACTGTTACAAGAGTAATCATGCTTCATGTAGTGCCTGACATCAAACATGCTATGGTGGCTCTAAGTCTAAAATCAGTGCTAAACTATTCCACTGAGATATGCTGCCAGGGAACTATGGACTGATGAAACAAAATAAATCAATGTGTACACAACATTTTTACAAGTTATTTTCAATAAAAAAATGTCCCTGAAACATTAGGTCTGTGAAGTCTTGGCTTTAGAAGTAATAAAATGAAATGATTTTCTTTCTTCAATTGAAGAGGGTTAGAATGTCTGACTGACTTGTTAGTAATAGTTTCAAAGGACTGTAATAAAATAGCAAATGCAAAATATTAGTTACTTGCCTATGACGTAACTTGTTTTTGTTTTCCTATAATGTTAGATGCATAACATAGTGTTGTCCTTTCCATTCTGGTCTATTATTTGTTACTAGTCATGATAACTTCTGTTGCTGTAAGTCTGCATGCTACATACATTGACTGGTATAGTGACTGCCAGACACAATTTTCAAAATAGTTTGTGTTGCTTTGCCTTAATCATGTTCATATATTGAAGTACAGTTGTACAATGTTTTGCTTATTTGTTTCTGTACAGATCGATCAGTGCCATTGACTGAAATGAGCCATGTGAATTAAACCATTTACCCAGTTAGCAAATAAAAGAAACGTAACCACAATACAGTATTTTATGCATTCCACAATCAAGATAAAAAGCACAGGGCTACATTCGAAGTGTAATATATGCATAACTGTGTGATTCTGAGTCACCATGCAATAAAAGAGTAGATGAGATGAGTAATTTTTCCTCCCCACAGCCCCCGATACTCTTAGCCACCGGGGACACCATCCGGTCCCATTGATGCTGTGTTTTAGCTTTAGAGAGAGCAGCTTTCACCTGCGCATTTGAGATGTCCGGGAGGCTACACTCGGCTGGGATAGTTATCTCTCCTTTAGGGGGTGAAGTTTGCACTATCCAGTATAAAACAGCTCTGGGGAATCTGTCTTCAGTCACAAAGTTGCAAAATGTGGAATACCCTGCCTCCTGACCTCGGGCTACAGAAATGTACATTCATCTTCAAAACCCAAGTAAAATCCCATTTATAATCCAACCAGTTATGTAACTGCAATGTACCACCCTGAACTTCCACCCTGCTGAATGAAGCTACCCTTTAATGCTTTAGTCAAACACATAATACTATATTAGACTATTTCTCTTTCTCTTTGTACATACTGTAAATATTGTTTTTATATGCATATACTATACTAAAACTCTTTAATGTCGAAACACTGCACCTACAATTGCCTATAAAGTGTAAGATCACATGACAATACTTTATCTCTGTATTATTAGCTTGTTAACCTTTCTATATGTTTATCCTAAACTTTGGCACCCTGATTGTTATTTTAAATTGTTCATACCCTTTAACTGTTTGGAGCTTTTCTCCCCAGGACTCCACTGAAAATCGACACTAGCTGTCCAGCCAGACTATCTTGGTAAACAAATGTTAAATAAATAAAATACATATATATATATTTTTTTTTTTTTTGGGGGTCCAGAGTACCCAGAGAAAACCCTCACAGATGCAAGGAAAGTATACATACTATACTAAACTGACTGAACCATCGACTCAGGAACTATAAGGAAGATGGCTTACCACTGAGCCATTGTGCTGTGCCCAAACTGTGTAGCCTTTCAGCAGATCTTCCATGATGACTGCTAAGTCTTCCTTTCATATATTCCAGTATATAAAGACTATTTAGTACTATGTTCTTCTAGCCTAATAAGGAGGTATCTTATTTTCTTTAGGCACTAGTTAAAAAGGCCAGTTTGTCAAATTTGGTTTAAATTAAGAGCTAAAATGAGTGTCTGTCTAATATGTTTACCAATTTCCTGTTAATATTCTCCACTTTGTTTTGACTAATAAACAGAGCATTCTGACAACCACCCATGATGGCATATCTAAACTTTTACTTTTCTCCCCTCCTTTGAATCTGGTTTGAAATTATATGGATTTGTGCTTGGAACTGCAATGCACCTGTCCATCCTCAGAAGATAGAGTAGTAGTCTTGGTGGCCTTGCTTGTTTCGGTCCTAGAAAAAGAAATATTTTGGGATGTTAGTAGTTATAGCTGAGTTAAATGCAGCAGGAAGGTGTTACACTGCATCGAAGTTATATGCATCGGTTAACATACTGAAAGGAGCTTCCTTGGAAGAAACAAAGTCTTAAATTTTTATTATTTATTTATTTAATTTTGTTTACTGGTGCATAAAACTGATCAAATCTGACCATTTGCAGGCTCAGCCTAAGTAATGTGGATCATATGGTAATTTGATCTTCTCATTTATATGCAATCTTTTCATAATGTAAGATTAACTTAGCAATTTGTTTGTCTTCAGCAGAAAAAAAAAACAAGTTTCTTAGTAATCTTGAAAAAGGCATTACTTTGTAGTAGGAGTGTTCTATGCAGGAAAGTGAATTTTGTCCAGCTTACCTCTAGCTGAGAGATTCTCTGGATATCCATATGCATTTACTTTGCAATAAGAAAGCATCCAAAGGTGTCAGTACTTAATACAAACTGATGCAAATCTCTTTTCCTGGTTTGATTTTTGTAAAAGTGAATGTATTTTTCCCAAGCAGACATTTCCCTTTGGCACATTATTTCTGGGCCTAGTACAATCCTTTATTAGACCTGCTTTCTTGGTTCACTTTTCGCAGTAGACACTTTGAAGGTTATGTTCATTTTGCCACAATTTAACTTATGTGATTTTCCACGCCTGCATCTGCTATAGCAGGCTAGGTTTTGTGAAGGAACCAGAGTCAGGCTGTATTTATATTGTAATGAACAGAAACAGTCATAAGTATTAGTATACACTTGGCCTCATAATCTCCAGCACATCATTAACTGGGAACACAGGTATACTGGCCTCACAGTACTGATGAATATACTGCACAACAAAAACATCCCAGGTGTAACTGTTACAAGAGTAATCATGCTTCATGTAGTGCCTGACATCAAACATGCTATGGTGGCTCTAAGTCTAAAATCAGTGCTAAACTATTCCACTGAGATATGCTGCCAGGGAACTATGGACTGATGAAACAAAATAAATCAATGTGTACACAACATTTTTACAAGTTATTTTCAATAAAAAAATGTCCCTGAAACATTAGGTCTGTGAAGTCTTGGCTTTAGAAGTAATAAAATGAAATGATTTTCTTTCTTCAATTGAAGAGGGTTAGAATGTCTGACTGATTTGTTAGTAATAGTTTCAAAGGACTGTAATAAAATAGCAAATGCAAAATATTAGTTACTTGCCTATGACGTAACTTGTTTTTGTTTTCCTATAATGTTAGATGCATAACATAGTGTTGTCCTTTCCATTCTGGTCTATTATTTGTTACTAGTCATGATAACTTCTGTTGCTGTAAGTCTGCATGCTACATACATTGACTGGTATAGTGACTGCCAGACACAATTTTCAAAATAGTTTGTGTTGCTTTGCCTTAATCATGTTCATATTGAAGTACAGTTGTACAATGTTTTGCTTATTTGTTTCTGTACAGATCGATCAGTGCCATTGACTGAAATGAGCCATGTGAATTAAACCATTTACCCAGTTAGCAAATAAAAGAAACGTAACCACAATACAGTATTTTATGCATTCCACAATCAAGATAAAAGCACAGGGGCTACATTAAGTGTAATATATGCATAACTGTGTGATTCTGAGTCACCATGCAATAAAAGAGTAGATGAGATGAGTAATTTTTCCTCCCCACAGCTGACCATCAGCCGCTATCAGCTCTACTCCTCATTCTTTGGATCTACTAGACTAGCCTTAGCCTCTCTTGAAATAAACTCAGCTAACATCCAGGGCTAGTGCAGAGACAGAGAACACTAGTTCAGCATCATATTTTTGCTGGAGAGTGTGCCCTAACTCCCACAACCCTCATGGCAGCCTTGTGAGCTCTGCAGTCACTGACCTTGTGAGGTACATAAACACTTCTGCACATGCACAACCTACCAGTCAAGTAGATCACTCCTTATGCAGCATGGAGCTTGCCAGGCTTTTAATCCTATTCATTGCAATGAGTCTTAGGCTGCCCTCCAGGATGAAGGAGCCACCATTGTCTGCTCCTCCCATCCTCCTCCTCCTATAACACCTCCAACAACCATGTCACTAATCAGGGGTGCAGCAAGGCCTTTATCCCTCTGTGCTATGGGGCCACCCTGGTAGTCCTGATGATAAAGAAACAGGAAGTAGCACTGACACCAGAAGCAGAAATATGATGACTAAATGGATGGATAGGAGAGTAAGTGTCAGCGTTCAGGTTCTGGTATGGTTATACAGATTTATAAGTTCGATGCTGGTAGGACTTCTGGTATGGCTATACAGTTTTATAGGGTCAGTGTTGGAAGAGCTTCTGGCATGGCTATGCAGTTTTATAGGGTCAGTGTTGGAAGAGCTTGTTGTAGGCTATACAGTTTTATAGGGTTGGTGTTGGAGGGAGTTCTAGTATGTCTACACAGTTTTATAGAGTCAGTGTTGGAAGGGCTTCTGGTATGGCTATAGAGTTTTATAGGGTCAGTGTTAGAAGGGCTTCTGGTATGGCTATACATTTATACAGTCGGTGTTGGAAGAGCTATGTAAAAATTGGTGTTACAGCTTGTAAGAGTTCAGATACTTGCTTTTTTGAAAGTCACAGCAAACAGATGTGTAGTGAGCTATTAGCGTGTAATCAACTGTAGCAGACCCAAACTTCCTTACCACACACACATATTAAAGGAAGTTGTTTCTTCCATATACAATACCAGTTTTTTATCTGGACACTTATCTTTTGTGCATCTGCAGATGCTCCTAGCCAATAGGAAGTTGAGCTTGCATTTTGTAGGTTCAAAGCTTCTATACTTCTCTGACTATCTTTCATTTGTAACAATATTGTCTTATTCATATTATATTTTATGTTTGCCCTTCAATAAATAATTGAACATTTAAAAACTCATTTTTGTTTAGAGATCTATGTCCATGATATATATTGTTCTAACAGACCTCTTTGACACATTGCTGTCATACGTTAGGTTTAACATTTTGCTGGATAATGATTACTATAAACGTTCTGTAATGTTTTATTATCTTCTGAATTTATCATTTACAAAATTGCTTTGACTTTTTCTTTCTCAGTCTTCAATTTATCCAGTGTTAGAATATTCTTCTACCACAGCTTCTACTAAAGTATTTTCTTCCTGTGGGTATGACCACTACCAATACACAGAGATTGAATCTTAGCTGCTGCATGCAGTCTTTGGCACCTCGTGGTTCTCACCATCAGTGATATAATGCATTCCCAATTTTCTCATCACACATCAGTCTCCTTGATTAACTCTAATCAGAATTTTAAAAACAGTATGTATTATACTAGTTAATTGTCTGCTTTTCAGTCCCTTGTATGAGAAGGACAAGAACATTACCTTGCCATGACTTAGAGATGTTTCTTTGAACTCTTGCTGATGTATGAATTGTTTTTAGCAGTTCAGCAGATATTAACATTGACAAGAGACACTACCATTGACTGGTGATGGGAATCTCAACCTAAGATCACCAGTCCACCTTTTTCTTCAGCTCATGGACAAGACAGCAAATACAGGAGGTAGTTCTGAAGCCAAAATTACAAACAGTCACAGAAAAATAGAGAAACCCATCTACTTCAGAACAGTTAGAATCACAGAAGTGTAAGAATAATATTAGTTTTCATTTCTACCTAAAATCTGTTTACCTAGCTTCACCCCAATACAAGCTTCTTGACTCATAAAACACTCACAAATAAACAAATAAAGTGAAATAAAATAAATCCATGATGTTAATACTGTATAAAAGAGACGATTACAATCCCACATAAGAACAGTAATAAATTCAAAATAAGCAAGTGTGATGGAAGACCCTTATAAATGATCTGTATAAGAGGATGGGTTCAGGCTTACAGACATATTGATTTCTTGTAGCATTATACAGGAGTGCAATTATAGATGTTCCCCTGTATGACTGAAGTCTTCTACGCTGATGCCTGGCAGGCTTAAGCAAGGATTTCCTGACTATCTCTGCATATGTGTGTGCATACCTCTCGACCTCTAAGTGCAAGAATTCTGGGAAAACACTAAAATAATGGGAGACAAAAGCCAGAAATTAGGGACACGTTTTAAATATTTAATTTGTAAACTTAGAAAGTTACTAGAATAACAGGTTTTGCAATAGCATGTATTTTCTTACGGTATAAAGTCTGAAACTTTAATGTGTGCAATGATTTAGTGACGGCAAGCCTCAAAGATTTGCCAGAAAACCACAAATTTTATAAAGGCCAAACCAACAATACTGGGACAAATTTGGATATTTTGCAAACTTTGGATAGTTGAGAGGCATGGATGGGTATAATGGGTGAGGCTCTCTACTGACAGTTGTGTGACTAGATATACATACATACATAACTCCAGACTAAGTAAGTAGATAGATTTGGAAGAATTTTGAAGAATTTGGTTGGCAGTAAATATACCTATGGTCAACAGAGTACTGAACTGAGAATTAAGATCAGCTCACAGCTCTGCAGTGAAATTCATTTCATAGACACAGTTACATTAGGGCCCTGATAACTGCAGGGGATGGTACAAGTACTTTAAGTTCATATGGCTGCTGAATGCAGTCACAGCAGATGCAGGTATAGTTTTTCATGGTTTTATCTGGGAAGAAATAAGGGATTTGAAAAGAAGTGCCTAAATTGATGGTGGTATGTTTAGTTAGGTATTGACAATAAGATTTAAGGTTGGTGCAGTGATGGTTAGCTGAAGGTAATACATTAGAAATAAATGTTACTAATGACAGAGGTAGGGTAACAAAAATATGGGACAGACTAAGGTAATACTGTAACTAGATAGAAATGATGACATAGCTAATGCTAAATGTAAGCAAGCTAGCAAAATAGTATTATATGTAAGAGTAATAGCCTGGAAGTGGAGAAATAACCACAAATAATTATAAGGTGCTAAAAACTGGAATGAAGCAACGTCCAAAATAATAAAATATCTGCTAATAAACCAAGCAGTAAGCAATTCTCTAACAGAAGCAATGGTCTAATTGTAAGTACATCATAGGTACACTATGGTATGCTAGCAGAATAGTACAACCAAACATAGAAAAGTAATTAAAAGCAGATAACTAGAAAAGTAAAAAAAAAAAAAAAAAACTTCTGTTACAAAGATCAGTAAAAGTGCAAAAGTCAATGAACAAGAATAGTGCAAAATGTACACAAATAACACTGCAGGCAACAATTCAGTGATAGGAAACAGTTCACCAGTGATGCTGTTATGCAACAAAAATATGAAATGACAGTAATATTGGCAGGGTTAGTAAAAGCAGTACAATACCAGACGAGAGTACAATAGGGGATAGTGGTACAATAGCAGGCAGGGGTACAATAGGGGATAGCAGTACAATAGCAGTCAAGTGCAATAGGGTATACTAGTACAATATCAGACAGGAGTACATGGGGATAGCAGTACAATAGCAAACTGGAGTAAGTAGGGGATAGCAGTACAATAGCAGACAGGTGGACAATAGGTGATAGCAGTAGAATAGCAGACAAGAGTACAATAGGGGATAGCAGTACAATAGCAAACAGGAGTATGTAGGGGATAGCAGTACAATAGCAGACAGGCATACAATAGGAGATATCAGTACAATAGCAGACAAAAGTACAATAGGGGATAGCAGTACAATAGCAGACAGGAGTACAATAGGGGATAGCAGTACAATAGCAGACAAGATTACAATAGGGAATAAATAGCAGACTCCTCAGTAAGAATGAGTATAAATTCAAGAAAGCAAAAGTGAAATTGCAAGTGGGATCACTACAAATGCAAAGCAGTATATTAGCAATGAATGATATGAAAAGCATACAACCCATATATGAGCAGTACAAATGGAAAGAAACTAGTTCACCCCAGCAGGAAAAAAAGGCATCTTATCATGTAGCTGTTTCCTTCATAAGAAAGAGTTGTACTTAGTAACAAGGTTTGACTTTATACCTGGAACAGATAGAATAATAGGCTGGCTGTGTCACAACACTGTGATTTATACAAATAGTCTGAATGCAGATGCAAACTAAGGGGTTTAATTGAAGCTCTTCTTTCAACCTTCTGTCTTGTGGGCTGCACAATTATTCACAATGGTCTGCAGCATAACAAAACCAAATGCTGAGTTGCAGAGCCATACTTTATTTATAGCACACAAGTTGTAGGTGAAACAGCAACCCACCAAAAAGAAAACCACATGATTGAACCACAGCAGAACAGCAGGGAAAGACAGCAGCTGTTCCTCCTCTGTTGAGGAAAAGAGAGAACTAACAGTCACGTTCATACCTGTCAGCTTCTCTATATTGAAAACCATAATACTGGTCCTTAAAAATCATTGCCCAAGGCAGGGGGCTCTATCAACACAAACTTAAGGGCAAAAAAAGTTGTAGCAAGCAGTTGACCAGCTTTATGCAAGTTCTTTTCTAAAGTCCAGTGTTGACTGTTTGAAAAGCTTACTCTGCTTCATTTTAAATTGACAATGCAGGTTTCTAGCTGTACTGTACTACTGGCACAAATATAGTAAAAGAAAGGATAAAACAAATAATGCTCTTGCTAAACACATGCATAACAATCAGGGGAATGACTTTAAGTACAGTGTGATAGATAATGTTAGAAGTGACATAAGAGGGGGGGCACTGACATTGTTTTTGGAGAAAGAAAGAGTTGACATGACAGATCCTGCTAAATGCATATGCTTGGCCAGGTTTAAATGAGTATTGTTTGATTAATTGCCTTTTAAAAATGAAAGCTTTAACCAGATGACTGTTTATTTAATAATAATTTTTAGAATATTTTTTTTGGATATCTATAAATGTATTTTTAACTGATATTTTAAGTGATCATACAAACTTACATTTATAAGGTCTCATTTAAGTATAATGTTAATGTCTGTGATTTTAAAAGTAGGAGGGTTAGGATCAATGAGGTCAGTATTTGATTAGTCACGTGATTTAAATTGCATGTGATTTAAATAGGCGATTTTTAACTTTTGGTTATCTGATGAAGTTCACATGAAAACAATTGGACAAAAGCAGCTATGAGTACATAATAAAGCCTATTTACTTATATTTATGCCATGGTAAACTTCCTTTGCTTACCGTTTTTTTTTTTGTTTTATTTTATTCAGTATAGCACATATCAATGACAGCAACATTGACATGTCAACCGTTCAGAAGGTCATAGGATATTAAAAAATTCCAATATCTATATCATGGAAGATAATAAGCCTATTGTGTGTATGTGTATATTTGTTGGATTGCATTACATCCTGCCACTGTCCATATGGGACATGTGCACCAAACTATGACAGAATTAGCAATCACACATACAGTGGTCTTGAGGTAGCTTGCAGAGGCTCATTGAAGGATTCTGCTTCATGATGTGTATATGCATATTTGACATGAGGACATCCTCCACTCCTCTGCAGGATGGACGTCATGTGGTCAGTGGAAAAAGAAGGATGACATATGCATGGGGCTATGTTGAAGGTTTTGTAAGTGGTAGTACAATGAAGAACAATAATTCTAAAGATCATACAATGTCCATAATATACCACCAACCACACATACACACAGAGGGGTAAACTGGGCCTGTTTGAGCATTACACCTGTGTAAGTGTAGAATATGAATGCCATGCAATGTCAGAGTAGCAATACTACATATGTCTAACAGTAACACTGTCACTTTGCAGTTTATGGAGTATGATACATACATGCAAGTTACCTGATGTCAGATTAGAACCCCTATGTGCAGGTTAACTAGGGTGCAAATGCAGTTAATGTTACTGCCACAGCACAGGTTTGTCTTGAATATTGTCAGAGTACATGTTATACAGAATAACATCATCATCATCATATGCTACATTTAGATGTTCTGACTAAGGTTTGACATAGCTGTGGACTCGCATATCATTCTAAAATTGTCACCGTAGTGATTGTTGACTATACACACAGTTGACTATAGTGAGACTAAAACCCATACTTATCTGTTTACACAACATAGTACTTAACACAAGTTCCATGGCCCAAGTCTGTTTTTTATACTGTTGGCAACACTTCATAGCTGAAGACATCGGAAGTGTTTAGTGAGTAGAAGATGGTAATAGCACAGTCTGACATGCTGGTGTAAAGTGCTCTCTCAATGTCAACCAAATGAATACACATGCACACAGATATAGTATTTATTTATTTATTTGCATTTGTTTACCGGGATGGCCCAGCTGGGTCAGAAGTGTCCATTTTTAGTGGAGTCCCAGGGAGAAAAGCTCCACATATAAGACATTGTACATAAAATACAGAATTTACATTATTAAAGACATTTAGTACATATTATTGGCAGCTTATACAATTGGTGAAAAAAAAAACAGTACATAAGTAATCATTCTCAAATCAAAGATATTATACAAGCAATACAGGGTATATACATGAGAACATTCCATATGAGTAGTTTTCAGCTAGCAAAATTTATATAGGGCACTTTATGCAGTGGGTGCAAAGCAGATGTAGGAATTAATTAGTGACTAGGTAGTTAAACTTTTCACACATTTAGGAGATGTAATAGCTAAGCGATAGACTATATGAGTCCTGTTGCAGGAATCAGCAAAGTTGGTGGATATTGTTGCAGATATAAGTGGTGGTATGATATTAAGGTAGGCTTTGAGAGTACCTAAATGTCTCACTTGGTTCAATGGTAGGTCTATAAGGGTTAAGAAGAGAAGGAAGTAGAAAGGAGGGATCAATGGTAGGACAGTGAGGGTTAGCAGAAGAGGGAAGTGGGCAGGTTGGACTGGTGGAGTAAGTAAAAAGACAGGTAGATGTGAAAAGAGGATGCCAGAGTAGCAGAGTCGGGGTGAAAATAGTTCATAACTGCCACCAGTGAAAACAGAACCCCCTATCTAACTATTTACACATCACAGTACTTAATGCAAGCTCCATGGCCGAAGTCTGGCTTTTATAGTGTCCGACAACAATTTATAGCTGATGATATCTGCAGTGTCTGGTTAGAAGAAGATGGTAATAGCAGTGTCTGGCATGCTGGTGTAAAATGCTATCTCAAATGAATGTCAAGTGAGTGAACACACACACACAGACATACCAAATGAATGCAGTGAGAATAGAACTCTTACCTACCTATTAACATAGCACAGTACTTACTGCAAGTGCCACAGCACAAGTCTAGCTTTTATAGTGTCTGACAACACTTCATGGCTGATGAAATCAGCAGCGTCTGCTGAGAAAAAGATGATAATAGCAATGTTTGACATGCTGGTGTAAAATGCACACTCAAATGTTAATCAAGTGAACACAAACATACCAAATGACCACAGTGATAACAGAATCCCTACCTATGTATTTACAGAGCACAGTACTTAACACAAGGGCCACAGAACAAGTCTGACTTTTGGAATGTTGCATGACAATTTATACTGGATGATATCAGCATTGGATGGTTGAAAATAGATGTTGGGAGGCCTTGAATTAAATGGATGTGTAGGCATGTACAATTCTCAAAATTGTGGTATTCTATGTGATTGTACTGATGACTGCAGGATATATATGCTATTTTGACTACACACACACACACACACACACACACACACACACACACACACACACACACACACACACAAACACACACACAATTTGACTGCAGTGAAATTAGAACCCCTAGCTAAATAAGTACACAATCTACAGAATGCAGTATTTAATACAAGCTCCATGCACAAGTCTGAGTTTTATAAAGCTGCAGGAAAATTTATACTGGATGACATCAGCACTAAATGTTTGAGAGAAGATATTGGGTAACCTGAATGAAATAGATGTGTAGGCATGGGAAACTGTCAAAATGTTGGTACTATATAGGATTGCATTGATGACCACAGGATGCATAGTTATAACACACACACACACACACACACACACACACACACACACACACACACACACACACACACACACACACACACACACACACACACACACACACACACACACACACACACACACACACACACACACACACACACACACTAGTTGACTGCAGTGAGATTAAAACCTCTACCTAAGTACACTGAACAGAGAACTCAAACTTTAGTGCAAGCGTCATAGCACAAGAATGACTTTTATTGCAGTAGGACAATTTATAATGGATGATACCAGCAATGGATGTTCGAAAAAAGATGTTGAGAGACCCTGTCTGAAATGGATGGCTAGCCATGTACAACTATCAAGATATTAAAAACCTGCTTGTTACCAGACTGATGAATGGGCAAAGTCTACACTGTTATGTTTCCAGTGTGCAGGTTTTCATTAAAAAGACAGATTTGCAAACTATATGCAAACAGCTGTACACATTTCTACAAATATTTGAAAACGCGAATATGTATTGTTAGTATAAATATATATATATATATATATATATATATATATATATATATATATATATGGGTCTACCTGAGATGGTCAACAGGCCATATGATCGACACTCATTTGGTCGACAGTTCATTTGGCCGACAAGCAGATTTGCTCCCCTCCCCAATGTTGTGTGACCCTGGAGTTGATATATATAGTTAGGGGGTGTGGGGGCACAGCCCCCCACATTGGGGGGTGTGGAGGGGCAAAGCCCCCCACATAAAATGCTTGTCGACCAAATGAACTGTCGACCAAATGAGTGTCAACCATATGGCCTGTCGACCATGTGAAGTAGACCTATATATATATATATGTATATATATATATATATATATATATATATATATATATATATATATATAAGAAATCAGTTTTTTTATTTATTTTTGTAGTGCAGCTGATCTTTTTGGGAACAAGTACTGAGAGACCAGTTTTCAAGTGCATGGGTGAGGTAACACATGGTTACAGTTTAATTATGTGTTTTCTCCTTAAAAGCTGCCTTCCCTTTGTGTTTTTACATGTACCTTAATGTGATAAAGACTATCTATCCAGTAAACATAAGTAATATATCCTAATGAGCACTTTCTATAGCACACTGTCAAGAAGCTGGTTTGTGTGATTGATGGCAAAGTGTTTGTGCATGTAAGATACACATTTATACTGCTTTCCCCTTTTGTGTGTATTTAAGCAATGAGCAAATATGAGCCTCTGTCTCACTGCTGAAATTGTGAGAGTTATATTGCTTTGCTTACTTCCATGCTAGCACATTAAGCTGAGATGCATATCAGTCAGCAGTGTAGATAGTACTGAGTATAAGAAACACACCTGCTGCTTAGCTGACTATGGCAGCAGATGTAAATGCATTGAGAGATTTCTGTATTAATCCTAGATGATACAGGGTTCGAATTCAGGTGTATGTAACACTTTTAAATATGTATTTGTAATGCAATGACATAATTCTTTATTCTGCTTGCACTGTGTGTTACATTAGTACAGTGTGTTTAAGCAGCATTGTGCAGAGTTAATTACTCCAATGAAGAACCATTCACCATTGCTTGTTATTGGTGCATGATATCAAATTCTGCACAAACACAGAGGACAAAATCTGAAGGGTTTCATTCATTTTTTTCACTTATGTGAGTGGTGTGTGATTCTATTTTTTGACCAAACTAAAGATTTTAAAATAGGGTAGATAGGAAAATGGTGAAGTGGAGAGCTATGCATGGGACGTTTTTTTTTTTTTTTTTTTTTTTTGTGGGACAGCTTCCTATTTTTTTTTTACTTCGGTAAGAGAGGAATGTTGGGTAAGGGATGTTAGTATTATTGGGTCAGGTAAGTAGGGTAGGTGAGGAATTAGATGCAAACAGGACAAACAACACAAGGCACAGAAATGGTGTGGGACACCACGATTGGGGTTACAGAGGGGACAACAGATGCTAATGCCTGTCAATTAGAGGAATAGTGAGAATCTAGTCATGACTTACAGGGCTGTCATCACTGCCTCATTACTCTGCTGGCTGTTGGAGTGCTTGACATCTTCTCTTAAGGACGACAAAAGAGAACATCCTCTCCATCTGGTATAGGTATGCACCAATGGTGCTGTGCACACCCCTACACACCAAGCCTGGCAACTCCTGGCAGGTGATAAACTCCACACCTCCACCAGTACTCACAGAGGGTACCACATCACCAGCTGCAGCGGTAGTGTTACCTGATGTAGAGGGTCCAGATAGTGCAAGAGCAGCAGAGGCAGTACTGCCAGGTTGGGTCTCTGATGTGCTGGGCATCAGTGCAGGAGCTGGTGGAGTGGGGATAGGCTGAGCCACAGGAGTTGGCCTACCTGTCTGAGTTGTAAAGCATTTTGTGATTTCTCAGAGATGGATGACATGGAAATGTTTTGACCACACACAGAAAAATTAAAAAAGAGAGGTAAGGGTTGGGGTTAGAGATAAAAAAAGAAATAATTAGTACTATCATTTGTAATATACAATGCATTATCACAATGATTAAGTATTTTATCTATGCTTTTACATGTAAGTATACGTCTTAACAACTACAAACTCTAAGTAATGATTGCTCAAAGTAATCTTTGTAATGTGCATACGTTGCACATATTCTTGGTCAAATTATACATATTAAGTTAACAGTAGGGCATTTATATCACTTCTGTTGAATTTAAATTATGTAATATTTTTAAAGGATTTTAGTATATATTTGTTACTTGTAGCAGTATCACACATGACTTCTACAGTTGGCTTGCCTTACAGACTAGACCATGCATGCTTGCTCTTACATTTAGAATATGCATGATTAATTTTCTACTACTGTATAGTAGAGTAATACTTTAATTAAAATAATAGTTATGCTGTGTTGCATACATAGCCTCTCTAGATGCTCAGCATGGGCTTCCCTGTTTGCCAGGATGTACTGATTAGCTGTGGAAAGAAAAGGAGTTAAAAAGAGAGGAGCATTATGCATACCAGTCTTGACTACATGCAGCTTTCTAATATAAATTATCTTTATCTGTATACTTATAAGGTGTGGGATATCAACTATCCTGAACTTATCCAGTCACTGCTTGAGTGTATGCCACTTGTGCCTTTTGAGGTAATTATAGTGATGCCTACACTGTTCTCCAGTCTGTGAAATGCTAGTCACACTGGAGACAGCCTTGGCCAGACCGCGCCATGCCTCAGACTTATACTAGAACCCAGTATGGTCCCCCTGCAACAGCCTTCAGTTGTGGCACTTTACAAAGAGTTCAGTAAAGATTCCAGACTCCTCAATACCCCACCTATGAGCCCCAAATTGGGCACCTGTTTTTCTAGCTCCGGACAGGTTCAATCATAGTGCTTTCCTGCCAGTTCACGTTATCTTATTTATTGCTAGTGCACAAACCAGAACACCTCTGCCAACCACATTTGCATGACATTAAGCAGAGAGCAACAGTGCCAAATGAAGAGGAAAACAGTTTATGAATTAAAAAGGGTAATGTGACAATTGGCATTAGTTTGTGGTATGGATTCAACTGTACCTATTAGTTGATTAACTTTGCAGACATGTATTGGGGATATAAATTATGTAACCTAAAATATTTTTGGTGTGGCTTTATACACTGACAAAATTAATTTGTACAATGTGAGATACAAAATAATGCATCAGAGGCAAAACATATGCTTCCACATAGGTGATTTTTCATCCTTGTCTCAGAAGAAGTGTTTGTTGAACATGATCATTAATTATACTTATCTATCTATCTATCTATCTATCTATCTATCTATCTATCTATCTATCTATCTATCTATCTATCTATCTATCTATCTATCTATCTATCTATCTATCTATATATCTATCTATCTGTATCTATCATACACACACACACACACATGCACACATACACACATACACACCTAGGTTCATAGATTAATACTAAGCTAACTGTCCTTTAGGCACTTCTCCTTCTAGCTCCAGACATAGCCAATCAGGGCAAACAGCAACAGATAATAGTGCTTTCCTGCCAGTTCATGTTATCTCATTTACAGCTACTGTGCAAACCCGAGCAATGGTGCCAACCACATTTGTGTGACCTTAAGCAGAGAGCAACAGTGCCAAATGGAGACGAAAGTAGTTTCTGAACTAAGAAGGGTAATGTGACAATTAGCATTAGATTTTGATTTGGATGCTACTTTGCAGATGTATTGGAGGTATAAATTATGTAACCTTGCACATTTTTGGAGTGGCTTTATACACTAATAAAATTAATTTGTACAATGTGAGATTCAAGCTTATGCATTAGAGACAAAACATATGTCATGCTTGACATAGAAGAAGTGTTTGTTGAAAGTGGTCATTAATTGTATATTTTAAATATATAAATATATATATATATATATATATATATATATATATATGGGTCCACTACATATTACCGAAAGCTCACATTACCGAAGCCCATTTGACTGAGACCATAATACCGAAAGTTCATTTTACCAAAAGCCCATATGACCAAAAACCCATTTGACAGAAAACCAGCACTGGCAGGTATATGCCCATTTCCCCACTGTAGCGCGACCCTGGAGTGAGAATATTAAGTTGGGGGGTGTGGGGGGCACAGGCCCCCACATCAGGGGGTGTAGGGGCTTACCCCCCACATAATTGCAGTCTATGTACTATTATATTAATGTGTATCCATTAAATATACATGAAAACTTATAACATCAGTAGAAGGTTATTGCAAAATGTGGGGGGCTGTGCCCCCCCAACTTAATATTCTCACTCCAGGGTCGCGCAACAGTGGGAAATTGGGCATATACCTGCCAGTGCTGGTTTTCGGTCAAATGGGTTTTCGGTCATATGGGCTTTCGGTAAAATGAACTTTCGGTATTATGGTCTCAGTCATATGGGCTTCGGTAATATGAGCTGTAGTGGATATATATATATATATATATATATATATATATATATATATAGTATATATACTATAGATATATATATATATATATATATATATATATATATATATATATATATATAGTATATATACTATAGATATATATATATATATATATATATATATATATATATATATATATATATATATATATATATATATATATATATATATATATGTATATATCTATATATACATACACACACACACACACACACACACACACACACACACACACAAACACACACACACACACAGGTTCATAGATTAATACTAGGCTAACTGCCCATTGAAGGTGAGAGGATTTGTGTATTTGTAGAACACAAAGGACTGACATTCCTTTAGATTTTTCTGCACAGAAGGCTTCTGATGTTCTTAAAGTATGCTTGTATTTTTCAGGTACCTGCTAGCTTTGTTCACATGTTATGAAGAGAACTGTTATATTTATGCATTAGTGGATTAAACTGTTATCTGTATGTACTTCTTATGCTTCATTCTTGACATTGGCATTCTTGCCATGCATTGACTTTCACAGATAAGACAGCCTTATTAACTGACATTGTAAGTGTCATTGTTAAAACTGTTTACCTTACAGTATTTTCCCCCTTATTTCATGGAAATGTAATGTACTGTATTGTTAATGACACAGTAATATAATGTTTCTAAGCTCGCTCATAGACACTACCAGGGGAGTGCTGGGCACAGTGAGAGTTGCCTTTCAATTGTATACATTTACTTTTGAGTTGTACATGTGTACACATTTTGCTAAAACTGTGTGGGAAGCATTCATAGCAGGTGAATTATGTGTTATTTCTTGGATTTTACAACCTGTCATTTTCCTGTTTTTTTTTTTTTTTGGGGGGGGGGTTGGGGGTAGCCAAGAACTATTGTGTGTTTCCACATCACCAGTTGGGTTTCAAGAGTTTTGCTCTTGCAACTGTGTAGTCATTCTGGTATTTCTATTTGTGTAAGGAGAAATTTGTATGTAATCAGTGACATGTTGTTGCATAGCATTCAGGAATTAATGTAGGATCCTGGATACTTATGCCTGTGATATCCCCAGCATATGCGTTGCTAGCCTCTCTAATGTTCCTGTAGATAAAACTGTTTAAATGATGCACATACTTTAATCTCCATGGGTATTGGTTCCCCTCAGTTTGCCCTTGCTCTCACTTGTGGACAACAGAGGTTGCAGAGTTCCTGTTGTGTGTCTCTTTCCACCTTGTAGTACTCTACAATTTCCACATCATGCAGACAGTGATAAGTTAACAGGGCTCTAAATATCCTTTTCCTTCTTGACTAGGCTCTATTTGCGGCAGCACAGACCTGTGCCTGTTGCACATATATATGTATAACAGGAACTGCAGCCCATAACAGTATTTCTGTGTAGAGTAATTGTCATGGCTGCATTCTAATAGGTTTTGAAATTCACAGGGAAAACCTACACTGAGTCTACACAATTGCTTTATAGTTTGTTGAATATCTCCTCCACCTTAGATTGGTTGATAGCATACAGTTCAGCTGTTTATGCTGTAATTAGTATGTCACAATGTTTACCATGTTTGCATGGATCTACACACTGTGTAGAGTCACTTACTGAATACAAAAATGGTGCACTACCTTGTGTGCATCATACACAATGAGAATACAGTTTTAGAAGACCAAGTAGGCTTTACTGAATCTGCACCTGCATGTAGCTACTGCATTAAAAACTGTACATTCAATAGAAATCAGCTCAGCCAAAGTAACATCTATTAATCACAGGGGTTAGATTTATCACATTTCAACAATGAACTACAATATTTAGTGATTGATTGATTGATTGATTGATTGATTGATTCATTCATTCATTGATTGATTCATTGGTTGATTGATCGATTGACATTTGATTACTGGGAGAGTCAGACTGAGTAGAAGCCCATATTCAGTGGAGGCCCATGGAGAAAAGCTTCAAATTATTACAAAACATTTTAAGAACAGTAATTTTGCAATCTTCAAAAATAAAACAACAATAAATACTTTGAAAAGAACAATTAACTCAGCTACATTTTCAAGTCTTTCTTTCAAACATTCCTTAAAATGCTGTATCAGAGATGGCCACTAATGAAACTCAAATAAAGCAAAGTAATTAAAAATGCAGACTGATGCTGACAGTCAAAAGTGAGCAGTCACAGCACTGTTGTAATGTGATGAGAGAAAAAAACTTCAGTTAATGGTCCTCTCATCACAGAGATTTCTCTCTGCCCAAGTAAAATGACATCAGAAAGGTGAAGCCATTGACTATAAAATAAAATCATGCTACCCACAGCAGCTTTCTTAGAGGCCATTTTGTGGTAAAACAAATGGGAAAATAATAATGATCACTTACTTTGATACAGATACATTAGTAATGCAGAAATGTCAAGATATGCTGAAAAGTCTTTTCCAGCTTTTGGGGTTGATTCTCCTTTGATGTGATTATAATAATGTGTCCTCATTTAGTAAACGTTTCGGTTATGGAACTATAAGGTAAACTAAGTATGCAACTCATTTCCTTGCTGAATCTGAATCTTTTACTATACGTGGTAGAGGTTTTGTTTTGTATTTGTTTTCTGGGGTAGAGCACTGAACCCCATGGGCATTTTTCATACTTAGCCTGGGAGCTGTGTCCGATTAAGTGACTCGCTCAGAGTCACACGATTAAGCAAGAAAGGCAAAGGGAATCAAACTTTGCACTACTGGAGCATAGGAAACAACTCATTAACAACTCTTTAATCCTCTAAGCCAATTACCAGACATATTATAGGCAGCATATTATAAGTAGGAGCATTACATCAGTTTTAAAAACTTTACCCAAATTTCCTCAGTTACACTATGTAGCAGATGAAGATGTGTGGTGGATCAAAGTATTTTAACCAAAGGTATGCTTCCTGGAATCTGCAAAGTTTTATTCAAACTGATATACAAAGTTCTGGGTTGCAAGATGGAAGTGAAACTAGTGAGCTTTTAGAGGCAGCACAAGAAGCTATAAAACAAAAACTGAGCAATCAGCTGAAATGAGAGGAATACAATTTACTACAGGCAAGGCAAACTTCACTGAAATTATCTGGAGAAGGCTGGAGAGGCTGTTATGGGTTGTAACATCAACAGCAGATAAAAAATCACAACTAAAGATTTTTTAATAAAAACAGAGGACGTTGATTTAAAATATCTGTGATGCGTTGTCACCTCACAGTAAGACGCTGTCCGGTTCGATTCTCAGCTAGAGCATCTTCTGCGTGGTGACATGCGTGAATGGGCATACCTTCGTTGAAGGTTGTGCATCAGGGCTGGCAACTCGGCACGTAAAAATCAACTGCCAATCATTAGTGGACAAGAGTTCTGCTGTGGCGACCCCTAACAGGGAAAAGCTGAAAGACACACACACATCTGTGATGCAAAAATGTTCTTATATATGAACTATACGAAGAAGGTCATAAAAGTGAAAAATTGCAATATGATGTTAAAATAACCTCTATTTAAGAAATACTGAATGTAGTTTAAAATCATATAGAATGAGGTAGCGTGAAAAAAATAAAAAGCAACAAAAATAAGTTTTGCACCATCACTGGTTATAGAAACTAACAAACTTTGATTTTAACTATTTGAATTTAGCAGCAATTTTTGTATCACAATGGTGAAACAAATCATACGTTTTATACATTTTGCAAATTTGACACTACATGTTTTACAAAGGTTCCTATCAGATAGTCAAACTTCTGCAAGTTTGAACCTCATATGGTCGAGACAATAAGTTTGAATTTGCAGAAGTTAAGTGTTTCAATGCAAATCTCCGTAAGGGGAGGTTCCTGTTTTGTTCAATGTGGTGCGATCTCGGAGTTGGTATATTTAAGTAGTGAGGGGTATGGGGGGGTGCAGGGGGGCTTGCCCCCTGCTTACAACAGTTTGTTTTCTTTTTTTTTTGATGTTTTTTTATCCATAGTCAAAGTTTTTTAACTTTGAACAGGATAGACTGAACATTCCATGTTTGAAGTTATTAAACTTCGACTATGTGATATAGACCTGTTTTACAATACTAAAAAAATATAAAAATAAAGGTGCATTATATGTGTAATTTTTCTAATAAATCATTTCAGTGTTTAGAAATTAAACAGTTAAAATATGTGTTTTCAGACAAATCCTTCTGAGATATGATAATGCTGTTATTTAAATTATGCAAGAGGCAAATAGCTTACTGTTTCTTTATCCCCTGGGTGGAAAATGCTAGAGTTTTTAATGTTTTATTTTATGTTGCATTGCTTGTATTTTATGCTGCTTTAGGCGTATTCCTTAATCCAGTCTGTTTAGATCCATTACAGTTTCATTTTCTCCCTTAAAGAAAATATTGACTGCATACTTTTATTCTCTTCAGTTAAATATAAAATATTATGCTTGGGGAAACACATACTGATACAGTAGTTATAATAGCAAGCACTTTTGTGTGTTTCCCATTGTATTTTCTCTGTATATTATTTTCAAGTGGTTTATGTGCTTGCATCATTTATGAATGAGCTCTCATTTCATTGCATTTTTCCATCTCTCTTCTGAATTTTCCCACCCATCAGTTCTTTTCCTGTTGTGATTTTAAACTTGGATGATTTGAACTTACCCCCTACTATCTCAGCTTGGAAGGTTCTCTCAGCTTCATCTTCTGTATGCCTGGCTCTTAAAGCTTCTCCCAGTTTTTTCCTCTGCTCATCTTACTGGGTACTGACAGGATAAACTGGGAAGGCCTTTCCCTTAGACTATTAGTGTGCTTTGAAAATGCCTTAAAAAGTATGTGTGTGTGTGTGTGTGTGTGTGTGTGTGTGTGTGTGTGTGTGTGTGTGTGTGTGTGTGTGTGTTTGTTCCTCATTGATGGCTTGTCCGCCTTTGAGTCATCTTGCTATTACTTGCATATAGTTATTAGATTGTTTCTGGTGTCTGTTCATTTTTTGCTAACTAAAGTATTTTTCCATTTATAAGACTTGGAGCGCAATTCTAGTGGAAGTAGAAAGGTAGCCTGGTCTGTCTGATATAGGGTTACCACCTTTTCAAATGCTCAAAGTGGGACATTTTTTGTAGAAATGTCAGATTTTGCAGGATAAAACATATCCATGACCAGTACAAAGGATAGAACTTAACTTTTTTTGCCAAAATAAAAGCTTATTATTGTAGCATTTGAGTTGCTTATGCTATTTCATGTTACATTTAGGTGTTTCAGATAAAAAGATAACTCTTTTATACAACTATTAAAGAAAACTTAGGAAATGTTTTTGTCCTAAAATTTCAGGACATTTGTCATTTTATTTTATTTATTTCACAGGACACAATTTTTTTCTCAGGACACAACTGCCCAAAGAGGGACTGTCCCTCGCAAAGTGGGACAGGTGGTAACCCTAGTCTGAGATGAGATACACACAGGTAGGCTTAAGTAAGAATTACTTGTTGCGGCTAGTTGTTTGATTTGTTTTGGATACTATTGCACTTTAAGCTAATTAAAATGTGTTTTTACATTAAGAAGATTGGGACTGTAACTCTAGTGGTAGTAGAAAACCTGGTCTGCCTGAGTTGGGAAACACACAGGAGTGCTTAAGGTGACAAATACTTGTAGCTGGTTAACCAAAAGTGAAAAGGTACCAACTAAAATGTGGTTTTACATTAAGAAGACTGGGATTGCAATTCTAGTGGCAGTAAAATGTAGCCTGGTCTGTCAGAGTTGGAAAACACACAAGGAAGCTTAAAATGAGATTGATCAGCCAGAGGGCTTTCTAGGGACTTAGCTGTTCTGTGTTAATTTGTTCCTGAGAGCTAGTATTCCTGCGCTTTCACATTTAGAAGTTCCAGCATCATCCATTGTGGTAGATGATGTTTGTTTTTTCTCATAGAGGAAGAACTTTCGGGAGCTCAAAGTGTAGTTGCTTATTGTCCAGAGGGCACAGACATTAGTTTGCAGTTTTTTCCTGGCTACTATAAACTTGGAAAGTTTGTGCTGTGCTTCTCACTCCACAGAGGCAGTTAACAGTGCCCTGTACAGTAACAAATGCTTAATTTGTAAAAAATACCTATAAAGCTAGTATTTAGCACTTTAACATGTAACACAGAAAGGCTTTGCATGAAGCCAATCTTAGGGCAGCTAGTTAGCCCATCAAACAGTACTAATACCAGATCATAGCATTAACATCTAGCCTTTACCCTAGATACCTCTCAGGTGGCATCTGTAAAATTAAATCCATAAGCCATAGTATCCCAACCCTAACACAGGTCTTGACAACATGAATATGCAATTTCCTAATGTCTCTGTGTTCAACTTGTAGATATGGAGATCTGGACACAATGCAGCAATTGTTTTATATACTCAGACAAACTTTTAATGCTTAAACAAACTAACACAGTATGCAAAAGATGTACACACATAACTTTCTTGGAGGCAAACACACACGCGCACACACACCCACACACACACACACACACACACACACACACACACACACACACACACACACAGAGTACATCCTTCACACATACCACTCACCACACACACATAGAACTTCTTATGCTAAGACTCTAAAAATAAACCTTCCCAAACCTCAAAGACCTCCTAAGCCATCAAACAACATCTATCCTCAGCAATCACTAAAGTACACACCAATAGCAAAACCTAACACCACACACAACTCTATAGCCAGAGTTCCCCCAAGAACAAAGCCCATAGGGCAAGTTAACACTTTATCTAGTACTCTTCTTATGGAGATTCGATTGTATGACACACAGATTCCCCTGTCAGCAGGCTGTATGAGATGAAAATAACAGTTATTTGCCTATCTGGAGCAAGAATTCGTAATATCATGCACTTACGCAAGTAACTGTATCACAGGTACAAATATGATGACCTGAAATATATCTCACTGGGTTATGTGAAAAGAGGCATTGTGGATCTTTCCGAATATGTGTCACAGACAGGTACATGCCTTGCATTAAGCAGCATTTTTCCTTCACCAATGCTGATGCCACAGTATGAACAGAAAATTATTTATTTTAATAATAGACTTAGTTTCTTGTGTCACTTCAGAAGGATCTAATGTCTATCAGCATGGGATGACATAGCTAAAAGACCAAGTTGCATTGCTAAGGATGGTCTGCACCAGTCACACCTGGGGTTCAGATATTGGCTAAAATTTTATGTACCCCTTTTAGAGCCTTTTTTAAGCAATGTCAAAATGGCAAAACTACCAACATGGCACAAAAAAAAAATCAAACAATTTTAAGGTATTACTCCTCAATCTCTCCTAAATCTGGATAATGTGGAAATCTATGCTGCTACCTATGCTTGGTTTACAGCAGCAGAACATTCTCTGGCAGTGCCGACCCTTTTTGACTTCCATTTCTTGGAAGTCAATGCTAATGACAAAGGCTTTTGTATCTCCAAGTGTGCAGAAGACTGTAAATTGGGAGTTATCATAGATTCTCCCCCATGACACCAGTATCCTATAAGAAGGTCTAACACAATGACTGGTGACAAAGCCATGGATTAAAAGTCAAAGTGAAAAAATGCATTATAATGCACTTTGGAAAATTGCCAACTCAAGCTAATTACTCCATCAATAAAACACCCTTAAGAGTTAACCCAGTAGTCAGGGATCTAGGTACATATGTAGACAGTACTCTGGCCTTCGAACAACATGTAGCCAAGAGAGTAAGAAAATCATTTTATGTCATCCAACTCATAAGCAAGGGTATGGCATCCATGTTCAAGGAAATTATAGTACCATTCTACTTAGCCCTTATCAAACCCATCATTGAGTACAATTACCCCTTTGGCCAGTACCTAACCAGGCACATGCAACAGTTGGAATGCCCACAAAGGTTCCTTACCAGGAGAAACCAGGGAATGAATACCTTGTTCTACATAGATCATCTTAAGGCCGTGTCTTTGTACTCGAGTTTCCTACAATTTACTGAGAAGTGATCTATGCCTGGCATATAAGGCATCCTTAGATCCCACTCTGATGAATCTCTTGCACATTCACAAAACAATCAGCTCCAGAAATGCTAGCTCCAAGAACCTGAACTTTGCCTGCAACATAAACAAAACATGCTGGAGAGACTAACGTGTATCAAAGGACCCCTTCATTATGAAATAAGTTCCCCATTCATGTGAAGCAGAGCTCATCTCTACTCAAAATGAAATCTTGATCATGAATGGGAAATCATAAAGTCATCCCTGGTCTGGCTCTCATGTCTCTAACTAAGATACGTGGACAATAAGGAAATTAATTCCAAATACGCCCCACATAAGCCTTAGCTTCCTCCTTACTAACATAACCTACTATATAGCATCCAAGGTACTTGGAGACAAAACCAGGTTAGTCTATGAACCTATGAACCTTTAAATGCAGAGCTATATCATTGTGGAATGGAGAAAAATGCCTAAATTAGAACAAGCAAACTGATAAAAAATGAAAGTGGACATATTAGGAAGTTTTATTTTAGAAATGATGGCAGCGCTATGATTCCTACTATCATGCTCTGGACGGATCTAAAGCCATGCCTTCTTTTCTTGTCTGATTTATACCACATAAACACACAACAGTGTAAATCTTCTTAGTGCCAACAAAGAGGATCTACATGCCATTCTTAAAACCAAATAAAGAGTCTATTAAACTTTAGTGTAACCCTAAATGCAGTTTTGTGCAAAGAAAGCAATTAATAATTATTTTTTATTTTATTTTATTTATTTTACATTTGTTGGCCAGGACTGTCCGACTGAGCTAATGCCCTTTTTTAGCAGAGGCCTGGGGAGAAAAGCTCCAGAACATACAAGAATTAATAGAGTGATATTCAATAAGTTAAAAATCACATTCAATAGTTGTCAGAGTTATACAGTAAATATAAACATAAGTAGAGTAACAATTACATCATAAGAAACAAAATGTTAAAGCTTGTAAAAAATTAATCTATCTAGAGTTAAATAAGGAGAATAAAGAAAAGTTTTGTGAGTTACATAGAAGGAAACAGAATGTAAATAGTAAACAGGACTAGTTTGGTCGGTTATGGTCAGGGAAGGTTAATGCAGTTGCAGGTCAAGTGTTTTTTGAAAGTAGTTTTTGGTGGCTAGTTTAAATTATTTAGGGTGTGTGAGGTTCCTTATTTTTAGTGGGAGTTTGTTCCATGCAATAGAGGGGTGATAGCTGTAAAAGTTGCACCCCATCTTAGATTTAGGTTTGTAAACATTTAACAGGGCTTGGGTGCGCTTCTGAGTTGGCTGATAGGGGAGTAGAGGAAGATGAGGGATGATAGTGGTGCACAGAAAGCAGGCTGCTTTAGAATGGTGTGTATGATTTGGAGCTGAGCTTGGAGATACAGGTGTGGTAATTCGAGCCAGTTCAGGTATTTTAGGGAGGGACAGTGGTTGGAGCTATATGTATGTTGAGCTGCAAATCTGGCTATCTTGTGATAGGTTTGTTCTAGTTTGGGAAGTAGGGAGGAGTTCAGATTTGTTAGTATTTGGGAACAGTAGGTTAAGCATGGTAGTAGGTGGGCATGAGAGAGAGTAACCCTAGCTTCAGAGGTGAGGAATTTGTTATTTCTGTACAGAAGTCCTAGATTCTGGTGTGTTTTTCTGATGTAATTGTTAATGTGTAGATCAAATTTGAGTTGATCATCAATGGTAATGGTGAGTAGTTTTGTGCTAGATTCTACTTCTATAGGGGTATTGTTTAGGGATGTGATGAAGAAGGTAGGGTTGATGTGGTTGACAGATTTAGGTAGAAAGTATAGCAATTTTGTTTTTTAGGGTTGAGGATAAGTTTGTTATTTGTGAGCCATATCCCTACAGAGTTACAGGATATCTAGGTAGTAGTGGAGTTCAGAAGGTGCGTTAGCAATAGTGATGACTATGGAGTCATCTGCATATTGAACAATGATAGACTGAGGACAAGAGGAGTGAAGTGAGTTGGTGAAAATAATAAAAAGTAATGAATATATAATATATATAATATTAATTATATGGTACAAAATATTAAACTTTAAAGTTACAATAAGTACTGGATGTGCAACATCCATTCAGTGTTATTCTGTGCATATTAGTGGAATTTTTTGACGTGGAAATTTTCTGAAAAAATTCTTACGGCAAAACAATCAATCTGCAGTTATTCTAGTGGTACAATTATGGATTACATGCATCAATAGTAAAAGATTTGCATCAAGTTGTGAAGCAATATTCTGAAGTGTGAGAGATTACCCTTAATCAGCAGACTATACTTGTGTGGATTTTATAAAAGAACGATGCAAACACCCTTGATGGCCTAACAGTCACACTGTATAAAGCACATACAGTAGGATCTTTTTTCCCCTTTTGGTTGCTTTCTAGATGACAGTTAGCTACTTCACTGAGTCTATATCTTGCATGTCAGTTCTATCCACCATGGCTGGGGCAAACTAATGGTAGGTTGGGAAAGGGCAAGTGATAGAGAGCAGAAGCGGCAGCATTGCATAATTGCCCTGCATGGCATGTTTTTGTATGCCCTAAATGGGTGAAGCCACTGATGTCACTATATCACTTCACATAACATCAGATAGCTTTGCCACCCCTCATACTGATATGTTAGCAGCAATCTGCTGTGTACTTATAGCACCATCACCATCAAAAGAGATGTGTTACATAACAGGCAGAAACCACTCATCTCTCTAAGTTTTGTTTCTGTGTTTGTAGACGTTTTCCTACATTTGTACACATTTTTCTTTACACAAGCATACATTTCTCAGGGTTTGTAAACTTATTTCCAAGAATTCCTAGTATCGTAAGAGTTCTGCCTTTTGTTGCAAAGCATTTGTTACTGCACTTAAGCTCAAAACCAGTTTGTTTTAAATTAAGAGGGTTTTATTTTGCACTCTGCTAGGAGCAGAGGGCTGATTCAACCCATCTGAGTTGGGAACTGCTTGCGAAAGGCTTTATTGTGTGATTATCTGATTGGCCTGAGGTCTTAACTGTACCTTGTATATAAGCAAACCCCTCCAGTTTAAAATCCTCTATAGGAAATGCTCTCCATTGTCTCCCACTGTTTGTAGCTGCTCAAAGAGCTGCAAGTTTTTGCAGAGTGCAGCACCACTGCAGGTCATCCCATTATATACTACTAAATACTCTCATTTTTACCTTTAAATGACTTTCCCCTAGTCATTCCTATCTACTAATTCTCTGGTGTAATGGATAAGGGCTTTCTTGTCATCTCTATTTCTGGCTTAGGTTGGTGGATATTGGCATCCTGAGGCAGTGCAGTAACTGCCTCATGTTCATTGATAACCATTTAAATTTAGAACAGACAAGCACATTGTGTAAGAAATGTAGATACACAATGTCACTGGAGGCAAAGCTCTCACATACAAACATGAAATATGCAAACCAGGTTGTCAGCATTACACCCAAAGCACTCACTACTACCACCAAGGAACAAACACATAGACTCACATATGCAGAGGTACTCACATGTAATCTACCCAAACCTCCAAAACCTCCTAACCCCTTACTGCAGGACCGCTGCAGTTCAGTATCATCTTATCTGGTATGATTCAATCATAAGGTGGCCACTTTTGAAGTCACCATCTCCTCTGATCCCCTTCTAGCTAGGGTCAAACAAAAAACTTCTCCAAAGCTGATTAGAACCTCCTGAGGGATGCTATAAACAGCTTCACAGCCCCCTCCCCCACTGTAGGAACTGGCACCAATGTCCAAATCTACACCAAAGTACTATACAAGCATTTATATAGATGCATGGAATCAGGAATAACTGACAGGACAAAATCATCCTCTGCAAGGAAGAGTAAACCTGTCTGGTAGACATCTGCAATAAATTGACTATATAACTCTGGATTTCCCTTCAAAAAAATAGGTTAGTTCTTTTAAGATATGCTGTAAAGGCAGCATTTCTAATTTAGCAACCATAATACACATGTACAGGTCCAGACATTACAGTGGACGACTTGCAAGTGTTTACACTAAATGGTGAAGGTAAGATATTGAAGATGGATTAGACATGTACAACATTAAAAAACAATAAACCAGATGGAAAAAACAAAGCAATGATCAGGTGTAATGGAGCAACCTTTGGGATAGTGAGTAGCTGCTCAAGACTGAATGACTGCAAATTATGTGATGCTGTTTAGTCAGGTATGTGGTGACCCTCTCTGGGCCAGTAATCAAGGAGCCTGAATCCTCACCACTGACACTAGCGATGGACATTCACTTGGAACACAAACAGATACACACCATATTTCGAGATACAGCTTTCTGCATAAAGCACAATTTCCCTTAAGGCACACAGGGAACACAGTCAGTCCATATCTCTCAACTGTACAGATTTCTGCAGAATGTCCAGATTTTTGCCTCATATTTTTGGTACATTTTTTCATAAAATTGTGGTTTTCTTTCAAATCATTGTCAAATTATTGATTTAAGTCAGAAAATATTGCTAAACATTTGAGTTTCAGACTTCATATCCTTCAGAAAATTCATGATAATGCACAGACTGTTCTTCTATCTACCTTCTAAGCTTGTAAGAGCAATATTTAAAAACTGTTTCTATTTTGGGGCCTTTGTCCCCCCATTTTTATGGCTTTGTCCAGATTTATTGCTCTACGAGGTTGAGAGGTATGTGTCTCAGTCTGGGGACTGTATCTCTCTCTTTCTCTTTCTTTCTCTCTTTCTCTCTCTCTCATCACATCCTCAATACTACTCCCCACTGGCACAGCTGTAGAGATGAGTCCTCAGGTGAGTGTCCAAGCCAAGTCCTCCACCACTCTCTCTGTGAAACCAGTGCTCTGTGTCCCTGCTCCAAGCAGCTGACATACACTATGAGATTTCATTTTGACACACACACACACACACACACACACACACACACACACACACACACACACACACACACACACACACACACACACACACACACACACACACACACACACACACACATACCCTGGGAAAGGCCTTCTGCCCAGACTATAATGTACTTACATTGCCACCAGACACTTCAAAGCCAACTACTCCAAGGCTCTTACAATGGTACCTAGTTATACTGGGTGAAATTAACATTAATACAAATTATAGTGTTTTACCAATACAGTAAGGATTTCAGGAGTGGCCACGGAGTCACCAAATAGATAAAGTACTCTCAAAGGTTAAAATATTCTCTAAGGGACCAGCCACAATGAAAAGTTTAAAGATATTTAATAACAAATGAATATGAAAATACTAAAGATCTATTTACAATAAAGACCACAGGGAATATTAAAATAACACAGATGAATAGATTCACACAGATAGAGAAAAGGTGTACTTAACTAATCTCACTATATTTTCTGACTGATCAAAAGAATTACTATTCCCTGGTCACTTACTAGAGCAAGACAAGATGAAGTAGGTGAGGGGTCCTTCTTTGTCAGGTTCCAAAAACAGAGTGCACTGAGACTTCAGTCTCATTTAGTATTAAAACATACTTTTTGCCCTGGATTACAGAATGACATCACATACATCTAATCATCTGATGTCTGGTTCCCATAGTATCCCTTTCCCTAGCAAAATGACCCAGAATCTTGCACATATATGTCAATAATACACAGACACAGAGCTTTACTAAGATCTGTTGACAGCTTCTGGAAGCAATAAAACAATAAAGCATTTCCACTCTTCCTACAGGAGCTAATAAACCATTCTCTGGCCACTCTTTATGGCTTAAATTAAGTAATGTAATTTCCTACTATTTTTCAAAATTAGCTGGAGCTGAGCTTAACCTTTTCCCTTCCAGTATCCCGTTACAATATTAATTTCAATAGTAATAATATAATCTGACATACAAGTGTATTTCTTTTTCGGTCTAGAAGGACACATAGTTGGTACATTTTTAACACAAGCAGTTTTACAAATACATTTTTCAGCACAAGCTTTTGTACAAATCAGTTTGATATACAAATAACATATAACTCTTTACAAAATTCCAGCTAGCTGTGTTGGCATATGTTACACAACCACTGCCTTACTTCTCCTGGTAAAGCTCACAAAATCTCACATCATCACAGGATAAACCAGGGCAATTTAAGTTGTAATAAAGGCACAAGTAACATAAAATGAAGGAATATTAGTTAAAACAAGCAATGGTGGAAGTTGGAAACCTGGTAGCCTGCATCAGTAGGCCTGTATCCTCTGATATGATTAGGCCACATGGGCAATGGTGAGGATTTGCTTTAACTAGAGTGATGCTATTAAAAAATATTGCTGAGAGGAGATACATATGTATATATGTATGTATGTATGTGTGTGTGTGTGTGTGTGTGTGTGTCTATATATATGTATTTAAAATTTGAATGATGAAATGTTGACATAGCAAAGATTGATGCACTACTACAAATGTACTGAGCAAAAGCCTTGGCACATGCAAAAATAAAATGTAAAAAATAAACTAAAAGCATTGTTCTTTATAGGATTTCAAGCCATCTTACACTCCACATCCCCAGCTTACTATTTATACTAATGTTGAGATTATACAGTGTTTTTTTCCCAACCCCAAAAATAGTGCAATCTCACACACCTTTCATCTATTTGTTTAGTCAAAAAAAATAGTCAACTAAACAGATGTTGACTAAAGCTAGTGCCAACAAAATTCATAGAAATATATAGATAGGTAGACAGGTAGATATATATATATCCATGTGTGTTTATATATATGTGTGTGTGTCTGTATATGAATTGAAATTAAATAGGTAGAATGTATTATAAATATTTTATGTCAGAGCCCTGAGTTAATTTTCAAAGTTAGTAGGTAGTTTAATAAAGCAGGGGTTGTCTACTTCCTGTTAAGTTTATACCTGTTTATTGTTAGAGGTAGTGCTGTCTTACACTTGATATGTCACTGGCATTTGCGGTATACCAATGGTGTGCCACCAGGTACATTACAAATAGCATCGTAGTGGTTGTCAAGCACCTGCTGATATCTCTTTGTTAGCAATAATTGCCTCTTTGCTTTTAGTATACCACATTGGCATTTCCAGGCAGTGGCTGCAAAAGGACATTCCTGATCAGTGTAATACCCTGGTAAATAAATACAAATAAAATAAAAAAAAAATAATGGGTTTTGGAGTGTAAAAATTGGTAGTTCTTTCCAAACAGCCATGACATATCCCATACAGCATGTCTAGATGTCCAACACCCCCATGGCCTAATACTTCCAAATAAATATTCTGCCACTGTAGCCAGAATCATCCCAACCCTGGCATGTCAAGCAACAGGGGAATTTGAATTTATATAGGTGGTCAGAACTATTACCTGGCAGCTTTGTAGTATACTGGTAAGCAATTGTAAGATGAGAAATAATGTATTTTTTGTCTCACTCTCTCTCTCTGTACTGCTGCCCACTTTTTACATCTTATTTGACATTTCTTAGTTTATTTCTATCCAATTATTTTACAGTTAGTGTAGCATCTTATATAACTGTGCCAATGGTGCAGCACCAGTACCCTCCCTCTACTGGCTTTAACCTTCACCTGTCAACACACTACTTGACTCCATGCCTGACTATTTGTTGAGTGAAGGAGGTCCTATAATAGTGGAAGAACTGAGAGCATCTCCAGCTGCTTCTGGCAGTCACTCACTAGAGGGGATTGCTGTTGTTGTTCCTTCCAGTGGCATTGCCACAGGCATATAGTGCATGTCACTTGGCAGCAGCTGGTGGAGGTGTTGGGGGAGTTAGTTGGCCAGCAGCTTAAAACCCACATTTACTGCCTGGATAGAATTCTTGTGTGATGTATAGAGCCCTGCTGCCGCCTGGCACTATCACCAACATCTGACACATGAGCCATTGGATAGAGCAGTCATGGTAGTGACTTGAGTTCTTCCTGTGTCTAGCCCTGCTGACATGAAGACAGGAGCAGGGTACATATTCTATCCCCCATTATGATATTCCCTTTCTTTGTGTGTCACCTCCCTGCCTCCTCTATTTGCTGTCCAGTTCTTCCCATCACCTCTTATTCTTTGTCTGTTCTTTAAAATATCCATTGTCAACTCACACTTGTGTCAGCACCCCTCTGATTAGTCTTAGTCTTTGTCTGTGCCTCATGTTTGCATGTGTGACCTTGCTTCCATAACAGCATCCTCTTTTTATCTCCTGCGTCCCCCTCTTACATCCTTTCCAATCTACCCTTCTTGAAAAAATAAAAATGGGCATCTGTCTCACAAAAAAAATGTACCTTTCTTTCCCCTCCTCATTCCCAATCTTACCTCCCCTGTTCCCTTGTCTTTGTTCCTCTGCTTGTTGTTCATACTGTTCTGATTTCCATTTACACACGCTCCTACCATCTTCAATCAATAGAAATACTGTGCCTTCCAGCAATTCTTATAACATTGCGAAGTAGTGCATATGGGTGAGCATAGTCATGTGCAGGCTACATGTTTGTTACTGCAATTGCAAAATCCCTATCCACAGTTGTGAAATAACTCTCTCCACTAGCCTTTTAACTTCTGTGATCAGGTTTCTTAATTAGTAGATGCATAAGATCTGATATTTCTACTTGCTAATTGATAATTCTCCTTCAGCTTCATCTTACCTGTTAGCAAATCAGCAGCAGGCTTTATGTAGTTGCAGAATGTCTTTTTCTGAATCTCAGGAATGGATGCTATACATCTGCATGTAGTAATTGAATAATAATAACAACATGACCTTGAATAAAAACCAAGTCTAATCTGTAATGGCAAAGGAAAAACTGAGAGTTCCTTTCCTTCCCTACTATTTTGGAATGCTTTGGAAATCGGAATTTGCTGTAAGATGATTTTCTGTTGCATATTGATTTGTAACATTTGCTGTATATGACTGCAGTTTAATCTGCACTTCTGTTCTTCAGATGTCTTACTATGTCTGTATATCTGTGTATGTGTGCTTCTAATGTAAAACTCTTTAACTAGATCATCAACAAAGTTCCCCCTTGCAAAAAAAGACCATTATTTTGCATTCAAATGTCATTAGTAGAAAGCAATGTGTTCTGTGGCGGAGGCTTGCATGCATTATGTTTTCAACCATTGTAATTTATTTTATTTTAAAATGCTAATCAATGGTATGCATAGGTAACTTGGACTGTACATGCCAAACAGTATTACTATTTACGACTTGGTATTCATCCTCAGCTCTAACAGGATGCTTAAGTTAGTAGAAGGAAAATTACGTTTGCAAGACTTTAATTTACTATGCAGCCTGCTCTACAGCGGTTTGCCCTAAGCCTGATAGCTTTCATTCACTATACCATTTAATAACATGTTCAGTCACACCTGAAGAGCATTTATACTTCTCCACCAATGGCATGGTTCATTTAATGCAGTTAACAGCCACCTTAATGAATTGAAAAAGGCATTTCTGTTTGCTTTTGTTTACTTAAAAAGAAAATGAGCCACTCTTAGTCGACCACAAATGTTATTCATTTTCTTCAAAATGTAATGAGATGTGGTGTAGTCTGGAATGTAAACTTGTTATAAGGAAGGAAATTCCAGGAAATGAGACTGCGTTTGTACACAGACTGCATGACAAAGCTGAACTCACATGGGAAGTATTTTGTTTATAGCTACAGGGAGATTAAAGTAAGAATGTGTGTCTTACAGTAGTACACAGCTCTTTTGCTGAAGATACAGTTTTATAAATTTTCTTTAAGCTTTCTTTCAGCAGATTAATAAATGATGAGAGAAACCAGGGAAAGATTATGCTTCTCTTTTTTTCTTTCTTTTCTTTCCTATTTGGTAATTGGGTAAGTGGCTGGGCTGATTCAAGGACCCTGGTTAGCCATGACCCAGACATAAAGGCAAAAACTGAAATAAAATGAGCAACTTACACAGAAAGTGATCACATCTAAATGCATTGTGATTTAACCAAGTTAAGTAAATGAAGAAGCATAGTTACTGTATCAGTACATACAGTTTAGACATTCCCCCGGATTCTGTATGCCTTGCATGTGATGCAGGATCAGTGCAGGAGCTCTAGCAGCCAATATACCTGCCGTACAATCCAGGAACAGCCTGTAGGGGTGTGCACGAGCACTCCTGCACTAGTCCTGCATGGACTAAGCCCCTGTATGCAAATCACCCCATTTGCAGGAGAAATCCATGCAAATGAGGTGTATTTGCGATCCAGGAAGCTTGAAACTGGCCATGCAGGTCTAGTGCAATCTGTGGAAATGTACTCAGTTAGTAACTGAGTACATTTCTGCAAAATCCAAAACGGAGCTGTGACAGCTCCAAATAAAGGCTGCATATCAGTCAGGAAGCATGCCAATGGCCAAGAATAAGGCCATTGGCATTGCAAACAGTCAAAAAAATACAAAAATCAACTTTCATTTTTTTTTAGCCAATCTCGGCTGTCTAAGAGTAGGGCAGCGGCGTGCAAACGGGATCGGGGGGGATAATAAAATAAACCTAAAATAAGCATTCTAACTAAAAATCACTATTCTGCCATGCAAGTTAATGGCAGGCAGAAGACAACATGGCCAGTGAGCAGTGGTTGCTAAAAGGGGAGGCCCAGTGTGAGACATGTAACTATGCATTAGCAGGCAATCCTATGCAAATGAGGGGAATGATAGTGAATCACAGTTTTCCCCAGCATGCTAGCCAGGTCCCAACAGTGTAAGAGTAGGAATAGCTTGGTGCAAGCCTAGGAGGTAGCTGACATCATATGGGGATGTGTCAGGCATACTGTAAGTGAACTGGAACACTGTGGCTAGGGTTTGCTCCTAGCTTAGCACAGCTAAGCAAGGGGGTGTGTCTGAATCTGCCTAGCACTCCTTACATTGCCTAAGCGGGTGTGCTCGCAGCACACCAGGTTTTAAAGGAAGAAAACAAAAGTTAAACCAGGAAATAGCAGCTTTGTGCACATTTCAGCACTCTGTTTGCGCAGCACACCCCTGGGCTTAAACAGGAAGGCAATGGGAAGGGAAAACAGCAGTAGGAAGATAATCAAGGAGAACTAGCATAGCTGGCAGGTGAAATGCATCAGAATCATCCAATTACACTGGCAGCAGACCAGCCCATCCAAGAACACTACTATAAACTATGCAAAGACCTTCACCTCTGGTTTTTCCCATACTCTACACCACAGGTGTATACAAGCGGGGAACTTTTAACAAACAAAACTACAAAATGATAGGAGCTGCAGCAGGCAACATAGAACAACATGTGCAAGAGGCTGAGGGTGGTGAGGATGTGAATGCTGCCGATCAACTCACAGTGAGGAAATGGAGAAGACTGTACAGACCCAGGGTAACCTACCAGGGAGCTACATGAGCTGAAAATAGTGGAGCGCTATAGGGTGGACAGGCATCTCCTACAGCAAATTGTTGAGTTGTGCCGGCCACGCCTGACACACCGAACCGACCAAGGGGAACCCATCCTAGTGGATACCAAGGTATGTGTAGGCCTACGAATACGATCCACAGGTCCCACCCAAAGCTTAACTGGGGATATCATGGGGATCTCACAGGCATCAGCATCCAGCGTATTCCACCAGATCCTGGATGCCATGTCAGCACATGCCAGTGAGCATGTATATTTCCTCAACAGCCGTGAGGTGTTGGCCAGCAATATGCGTCTCTTCTACCAAATAGCAGAATACCCTGAGGTAGTGGGTGCCATAGACTGCATGCACATATGCATCAAAGCACCACCCGGTGATCAGGGTACGACCTACATCAACCACAGGCGCCTCCCCTCCATCAGTTGCCAGGTTGTGTGCAATGCCTAGGGCATTACAATGAATGTGTGTGCTGGCTGCCCTGGAAGCTATCACAATTCCCACATTTGGCATCTGATGCAGCTGTACCAGAGATTTGCCAATGGGGACATCCCCTACGGTCACCTAGTGTGGGATGCTGGTTACACACTGGAGCCATGGCTGATGACACCCATCAGAAATGCACACACACCTAAACAAGAATGCCATAATGAAGCACAGGCACAGATCAGACTTATAATAGAGCATGTGTTTGGGATGCTCAAGTCACGGTTCCAGTGTCTGGACACATCCGGTGAAGCCTTGCAGTACTCACCAGCTACATGTACCCAAATAGTTATGGTATGTATCATGCTATGGCCTGCACAGGCACAGAGTGACTCGGAGGAGGAACAACCTGAGTCTGCCCCAGTAGGCAGATGGAGGCGTGTCCAGCATGCCAAGGCCATGGCAAAGAGACAAGGCATAGCACATACACTGACACAGTAGGGACCCAGGGAATGACACCTCTCTCTGACTTGCACATACAGTAAAAGGGATACCAAACATGACACTACCTGTGCTCAACCATGTGTAGGGAGTGTACTATGGGCATCTGACATAGGCAGCCCTCCAGCACCATCCTCAATCCTGCCACACCCACAAGGTAAGTCAATCAACATACCAATTGCCAAATGGAGTAGAATGTGTCATTACCTGTATCTATGGTATGGATGTGAGCATGCAAGGGAATTGGGGTGGCTGAATGTTATGGCAGCAGATAGTAGACACCCACAGTGGCATCATGACATCTGTAATGCATACTGGAGTCACCATAGTAGTCAGTACTACACAGGGTGACAAATCCTACTGCAGGAAATGTGCTGGGAGACATGTCTGTCCATATGACTCACACATGTCAGTCAGGGAGGTTCACATACCCAAAAGCAGTCTCAGCCAGCAGGACAGGTGTAGACAAACCCAAACAGAGCCTGTGCTATGGCCTTTGAATGATGCCTATGGGTAACCCCCCAGGCCTACACAGACAGACTACAGCAGGTCAGGCAGTGGGATGTTAGTTCTGAAGGGTAGGAAGTCAGACACTAATATGTTGGGCAACAAAGCTAAGACCTGTAGTACACTGATATGCCTCTAGTCAGTATGATAGGTTAGAATACAGAATGAAATGGAGTACCTGACATACCACTACAGTCATAGCACGTGTGCGCATGTGCCAGGTGTGCCCCTCATCCTATGTAGATATGTAGAAACAGTAAGGTGTGCCCCTCGCAGTCATGTGTGGAAATGTAGAAACAGTCAGGTGTGCCCCCTCCAATCCTGTGTAGAAATGTAGTAACAGTCAGGTGTGCCCCCCCCAATCCTGTGTAGACATGTAAAAACAGTCAGGTGCCTCCCCCCACAACCCTATGTAGAAATGTAGTAACAGTCAGGTGTGCACCCCCACTCCCATGTAGACATGTAGAGACAGTCAGGTGTGTCCCCCCTCAATCCTGTGTAGAAATATAGTAACAGTCAAGTGTGCCCCCCAATCATGTGTAGAAATGTAAAAACAGTCAGGTGTGTCCCCCCACAATCCTATGTAGAAATGTAGTAACAATCAGGTGTGCCCCCCCCCCACACATATGTAGACATGTGGAAACAGACAGGTTTGCCCCTTATCCCAATCCAGTGTAGAAATGTAGTGACACTCAGGTGTGCCCCCCAATCCTGTGTAGAAATGTAGTAACATGTATGAGTAGGTATAATACGAGTGGAGCAAAGATGGCCAGAGGTGGCCAAGGTAGCAGGATAGGTTGTAGCATTTGCACAATATGCTGGTCTTGTGTGTGTTAGGATGGTTTGTGTTTCAAAATGTGTGAGAGTGGTCAGTACGTATGCATGTTGCGGTAAGACCTGGTGGCCATTGCCCACTACTGCTGATAACAGGGACAAGCCTTCACAACTGCAGTGCCAAAGACAATCACCACCAGTATAGCACATGCTAGCAGTAAGCCATTGTAAATGTATGGTGGTAATATATGTCACCATCTGAAAGACTGACATGGCATGGCTGTTGGGCTAGATATACAAGCAGTACACAGGGGAAAGTACCCCAGACATACAGTATATATTGTGTCACTGTGAAATGGTGACACCCTTGGATTTGTACATATAGGTATGCATCACAGTAACAGGATCTGTAGTAGGGAATATCAGTGATGTCTGCCTGAACACCTGCAGATCACAAAGGAAGTAGGACTGACGTATTGGGAATCAGCTGATGTACCCACACATGCCAGCATAACTGGAATGTCCCATGCATATCTGTGTGTCAGATGCAAGTAGTGTCCATAGCACACATGCACCCAGCCACACAAACACCACCCACAGGCACGTCTCTGGCAGTATCCCTGCTGTGGGGAATGGGTACAGTATGACCCCACCTGTATATGGCAATAATGGAGGACTGCAACATGCAGTGCAGATGTCTCATGCAGGTGTGTCCCTAGCTGTAGATAGCACCCTGCCAGCATCCCTAACACCTGATCAAGACTGATAGAAGGTATTGGCATGAACAACTATCACATCTACCCTGTCACCCCAGGGGAATATACTGTATGATAGTCTGGGACTATAGGACTGACAGAATGCAATGGCCTGCCACATCTGGCCTTTATCAACACCTAATGCCCCACAGGTGCTGTCCAAAGTCCTGTGTCTCACACGTACTGCCAATGCATGTTATGTCATGGACACCTAAATAACATGCACTCCATTTAAGCCAAATGCAAGGCCATGTGGACAAACCACAGTAACATGTCCACCATGTCCCACTGCATGAACTGTGGATGAACACTAATGCACACCTGTGATGTGGTGATACCCTTAGGGTAGGGGCATAATGTATGAAAGAGCTTTAAATAACAGAGGGGGGTGTGGGAACATGGGCAGCATGGAATGTGCAGGGTCCAACACCAAGCTGTGTGCACACTATCCCTGGCTGCAAATAAATAAATAAATGGGTGGCTACACACCTGCCCATACACCACAATAGGGTAAATGCCCTGAGCCATGGCCCCTGCCTCTGGCTAACATGTGCAAATCTGTACAGCTGTGAGGCATTGCCATGGCAAGATAAGGCCATTCTGCCATGCTGATAGGCGGACACGTATGGGATCCTCTGCCAGCACTGTACCAAGGTGCTGAACTGGATACACAAACCCAGCACCAAGTGTCTGCAGCTCCCCCTCCAGAAAGGCATAACTTACCATGAATATGTAGGTGTCTGCCCACAATACCAGACACAGCTGCAGTCACCCTTGTCCCACAAGTCATCACTGTGAGCAAGAATGTCCACCTGACTGTGTGTGTGTGTGTGTGTGTGTGTGTGTGTGTGTGTGTGTGTGTGTGTGTGTGTGTGTGTGTGTGTGTGTGTGTCACCATCTGTGTAGAGAGCAATGCTTTTTAGGCTAGTCACACTCACTACAATTCAAATGCCCTACTCTGTCTAGTCTACTGATGCCATACACTGTGAAATACACTTTTCGGAAAGCTATAGCCCAGTAAGCTCTGTGGCATGTCCTATAACTGTGTACTGCTGTAGTATGATAAACTAGTTAGGTAGGACTTCTAATCCCAGACATGATAGCTATGTGTTTGTGTGTGTCACTGTCTATGCAGAGAGCAATGCATTTTAGGCTAGTCACATGGACTACATTTCAGTTGCCCTACTTTTTCAAGGCTGCTGATGTCATACACTGTGAAATACACCTTTCGGAAAGGTGTAGCCCAGTAATATCTATGGTGTATCCTATAACTGTGTACTGCTGTAGTGTGATAAACTAGTCAGGTTAGGAGTTCTAATCTCAGACATGGCAAGTGTGTGTCTCAGTCTGTGTAGGGAGCGATGCATTTTAGCCTAGCCAAACTCTCTACAATTTAAATGCCCTACTTTGTCAATCTTGCTGATGTCATTCATTGTGAAATACACCTTTGGGGAAGGTGTACTCTAGTAATCCCAGTGGTGCATCCTGTAACAGCTTCATAATGTAGTGTGATATAGAACTCTGATAGGGTTCTATTCCCACGCATGTCGATTGTGGATGCTTTCTGTGTGTTTCAATGTCTGTGTAGGGAGCAATGCACTTTAGCCTAGCCACACTCAGTACAATTCAAATGCCCTACTTTGGAAATCCTGCTGATGTCATTCATTATGAAATATGCCTTCGAGGAAGGTGCACTCCAGTAATCCCCATGGTGCATCCTGTAACAGCTTCATGCTGTAGTGTGATATAAAACTCTAGTAGGGGTTCTATTCCCAAACATTTCAGTTGTGGATGTTTTGTGTGTGTTTCAATATCTCTTTAGGGAGCAATGCATTTTAGCCTAGCCACACTCACTACAATTCAAATGTCCTACTTTGGCAATCCTGCTGATGTCATTCATTGTGAAAAACACCTTTGGGGAAGGTGTACTCCAGTAATCCCCTTGGTGTGTCCTATAACAGCTTCATGCTGTAGTATAATATAGAACTCTGGTAGGGGTTCTGTTCCGACACATGTTGGTTGTGGATTTTTTTTTTGTGCGTTTCAATGTCTGTGTAGGGAGCAATGCATTTTAATATAGCCACACTCATTACAATTCAAATGCCCTACTTTTGCAATTCTGCTGATGTCATTCATTGTGAAATACACCTTTGGGGTTAGTGTATTCCAGTAATCCCCATGGTGCGTCCTGTAACAGCTTCATGCTGTAGTGTGATGTAGAACTCTGGTAAAGTTTCTATTCCCACACATGTCGGTTGTGAATGTTTTGTGTGTGTTTCAATGTCTGTGTAGGGAGCAATGCATTTTAGCCTAGCCACATTTACTACAATTCAAATGCCCTACTTTGACAATTCTGCTGATGTCATTCATTGTGAAATATACCTTTGGGGGAGGTGTACTCCAGTAATCCCTGTGGTGTGTCCTATAACAGCTTCATGCTGTAGTGTGAATTAGAACTGTGGTAGGGGTTCTATTCCCACACATGTCAGTTGTGGATGTTTTGTATGTGTTTCAATGTCTGTGTAGGGAGCAATGCATTTTAGCATAGCCACACTCACTACAATTCAAATACCATACTTTGGCAATCCTGCTGATGTCATCCAATGTGAAATACACCTTTGGGGAAGTAGTACTCCAGTAATCTTCATGGTGTGTCCTATAACTGCATAGTGCTGTAGTATAATAAACTAGTTAGGTAGGAGTTCTATTCCCAGACATGACTGGTGTGTAAGTGTGTGTGTGTGTGTGTGTGTGTGTGTGTGTGTGTGTGTGTGTGTGTGTGTGTGTGTGTGTGTGTGTGTGTGTGTCTGTCTGTCTGTCTGTCTGTCTGTCTGTATGTGTTTGTCACTCGTATCCTGTGTGGAGGTGGTTGTGAGTGTGTAACAAGTGAGCTCAATGTGGATCTGAATTTACAACATTCTTATATGGTGGCCCTAGTATATATCACAATGTCCACTGTACAGGGATAACAGATGTGAAATAGCCAAGAGGCAGGGATGCAAATCCATACCCATACATGTGACATCAAGGCCAGGCAAACAAAGTTAGCAACCCTAGTATTACCCAGAGAACACTCTCAGCCTATGTTTCATACACACACATACACACACAAACACACACACACACACACACACACACACACACACACACACACACACACACACACACACACACTTGCCTAGGCAACAGCCACTATGTTGATAGTACCCGCTGCCTAGACAACAGCCACTATGTTGATAGTACCCTGCATATTGCCCACTGACAGTAACTATGGTGTGATTGCAGTGGGCTGCGGAGGGTATGGCACCCTGTCCATCTGTCCAATAGGCATGTACATGCCGACAGTGCGCCTTCCCCATGTTCCCCACTGGAAACCTGCAACACCTGTGGTGCCATCAAATGTGACCCACAAAGGATATACCATGCCTGAAAACATGCCCTGTATGGACAGATGCCACTGACACCAGGGAATGCTGGTATCATGCTACCAATGTAGGTACAGGGTAAACGTGCTGTCCATTACCAGTTTCCACCACATGAGGCCAGGACTGGCACATCTGATGATAATCTGTGTACACAACATGGGCCAGACAACTGAGGTACAGTTCCACATGTCACTGTATGCATGTGGGAGGTGCTCACATCCCAGACACTGTCCATGTCATAGACTAACGAACACATACATGGCAAGCAATGCAGAGCATTGGCCACAGACAATAGTCACCCAGGTGACTGGATGGTGAATACAATACCCACCTGTGTGGGCAAATCCTTAAACTACATCCCTGAGCCACAATGCAGACCAGTGTCATGTGGGCTGATGCCAAGGTATACCCATCACCTAGCCTTGTATAGCTGTCAGACACAGTCAGCCACTACACACCCGCGAAGCAATCCACCCATGCATGTAAGTAGTGGCACCCTGTGTGTGTGTGTATGTGTGTGTGTGTGTGTGTGTGTGTGTGTGTGTGTGTGTGTGTGTGTGTGTGTGTTCTATGATGTGTATGATCACATTCATACTCACTACAACCCCCACTGGCATATTGAAGCATGCTGTCCAGTGTCAGACACTTCCACATACCCTTTGCCCATATAACCTCTGTATGAACCCTGTGGTGCATGTGATACCTGCACATTAATGTGTTGTGACAATCCCACTAGTGATGAGTTGTATTCCTGGCCCTACCATGTGTGTCAATTTGTGTGCGTCCCTGTGAGAGTGTGGCTGTGTTGATACTGGCACCTGTTCATGCGGGCAGGCACGTGTACTACTCCTATACAGCTAACATATCCCTGTTGAAGATGCCACTCACCATCACATATATGTTTTGAGGGCTCCTCAACATGAAACCTATGTGGTGCATTCGATAACTGTATAGAAATGTGATAGCACTACATAGTCATCAGAGGTTTGATACCCTGTGCCGGTAGGTGTGTGATACAAACATGCTTAAGTTTTACTCTATCACCCCTGCCTGACTTTACTTTGCCTCTGTCTGCCTCTCTCACTCCCTCTCTGGTGGATGTGGAGACATACACCTGCTTTGCTTAGGCAGCAGCATGTGTATTGTAAGTGATGCTCATGATCAGCTGATGACCTCTGCATGAATTGCAGCAGTTCTCTAGCTGATTGCATGTGGAACAGCTGTGGTAACATTCCCATAGTCAATTGCATGGAAACACACTAAAATATCAAGGGACATCATGTTGGTGGTGGGCCTTTTCATTCACTGTGAACAGGAACTAGATCTGTTGTTTGGCAAACAGCATAACATATGGATTGAGGATTTACCTCTAACAACATACACTGTGAAAACAGGCCAACACACAGGAGGAGGATGTGCCTGATTTGACAACAGTCTGTAAGTGCTGCTATATTGCAATTGAAGTAATGTTGGTTTAACATGGTGTGTGTGGATATGGCTGTCCTACATGTTTTACTAGCTGTCATATCAGTGCTATGTTTATGAGGAAACCCCCATCAGTAGGGCCATCTGCAGACTTGGCAGTGTGTGGTGCCTTTTGTTTCTTGTGTTACCCACAGAGCACCTATCTTTGAACTGCAGAATGTAGTGTGAGGATTGCAGTCTGTAGATGGTGACAGCCATGAGAGTTAGTGACTTCATATCCCCGTAGGACATATGTTGCAACGAATCCTGTTACAACAGTAAATGTATGAGGTTATCACAGCAACATGTCAATAATGGCCCTGTGTTTGTGCCTCCAGCCACAACTCTGCCAATCTTTGTACATATGTCATGCAGTAAGAGGTGCATATGTGCTGTACACTATATTTATTGACATCATATCTGATAACAAGCCAGTGAGATATCAGACTGCTGCACGTGTTATGTATAGTAGGGGTTATATTTGATGACATAACCTGGACATTCTGCGGTTGTGTGTAAAGTACTGAGGGCTGTGTACTTATGGTGATTGTCGACAGTGTGTATATTGTTAATATGTACCTTGGCCTGTGTACAGACTTTGGTAGATGTCATTGTTCTTGGTCCTGGTCTATCTGATGTTACATGCTGCTCCACTGTATGTTACCCTATCAGCTTACATGTTTGTAGGGCCAAAAACACACGTCCCACACCACAGACATGCATCGGACTACACTGTGTAGCAGCCCAGTATATGTAGGGTTAGTGTGTGAGTGGCACATATGAGGATGGTGTTGAACAGACAGTCCATATACTGTAATAGTACACTAACTTACCATATGTGGCTGTGGTTCTGTTTACATTGGTTGTGGTTATGCACTTTCACACAGGTGTCCATTACTCTGTGCTGTAACATGCCTGTAGAGTCTGCTATATATGCAGGTACATGTGTACTCCCCCATAGGAAATGTAGGCCAGTGTTGAGCCAGTCTGTCTGTAGCCTGCACAGTGCTTTGTTACATGCATAGCAGCTTAGTGTACTTACCCAGTGAGATGCCATGTCCAGATACTTGCCATATGTACTGCTTCTGGGCCACCATAACAGTCATGTATGTCAGACAAAGCAGTGGGATGCTGTACAGATGTATGTCAATAACTAGTGGGAAGTATGTGTCCATGGCACCTCTGTACCAGTGGTTATTTTGTGTCAGGACAGACAGGGGTATGTGAATGCATAACCTATGGGGGCATATGTATACTAGTAGTTATGTGTTATACCCATCTTCATGGCTGTTAACATCCACATTGTCAGGCTTGGTCCACATGTCTTGCACTAAGGGGTTCTGTGTATACCTCTAGACTGTCCAGAGTGTGTCAGACTGTCCACATATATTGGCCATATCTCTGTTGTAGTCCACAGAAGCATTACTGTGCTAGCATGGTACTATACCATGATGTCCTTAGGATGTCTGTAAGTAGCCAGTGATGCACATGTTAAAAGCTGATGTGACCTCCCACACACACCATGTCTGTGTTGATAATCCCTAGTACAGTAACAATAGTCTACAAATATACCTGCAATACATACCTGACATCCCCTTGCTCTATGAAGTTGGGACTATTGGGGCTGAGGTAGGGCTCCACTCCATGTTCAGGACATATGGTGAACATATATGTATATCTAATTACCCATATATCTGTATAGATATATACACATATACATATTGACATACATAGATGGATATGTATATGTACCTATATATATATATATATATATATATATATATATATATATATATATATATAAACACTCAGATATATACATATACAGAGCAATGTATGTCTACACATATACAGGTAGAGATACATATGCACATATACGTATGGATATCTACATATATATTGACAGTAGTAGGTATACCACAATAGATATGTATGTACATATAGTTGTACATATCTACATATATACAAACATAACTAGGCATAACTGTACACATAGGATGTGTATACATATATAGCTATATATATATATATATATATATATATATATATATATATATATATATATATATATATATACATATGTATATATATATATATATATATATATATATATATATATATATATATAAGTACATATGAAGGGATGTACACATGGCCATATATAAGTTGCACTATACAGATGTATATACAGACATATCTATGAGTATATATATGTATTTACATGTAGACATATATAGACCTATTATATGTATATAACCATTTTCCTGTCATGTGTAAACCTCACGATTGTGTATACCCTCCCAGATGTATCTCAGTGTATATATCTGATATGTGTACATTATGATAAAATGACATATGTGATGCAACATACATATTAATAATAATGACTACACAATTTAGGAAGTAAAGGCAATTGTTCAATACTACTCAATATGTGTATTGACAGCTATATTGGTAAAACAACAGCTGTCTTCACAGTGGTTATGGTGTAGTGGGTAAGTGTTGTGACTTTAGTGTACAGGGTCCTCGGTTCAAGACCTGCAAGGGCTGTTCATTTTGTTGCTGGGCAGAACAGGGGCTGTTGGATACAGAGTGGTTAAGGCAGTTGTGAGTAGCTTTAAGTGAGTTTGCGTGACACTAAGCAGTACTAAGCTATGGGTAAATGTACGGGCACTTACACAGTGTAGGCTTCACTTACCAGTGGGCAAATCAGCTTAGTTGTTATAGTGCACCAATGTTGAGACTTGCTAAGCATTGCTTAGCCCTGGTAACCAGGTCACACCACTCAGTCTGATAACATAGCAGGGTAATGACTTCTGTAAGAAGTGTATGTAATGCCATGTACAATACATGCATCTATGTGCTGTAAGTACAGTAGCAAGTAGTATGAATGTCGTGTGGGACACAGATGAATATGAGGCCTGTACAGCACTGTTATCCATGTGAATGTGTTGCATACAGGGATAGTAGCCGAGGGTACGTGCTGTCACACTGGCATGTAGTGTATCTTGGTAGTACTACTGTTGACAGTGCTAACCCAGGCAAGAGCAGAGTGCTAAATGTAGGACTGGCAACAGGCACACCAGCAGGCATAGCTGGATTCTGAGGCCTACCTGTTGTATCCCTGGTGTGTGAGTTGTGTCACAGTATATACCCCTTACTGGGTAATGGTCCATTATGTGGAATGTAACTGTAGACTACCTTCTTTACAGCACATGTTACTGAGGGCTTCTGACATGTAGTCATGGCATTTTGTTGTCAGACGTCTATCTGCCAACACACTCATGCTACTGCATAGCTACTTGCCAAGCTGATGACTGTTAGTCCCTGTACAGATGTGCAGATGGCAGGTATCCAGCTGGGATATGTACAGGCAACTTAAGCTTGATTGACACTGACATGTCTGCCCAGCTGTGTAAGAAGTGGCACATATAGGAAATGTCACCCTGTAAGCACCACATGCCACAGGTACCTCCACTACACTACCACAGTCAACCAAACATGCTTGGGTACAGTTCACCATCACAGACACCAACCATGTGTTGTAATGCATGTTGCATACATGTCAAATTGATCACCTCAGTGACCATATGGAGGAGGCACCTGGAGGATTGGCTGATGTATGTCATTCACACCCTGAGAGTCACAACAGTAGTTTCTGTCAATAGTTGCCCAGTGCCACCTGGCAGATGGCAGGGTAACACTGTACACACAACCCCTACAAAACCCATCTCCCCTTGGACAATAGCTATTTACACAGCTATGACCACCTGCAGGGAAGCACCCCGATACTGACACATGTGTATGTGTGCATGACTGAGTATAGCAGTGTCTCTGTGTTAGCGCACCTGTACTTGAGAATTCCATGAGGTCCTTCACAACCAACTCAATACCCATTGCTATAGTCAGTTGTGGCTGCTGCTGTATGGGACATTACATGTACCCTGTTAAGCTCCCCCCCCATACCGGCAACATGAGCCTTGCAATACTAGCACAACAGTATTTTACAAATTGGGTAATAGGCATGGGATACCCATTGTGTTCTGGCATGTGTGTGTAGGTGTGCATGTCCGTATATCTGTAGGGGACAGCATTCCGAGGCCACATACTCCTATTACAATACCCATTGCCACACAGTAGTACAGATAGTGTTGTTGCTGCCCACAGGCAAGGCATGACAATGCAACACCCTACTAAGTGTGTGGCATGTGCATGAGATGCATATGCCTTTAGTACCACTGTTGGGGTATACTATGGGTTGTATCGCAGTTGCGGCCAATGTGTGATGGTGGGTATGGTAGATTGTCATAATGGGTTTCAGGGAGTACAATATCCACTGGGGGATGTGGGTGCTGTGTACACTGTTATTACACCAAGGTACACCCAGTATATGTCCCCTGTACCATGTTATGGTTACCGCTGTCATCATCAACCATACAGGTAACTGTTACAACAATCCAAGCCAGTTATGCATGTGATGTGTGCAGCCTACCTGTACCCCATTGGACAAATGGTCAGGTTAGTTAGCAACGACAGGCCTTGGTATCTTGGATGTGTGTCTGGCTGTTACGTGTCTGTAAATGTGTATATGATGGTATGTCACACTATGTATTGTCCAAATACACCCATCACATCCCCATTAGCATACTCTACATGTCTGGGGATGTTCTGCATGTAACATGTAACCTGGGACACACCTTACCCTAAATGCTGTGTGTTGTGTGCAATGTATGCTACACACATCAGTATCACTACATAGCTAGGTAGGGGTCTACTCCCAGTGTTGCCAAGTAACAGTGTGCATGTATGTGGATGGGTCTACATCAGGTTGCAGGGTATAGATGACTCAGCGAGCCACCCATCCATGTGGCACATGCAATAACCGGTTTAGTAACCTGTGACATGTGTTCAACTGTACCCCAGATATGTCACAGCCATGGTGTCACCACAGTGACATACCCCATTGTGGAATATGACTGAAGACCATCTTTGTGCTGACACATACACCTACAACACAAATGGATAACATTATAGAGACCACATCCAACCAGTGTTACTGACAGCTATAAGGCATAATTGCTGGAGGGCTGCACTACCTGCCATATATTTATTACACTCTACTCCCTACAACCTGTTACACTGCAGTACTGTGGTACACTGTAGTATAGTCACCGTGTGCATCAGAACCATATTAGTCTGTCCCTGCATTGATGATATGGATGACAGGGATGTGGCACAGGTATCACCATATGCACAGGGCATCCTAGTGCTGACACATCTACACCTACAAAACAAATGGATAACATTAAAGAGACCACATCCAACCAGTGTTACTAACAGCTATAAGTATTCATTGCTGGATGGCTGCACTACCTGCTATATATATGCATTACATTCTTATCCATACAGCATGTTACACTGCAGTACTGTGGTATACTGTTGTACAGTCACCGTATGCATCAGAACCATATCAGCCTGTCCCTGCATTGATGGTATGGATGACAGAGATGTGGCACAGGTATCATCATATGCACAGGGTGTGATATTGGTTTGCCAGAAGCCGAGGGTGGACCATACATTTGACACCATGTGTGTGGTTGAGGGGTGTACTGTGGAGAGCTGGGCAAGGTGATGTGGTGTGTGTAGGTATGGGGTTGCCCTAAGTGTGTTTGCATAGTGTGTGGGTATGCATGCACACAGTTCTGCCATGTGGCTGCCCTACACAGGTGTTTATGGACAACTGCAGACCACACCTGGCAGGGTGTACAGTTCACTTCCTTTGGCCAGGGACCTGTGGACTGTACCTGCCAGGGGTTCCACAGGCATGTCCAAGTACAGGCCTTGATGTGCTACTCTCACCTGCTGATGACAATTGTCCTCTGGTACCAGGTCCCTCCTGGGACTAGCCAGGACCATGTGCACATGGCCTGCTTTGGTGTGGTATGGACAGCACACCCCCCACTTCCAGGGCTATTACTGCCACTACAGGCGACCCTTGGTATCCTAGCACATCCACGTTGACTGCCAGCTGTTGGTGTTGCTGACCCACATCCATGCGGGCGTCACTGCATCTCCACCACACATTGAAGCATGGACACACCACAGCCGATAAGGGCCATCATCTCATCATGCCATCTATCCGTGTGCTCGGTATAGGCACAGATGACACCTGACAGTTCATAGGTTCATAGTTTAATACTAAGCTAACTGCCCTTGCGCGCCATTTTAAGCCTAGCCAATTTTCCCTTGTGAGACTCAAACCCTGCACCTTGAGTTTGTAAGGCAAACACCTTAGCCATTGAGCCACCCTCCCTAGCTAGCAACAATATTCACGGAGGTTGTCACTTACAAATGTGAGAGCAGCCCTCTGCAGCCTCAGGCCCTGTCTGGTTTAACATTCCATATGTGCCCGCATCACTATTACAGCCTGAAACTTGCCTGCTGGTACCAGCAATGTCACCTATGCCAGGGGCATGATGTCCAGCAGCCCTAACACAAGCACTCTGGGATAGCCGCCTATGTGGTGCCCTGCCAGCCATCCAGCTATGCCTGCTGTGACCGGACACAGTAGGCAAAGTTACTACACTTCCCTGTGCACTGCCACCACACGCCAGCTGTTCCTCCGCTATGGCCACTGGTGATGGTGTATGTGTAGGCACTGAAACTGTGTGGGGGATTGGGGTGGCTAAAAGGGGGATGTCAAATGTTGGCGGAGTGTCAGCTCTTGACAAACCCACTAGTGCCTCAACAGTACTATCATCATCTTCAGTGTCTGTAGGGACACCAACAACAAATTGCATGCAGGACCCACCTCACCACCTGTGGGGGGAAACAATAAATACACTTTAAAACCTGTACATTACCTAACAGTATATGCACACACACACGCACACACACACACACACACACACACACACACACACACACACACACACACACACACACACACACACATACAGGTGAGGTTGCACAGTGATAGTATACACAGTCCTCCTATTACCCATCTGTCAACATGCAGAACATATGGTACAGAACAACATGCAGTTCAGCTACAATCAGTCGATGCTAGCAACAATATACATGCGTGTGATGCATGTGCTGTGTCACTAGGTGATGCCCCTTCCCTGGATACCACTGCACCCATGTACACAGTATTGCTGTGCACCTGTTCTGCACCCTGCCATGTACTGTGCACCACAACTCACAGGTGTACAACCCACTGCAGAATGTGTAGTACTGTGTCAGTTATGTCAGCTGTATTTCTCACAGCCCTATGTTTTCAGCAACATATATCTGGGATGATATGTGGACAGTTGTCATTGGTGAATGCTTGATGCCTGATTTACAGCTGTCAACATCAACAGACCATGTATGACCAATCCAATACTTTTACACTGACAATCATCAGAGCATACTGTGGCTATGGGGGATGTACACACCTTTATTGATTTGACACACACATCCTTGATCTGCCATGGGACCACATTGCCGCATATCTTAGCAGTACACCAGCCCGGTATGTGACATATGTCCTATACTTTCACTTGCAGTGTCTACAGATTGTGTTAGATGTGTGGCTGCTGACCGCAATACATACACACCATGTGGGCATATGTGTGCACACCCTTATCATGATGGTTTATCACACCTCTTGTTATGTGTCACTACTTCTGGCAGGGGTATATCAACATTGGCCATCTGCATTTGCCAGTGTATGTTCAGTCTGCCCTACACGTCTCCCTATTCTGCATGATTGCAAGTTCTACTCATGTGCACATCCCATGGTGTTCACACAATGCCATCACTATTGCTGTGTGGTTAGGGTTACTGCTGCCACAGGTCCTGAACCTGACTATGTGCAGATACGGCCATTCCTAGCATCCTTACGATCCCTGCTACAGTGCACTGGTGTGTCATGCTGAACTCCCCTTCAGCCCTTCAGCCTTTATGCAGATGCATGACAAGCAAGCCCTACACATGTGTGTCACTTTGCAGTGTCCCATACACTGAACACCACATGTTGCAGCCTAAACCCAGCTGATAATGTGGACTACTGTAATGCCTTATGTCATAGTGTATCTCTACAGCAGTTGCCATTGTCCTACAGGTATATACACTGGTATTGAATTGTATATGGGTGTTGTTCCTAACATGTCCCTACTGTAGGCCATGCCTACCACCTGTATGTTACTCCCTATGGACACATTCCGCAATGACAGGATGTTAGATAGTATGCAGGTGTCTGACATACCCTTCCAATATCCCATCATGGTCACCCCTGTGAGACCGTGCATTTCACAGCAACAATACATGCACATGTACAGCATGCATTCAGGGTAGGTGTGTTATATGTGTGCATGGAATATACCATCGCCATTACATGCCCAGTGTGTTGGCAAGCATCTACATAAAACATACTCACCATCTACAGGCTGCTGCCTTGGTGGTATTCCGGAGGGACCTACATAAGAGGGTGAGAGATGCAATGTCAGTGGCCACACCTGTGGCAGTGCTACAGGGTGGGTGCAGTATTACAATACATCAGTGGTACATTCCCACGATACTACCACATGTGGACATCTGTTTATCAATACAATGCAGCAACACAATATATCTATGACATGTCAGATATGCATGATCTACCTGTGCCAATATGGCTATATACACAACAGTGATCTATTGATGTGCCATGTGTCTGTACCTGTACACCCCTCAGCTGATGTGTGGGTGACACCCACCTCCACGAAGGAGTCCAGAGGTTGATGGCTGTCCAGATGGGCAGGTGCCACAAGGCTGGCCAGAAGTTCCTCCACATGTGTCGGGGGGATGGATGGCATGGCCCCCCTGTGGCAAGGTGATCCCAGTGGACTTCAGCAGCATGCTGATGGGCACTGCGAAGCAGGTCAGTACAATGATGCCAGACCGGCTCATAACTGCGGTTGTGCAGTCCGCCATCATTGACCCTGTGGACTAGGTCACTCCACAGGGCAGTCCGCTCCTGCTGCTCATGTGTGGCCCTGCCAAACAGCACTGGGTAGTGCTGGATCAAGTGTGATATCACCACATCATTTTCAGCTTGGGAATAGGTTGGCAACCGTGCATGTGCCATCCTAGCTGAAAGACATAAAGATGGGAACAGGTCTGAGCAACTCATATAGCAAGGTTACCACAGTTTATAATACACATCTCTGTCACCCCCGCACCATATCAGCTTCAACAAACTGTACACACAACTCATTAGGTATCATCTTACCTACCAATGGGACAGATATTGTATTGTAACACACTTTCTGCTATGTGATTGTAGCCATTTCCCCTGTGTGGACACTGTCATTGCTGGCCTGTTACATTGTCAGAGCCACTATGGTTCCATATATGCCAGTGGTATGGCTGCTTTGGGATTGCTGCACATCTGACATTTTGTGTTATTGGGGATATCTATGCATGCTGTTGGACATGTACCGGGTATGTGTAGACTATTACTACCAACATATGTTCTATAACAGTGACACAATAACATGTATATGTTCTACTGGCCAGCAGATCCACCTCTCCAAACCCATCTGCCCATGATACTTGGCCACATCACAAGTGTGTCCCAACCTGGGGCCTCCTCGTGTACTGGTCCTGCAATTTCATCAGGTGGAACCACCCAGGGGATGTTGCCCCCCCCTCGGGGCACACACATACATGTTCTTGTCCCCTGAGGTCAAGTTTAGGATCTGTTCCATACTGGGTTCCACATACACATATGGGATGTGCTGCATCAGTCTGAGGTAACCAATATACATTCACAGGGCCATCATGCTCCTCCTGCTCAGCCTCCAGACCAGGCACCTTCAGGATGTGGACTGCTGTTGTGAATAGCAGTGGGTGGGAGGCTTGTTCCCATTGTGCCCATATTGGGGCCCATGCAGCATCCACATCACAGACCACACACACCATACAGGGTGTTTACATACCACCCCTGTAAACTGTCCTCTATACCTTCCAATCCTGACCACCTCCACAAGTGTACCTGCCATACTTCACCATATTCCCATAGCATACATCACAGACAGGGGCAATGTGGTCCCAACAAGGGACTAACATGTGGCATACCCATCCATGTTGCACACACTGCCAGCTGTAGATATCTGTGTGTATTGCTATGTGTGCCAGTGCCTTGCACATAGCATGCATCACTGCGGTAGTAATATAGGGGACATGTTTTTACATACAAATATGTTTGCGTGTGTGTGTGTGTTTGTATATATGTAGACATGTGCATATAGGCATATATCTATATATGCGTAGATATATGTGATATATATATGTACACATATATATGTGTACACTCGGGTATCTGTATATTTGTAGACATACATGCTGATATGCATATATATCTTTATATATTATATATGTGACATATGTACACATATGCATACCTCTATGTGGGGTACATCCATTCAGACATCAGCTCCACAATCTCACAACACCTTCCTGCACAGCTTCACTGTTCTGCCTTGCTACAACACAGAAATGTGCCACATATGAACACAGCCTGACATTAGGGGGTATATGTAGGACCCATTTACAGGTAACCCTATTATACACCTATGGCATTCTGGCATGCTACATTACAGATTAACCTGAGAATCTTGCCAGTGATGGGCCATGGGTCCCACGTGTCCATCATAATGGCATTACTTCCACCACCAGCTATTGGCCACATAATATACATACCTCCCATTACA
>NC_056728.1:1026936640-1026981640 GCF_019279795.1 Protopterus annectens
TGGAACAATTGCATGGCAAACAGAACACATGCACATATGGGACCACAGTGGTAATAAGAACAGCATGCAGGTACATTGATGGCACCATGCCACCAATGTTGGAATAATTCAATATAGCACATGCATGGGAACCATTAAAATATTTATCAAACAATTGGACATTATCAGAACATAGGTGTCATTACATACCAGTTGGGGTGGGTATGTTGATTATTGTTGGAGATATGGTGGGGGGAGAGAAAGATGTCAGTTAACAACTAGTATATTCCTGTAGTGCACATTACTTTCCTAGTCAGTGCTGTTATCTGTACCTTACAAGTCTTACTACACTACCCTATAGCCTTAGTTTGGACAGTGATATGGCTGTCATCATTGTTACACATGAACCGGTTTTACCTGCAGTATACACCTCTTACCTGGTATACCTGTGGAGGGAATGTTTGTTAACACTAACTGTTTCTACACATACTCCCAGATTCTGGGTTGATGTTGTGCACATAGTTATCCAACTCTGTCTTCACAGAGTCTGGCCATGTGCTGACCACATGCTGGTGTGCTGGTACATATCTAGAATATTTCCCTCTTCCACCTTTAGTGACCTGAAACACACATATATATGCTTTCCTACAGTTATATTATGTAGCACAGTGTGGGTGACAGTGATAAGTGATACTTTATTATTGCTAGAAACTGCAACACTCACAATTCCCTACAATGCCAGAGTGATCAGTACCAGTACAGGTTATACTGGTCTGTATTTTTCAGCACAGTGTTCATAATCAATGTACCTGTGGGAGCAATATTTGTTAGCACTACCTGACTGTTGCCACACAAAAGTCCAGATTACACATTAGTATTATGCACATACATCTCACTCTGTTACTGTACACACTCTGGTCACAGCTTGACAACATGGGAGTGTAGACAGGACATACTTAAATATTACTCTTCTAACAGTTTTGGGGGTTGCTTCAGTGGCAGGTTTGTTCTCATAGGTGTTTGACAATCACTTGCATTCCCTGTTTGCTGGCTAAACATCTAGGATCATCCCACAGACTTACCAGAGGGACAGGCAGCAGATATGGGCCCATATACTGGACATTCTGGCCTCATCTGTACAGTTGTGGGGTATGATTCTGTATGCAGCCTGCATCCACTTCCAGGATTCAGACCATGGTTGTGTCTGCTACAACTTAAACACTGTCCATCACAGTTGTGTCTTGTATATAGATAGATATTGCTGTATATCTCCTATCTGTTTTCTGTCTTATTAATCTCCTGTGCTTTTGCTTTCTGACCTTGTATTACAACACTCTTATACAGATTTCCTAGACATTTATATGTTGTAGGACAGTGTGGGTGACAGTGATGTGAATCATTATTCAGAGCAACTGCATCAGTCGCACTGCCATACAACACAAATGTAAACAGTACCAGTACTGGGTATCATTCTTGTATTCCTGGGCACAGTATTGGTATGTGACAGACCTGTGGGAGAAATGTTTGTTAGCACTACCTGAATGTTCCCACACACAGTACCAGATTCCACGTTACTATTATGCGCATACATCTCACTCTGTTACTGTACACACTCTGACCACAGCTTGACAAGTTGGGGTGTAAATGGAACATACATGGCTTCATAGTCTCATAAGGTATTGGGGAATTGCCAGTGTGCCAGCTTTGTTCTCACAGATGTGTGTAAATCAGTTGTATTTCCTGTTTGCTGCCTATACATCTGGGATCATCCCACTGATTTCCCAGGGGGACAGGTTGATAGGCAACAGATATGGGCCACTTTACTGGACATTCTGGACATATCTGTACAGTTGTGGGGTATGATTCTGTATGCAGAGTACTAACACTGGCAGGATTCGAACCATGGCTGTGCATGCTAAAAACAACAGCTCACATCTCAGTTGCATGTGCTATTCAGGTTTTGTTGTCTGCATTTTCCTTGTTTTCTGTCTATGTGTCTCTCAGTTGTACTAAATGGCCTCTGGGGACTACACCTGTCATATACAGGCATTCCTACAAATTCAATTTATGGTGCACAGTGTGGTTAAAAACAGTACTATTACATGATTGCTAATCTACCTTACCATATGATACCAGAGTATACACATGCAGTCCAGCAGTTAGACCTATATTGTCAGGCTATTACACTTTTATTGACATACAAATGATATGAGAATCTTCCTGCCATATTCTCTAGTGTATGCAGTACTTGTCTTGAACTATATTGGTTTTATACAGGCAATTAATTTGCTACTAATTTTAGTTTTATTTCCTATGACAGTAAATGCATGAGTATTACTGACTTGCCTCACGTCGCAACCTTGTCAGGCAACTGACATGGGCCTCCTGGTTCGTGGCCCACTCCATTGCAGCTGTGGGAGACATAAGAGGAATATTTAGCCATACCTATCCATGATATACCTGAGCTGGCAATTATTACACACATAGTGGAGTGATGCACACAACTGGAACACCCCCTCCCACTCTTGCCTATTGGAGCCACTCCTCCAAAAGGTCCCCCTTACACCACTTCAGGTCGGCATAGTGATGCCTGACCTGCTCACCAGTTTGGGGTATACCAGTGGCAATGGTGAGGTCACGGGTGAGATGGTTCCAGGCCTCCACCTTATATTGGGAGCCCTGGTACTGGTCCTGCAGCAGTCTCTGATCATGGTCTTTGACAAGGAGTCCTGCCATGACCTTGGGCTCCTTAATGCACCAGCACTGCGCCTGAAAGTGCACACCTTCTCCCCTTACTGCCATTGTGCCTGCAAGGGGAAGCTACTACCAGTTATGAGATGTATTCCTGCCTCTTGTGTTTAGGTAGGGCCGATTTCCCGCACTTTTCCTTGATTGGCCAGTTTTGAAATGGCTAGGCTATGGGCAAACCTGCTTACCTAAGCATTGCTTGAAGGGGCATAATATTTGGCACATTGAGTTAGTTGGCCTACACATTGCTTACATCTTCTAAGCTGGCCTGTGTAATGCTTGACTTTGCATTATAATTCCTTTTTGGCATTGAGTTATTATTCATTACACCTTGTATGTATGCCTGGTATCCATGATTCACGTGTACATGCACTGTATGGGGTCCTTGTCTTTTATTGGGGACTTCAACACTCTATCACTATTGCATCTGATTTCTGGCCTTACTGCTCTACTCTGGTTCATATATTTATGTTATGTAGTGGGTTAAGGCACATAAGTCTGTATACTGATTCCTTTCACAGATTCAGTTTGGTTTTACTATAGTGAAGACTTGTTTGCTGATACCTCATTCTTGTGTACTTCTGTGATGGCCTGGTGGTCAACTACTGTGACTATGGTGTATAGGGTCCTGGGTTCGAAACCTGCATGGCTGTTTATTTTGTTGATGGGCAGAGCAAGGGCCATTGGATACAGAGTTATTAAGGCACTTTTGAGCATTTGTAAGTGGGTTTGCGTGGGATTGTGTGACGGTAATCACTACTAACCTGCCGTTACATCTACTTACAGAGAGTTAGCTTTTGAATTGCTTAACAAGTGTAGGCATTGCTTACCACCATGCAGACAGGGTTAAACTCACTTACTAGTGCTTAAATATGCTTACTACTGCTTATTGGTGCATAAACCTGCTTACTAGAGCTGTATTCATTATGACACTGACACCTCACATGTGCATTTACTGCAGTACTCCAGTTCATAAAAATATGTTATTTAGTGGGTTATGCAACACAAATGTTAATCATAACGTGCTTTGCCATGGAAAATGGGATATGCTGCACTGGGACTCAAACCAGGAATGCTTGCTCGTAAGGCGAATGTTCTGCCCACTACACTATTGCTCTGCTGCTTTATTTGCATATATCTTGTTATCCTCTTCAGCCATTTAAGCTGCATTAACTGTAGCTAAGTGATGGGCACACCCGAGCACCTACATTTAGCTTTAATCGGATTTAAAAAAAAAAAAAAAAAAAAAAGGTTTGTTCATTTTATTTTTATTTACTTGCTGTTGTACATGAGGGGGGATGGTGGGGATATGTCAACATCTGTGAGCAGTCTCGCTCATTTCTTCCCCTTTCTTCTGTTCCAAAATACTTAAGAATTTTAACATACACATCTTCTAACCAGAATTCTTTAATAATGCACACTGACTTACCTGCAAGGAGTGGATAACTTACCTGATCGTGTTCCAGACCCTTGGCACTGTAAGGAGGAAAAAAACCTGCATTATGTAAAAGGAATACAAGGTGTCAAATGAACCAGAAAACATGGATATGCAAACATCTAAATCAAACTATCAGCAGTAACTACACCAGAAAAGGAAATTATTTCTAAATCACAGAGAACTACTAGTCAACATGAAGGCCAAAAGTGCATAAACAAGCCAAAAACAAATCATATCCCTGGCTTGGAATACTTCAAAATAGCACTACAACTATTGTAAACCGTGATTCAACAATTCTTGGACCAACTCCAGACTTTTAGCAACAGAATAAACCAAATAAAAGACTTACTAGAAAAAAACCCAGAAGCTAAAATATTTTAAAATGAAATTAAGATTAATCAGCTACAAGAAGCTTCACAATCCAATCGTAAAACCATTCAGGAAATTCAGCAAAAAATCTTAGAGCTGGAATCCAGAAGCAGACAAAATAACATTCTGATATGTGAGGTACTTGAAAAATATGAACATCCAAAGCTAATAGAAGTTTTGCATCAAATTATTGGCTGTCTTTTAAAAAAACAGACAGAGTCCAACCAGATCGTGATCAATACTGGTTCTGGTGATTTGTGTCCCTCCCATCAAGGAGACTGCTTGGGTCCTGTTTTACTCAAAGAGGAATATCCAGAACATTTCCTGTTTTCTTATAAGGAAGCTCCTGTTCAAATGTTTATACTCATCACAGCTATAATCTATATGAATGAAAACATTAAAGTTGAGTTTTTTCTTATACTCCAAATGGTTATATTATTTAAATTATGCATTCTCTGATTTTTGTAACATAAATAAAGCAACCACTATGTGAGATGCAGATTGCTGTGCTAAAAACAATTTAACTCTACAGATAATTAGTTTGACTAAATATAGTTACTGAAGAATGTTACTACAGTGTTCTTATATATTATTAGTTTATCCAACACCATGGGAGCTATGTGACAAGTTATACAGAGTCACAGGGAAGGTATGCTATTTTCATTCTGGTCAAAAATTCTTTTTACGTTAAATAACATTGTTAAAATGTTAAGACATAGAAAATATAATTGGATCCAAGTTTTTTATGCTGTCTACATGTATGGTTCTTCCTGGCATTGTAGAGGTGTGGTTAGGCACAGGATTTTAGCAGGAAGAACTAAGTGCTATATGCCACTCCTTTTAAGTTTGTGCTACAGAAATTAGTGCATATGGTGTGAGGAAACACTGATTTACCATCCCGTTATATATTTTTGTTAGGAATGTCATGGAAAGAAAGACATTTATTTTTTCACTTACCACTTAAGTCGAAGGCTGAAATAATATTTGTGCAGGAGACCCATATGATGTTGAGTAATCAAATTCAAGACGTGGGGAAACATGGATTAAAAGAATAATTGAATCAGGTAATAGGTCAAATAGTACCAGAGTTGCAATTATTATTAAATAATCTTTTAAAGATTATATTTTATAACATTATTCAGATAATGAGGGGAGATGGTACTATCTAATTGTTTAGAATACATTGTTGATAAAATAATACTTTTATTGAACCTATACAACATGAGCTTATGATGTCAACCTATATATACTAAGCCTCTTTACTAATTGTTGATACATTATAGGGGGAGATTGGGAAGCAGTTAATGACCTGGTAATGGACAGTACAAGTAGGAATAAGACATAATGTTTATGCTTCAATTGTGACTTCAGACTTATAACTAGATTTTAGCTTATTTGACTCTTTTAACTTTCAAAAGAGTAGTATATTATCAGAAAAATTACTTTCTACTTCGATTGCTATAATATTTGGGCTAGGTTGAACTTTTCCCTGATATCAGAAATATTCCTAAGATCTAACCTTGATCTTCACACAGAGCCAAGGTTTTTCTCAGATCACTGTAGAATTGCACTTACTATAAATTGGACCAATACATCTAATATTAAAAAAGGTGATTATAACTAGACCTTATATCCTACTTTACTTCAAAAAGAAGATATTGTTAAAGAATTTATTGATGTACTTGATGAGTTTCTGTGTAGCTCTTCTAACTCTCAAGTTCCACTGGACAGATCAGGGGAATACTTATTAATAAGGCATCATACTATAAAATAATCTATAGTTTAAAAGAAAATAAATTAAAAGAAAAACAAACTGTAGACTTGAGAAGGAACTTTACCTAAACTACAACCCAGATACTGCAAAAGATATAAACAATCTCCAAAAAGAACTGTACTTATTATATACAAAGCAGTTATTATTTAATGAAATTAACATGTTAGCTAGATATTCTGAATGGACACAGGTTCCCTCAAAACTTTTAGTGAGAAAGATAAATATCAATAAAGCTTATCTTTTAATAACCAAAATAATATACCAAGGCAAAACTTATCATGCAAATGCTGAAATTATTCAAATTTTTGAACAAATATATACTCAGACATATGTCAGACAGAATCTGCTATTCACATTACAGGAAAGAGTTCAGTTTTTAGGAATTTGGCCTTTTCAACATTAAGCTGTCGATGAAGGCACGTTCAAAGTTTTGAAACTTCATTTAAATAATATAGATGCTATTACCAAATATAATTTCACCTTACCAATCTGGTTTTCTTCAGAGCAGACAAACCAGTGACCACATACTAACCTTGGATATGTTGGTCTTATTTTCTAAACATTATAACAATTCAGTTTTACACTCACTCTTATAGGTTCATAGGTTCATAGGTGTGTACTAGGCTAATGGCCTTGGAGTCATTACAAGCCTTGCCCATAGAACTGTCCTGGTTTTGTGCCACCCGATGTTAGTTCCCAGTGCCTCTATCAAGTAGAGCCACTGGAGTGATCCCTGGGGTGAACTTTCTATTTCCCATCCACTTATTAAGATTTCTCTTGAAGAGGGCCAGTGAGGTGCTCTGCTTGACATGTATGGGAAGTCTATTCCAGAGCATGGGCAATCTCTGGGTTATGAACCTGTCCCTCCAGCATGTTCTGTTGATTGTGGTAATGAGGTTGAGGTCTCTGGAACGTGTGGTGTGGAGGGTTTGGGATTTCATTAGATGTAGCATTTCTAACAGAACTGGGCCAGGCATAGCTTTGTAAGTCAAGCAGAGATCACCTCTTAGTAGATGATATGAGACAGAGAATAGTTGGAGTTTTGAGTCTGTCCATGTACGATATGTGTTTAAGGCCTAAGATCCTCTTTGTGAGGTACTTTTGTGGCCTTTTCAGCTGTTGCATGTGTCTAGTGAGGTACATGCCAAATGGGGCATTATATTCGATGATTGGCCTAATGAGGGAAGAATAGAGAGAGCTGATGACCTCTTTCTTCCTGGATGCAAAACCCATGGTAATGATGTGCCACATAGAAGAACTTTCTGACCACAGTGTCAATGTCGTGGTCAAAGGAGAGGTTGCTGTCAACCTGTGTCCCCAGATCTCTTATAACAACTTCCATGTTCAATGGGCTCTCATCATTGTGGTAAATAGTGGGAACTGAGTTTTTCCAAAGAGGATGACAAGCATTTTTTGGCATTAAGCTTAAGGCCATGGTTTCAACACCAGTCATTGGTCTCCATGAGGCCTTTCTATAGGATGTCTACATCACTTGGCGAGTTAATAATGGCTACCAGCTTGCAGTTGTCTGCAAGCTTGGTCAGACAGAGTCCCTCTGTGTTGGCCTGGACTTCTGTGAAGTAGATGCCAAACAGGAGAAGACCCAAGACTGATTCCTGTGGGACTCCACTCATGATCGGTCAGCAGTCTGACTTGGATTCCACTACTTTCACACTGTGGGTTCTATGTGTGAGCCGATTTGCAACCCACCTAGTGATATAGGAGTTGATGTCTAGTTTGGTGAGTTTATCAATAATTCCTGAGTGGGGAATGGTATCAAAGTCCTTGGTCAGATTGAGGTAGGCCTTATGAACTGCCTTGTCATCATGCACAGCTCTGGTGACTGACTCAACAAAGTCAACAAGGTTGAGCAGGCATGATCTGCCTTTCACAAAACCAAATTGTGTGGGATATAGAATGTGGAGATTCCCTATATCCTTGTTAATTAGGACCATGATGATGCATTCCATAGCCTTACATATCAGACTCATCAGGCAATGGGGTGATAATTCCCAGGGTCTGTAGTAGCTCCCCCTTTATGGAGAGGGATAACTGTATCAGTGTGGCATTCAGTAGGGACAAAGCCTGAGGCAAGGCTGTCATTGAACAGGGCACACAGATGTGGTGCCACTTCACTTTGTAGTTCATGTAGAACACATCCAGGGATATTGTCAGGTCTCATGGAAGCTGTATTCATGGCCTTGGACAATGCAACGTTAACCTGTGCTGCAGTAATGCTGGTTGCGATTGGTCCTTTGGGGAGAGAGAGGTAAAGCTGGCACTGAATCTGTCGGCCAGTATATTGGCAATATCTGTTGGCTCAGTATAGGAGGTACCATTGTGCAGTAACTCAAAGCAAACCTGGGTATTGCCGTGGAGATTTTTGATATAACTTCAGAAGACCGCCTTTTATGCTTTTAAGGCCTTTGACAGACTCAACTTAGACTTTCTTTTCTCATTTATGCCACATTTCAGCTTACCATAAGCATTTATTAACTTAATAAAAGTGTAAGTAAATAGCTACAAAACTTTACATGTAAATAAAGTTACTTGCTCTCCAATAAAAATCTTTAATGCAACAAGACAAGGTTGTCCATTATCTCCATACTTATTTAGCACACACACACACACACACACACACACATATATATATATATATATATATATATATATAAAACCTCTTCCATCTTATAGCACAAAAAAATTGTTCACTATATTCCCATAATAAACAATACAGGGATTGCAATAATGGCTTTTGCTGATGACTTAAACCTTCATTTCACCTTGCTCAATACTGATTTATCAGAAATGTTACATTCTATTGAATTATTTTCAAAACTTTCTTATTATAAATTAAATATGAATAGATCCTCTATCTTTAAGCCCAAATTATAATTGAATCAATTACTTTCCAGAGACTTAAATCAAATTAAAAGACTCATTGAAATATCTGGGTATATTCTTTTATCGTGATTCCATCTTGTTCTACCAAAACAACTTAATGAAAAGTATGGACTATTGAACAAGATATTCTTAGATGGAATAAACTAAAAAGTTCTTTGCTATCAAAAGTGGTTATTATCAAAAATGAATTTATTACGAAGACTACTATTTAAATTTAATGCAACCAATGTAATAATACCAAACAGATTTTTAAAAATATAAATATAAATGTATCCACATTTTTATGGGCGCACAAATCAATTTAAATTAGTTACCAGAAATTGATTTATCTGAAAAAGCTTGGTGGTTTGGGCATTCCTGACTTTAAACTCTATTATGATATAATAAACTCTAGTAGAATCATAGGAATTTCTTATTATAGCTGAAGCAAGACTGACTGGAGTCCTACCTGGGTGAAAATTTGGTATAAAATCCTAAAGCTTTACCCTTTCTTAGTGAGAGCAATGGAAGAATCAAAATGAACAAATATTTAAAGAACAAGATAATAATTTTACAAAAATATTGCCTCACTAAACCTAACAAGTTAATTTAAAATTCTACAACCAATTCACCTTAATCCAAGCTTTAAATTAAATAACTCAGTGCTTAACCTAGATAACTATTCTTTACTCAAAGAAACAACTATATTGGTCATTTATACTTACAGAAATCTTTCAAGTAGTAGTTTGAGGAATGCTTTCAACCTTTGTAAAAGCTACCTGGCTTTATTGAGACAATTAAATAAATGATCTCAACCCTTCTAGAGGAGCATAAGGTTAATGGCAGCAACATAAATATGTGCAGGGTGTTGTGGAATATGCTTACCTTCACAAAAAAAATATGGAACATGTATAAATTAGTTGTATCAAATACCAAGATGCTACTCTCTGTTCAAACGTTTGGACTAATTTAAATCCAGCAAATCAAGCTAAACAGAAAACCCAATCAGTTCAATTATCCTTAAAAATACTCCACTTAAAAAACTTGTATATATTCAGTTAATGATAGTAAACAATGTGCATGTAATCCCAGACATACTCAATAAATATTACTACATATCATCATCAAATTGTTCATAGTCTGTAAATTCCAAAGAGCTGATATTTTTCATTTCTTTTGGAGCTGTAAATGCTCTTATAAATCATGGTGTTCATTAAAAGTTAGGCTAGAAAAAAAAGGGCTACGAGAAGACTACTGTGTCCTGGGAATTTGCAATTTTACACAACCTTCCCTTTTGTTTAACAAAGCAAAAAATATATGTTGTAATCGCCCTTTTTTCACTGATTAAATTATACATTTCACAGAACTGGCTTAGTAGATCAAAGATGTCATAGGATGGTTTCAAACAAGTTTCAATCAAATACACAACAACTCACAAATTAATGACAAATAACTAAACTAAGTGCTCTTACTATATATAAGTTTGGACTATACTCCTTGACCATATATGTCAATAAACTTAAATATTTACAAATAGCCATAAATTACTTAACAAAGAAAGGAAATCACATCAAAGCTCTTTGTTTTAAGATACCTACTACGTTTTGTGTATTATTTTATTGTATTAATTTAAGTACATGAACATTGTATAAGGGCATTTAGCACTTTTTACATAGTCCCTATATTATCTGCTATAATGTGTTAGTTGTGTTAGCTGTGTCTATTAATACTTACTACATTATTGACAAAGTCTTTAATTGCAATGTTAAAAGTTTAAAAAAAGTTTTAATAAAGATATTGGATAAATATAGAAAACAAAATTGAAGTTATATATATTGACATCTGCATGGTAATTAAAATCAGTGATAGTCATGTAAGCAATAATGCCTGACAGGGTGTGTGATACTGTGTAATTAATGCCTACCCAGGGGAGTTATGAGGCCCAATACTGCAGGAGGAGGCCCTCTACACCCCTGGAAGGGTGTTAATTACAGAGTGACACACACTCTGTGGGGCATTATGGCACTTAGAGTATGGGGTCTCTAAAATCTCACTATTCACATAGACGCCACATACACACATCCTCTTCTGATTTCATCCATGCTGACAGAAACATAAGCACACTCTTATAAATACATACACATACACACTTTTTTTTCAGTTTCATTTATATTTTTTTATACTCGCTAAATAGCAAAAGCACTGCTTAATGAATTTAAAGTAACGGCTTGATCAATCTCGCTTTCACTCACATGCATGTATACACTTAGGCACACACAGACATAAACTCACACACAGACGTTCTCTTTTAATTTTCTTTTTTTTTATTTACATTTTACACTCACTAAACACCAGAAGCTCTGCTTAGTGAGCATAAAATAATAGCGACCATTAGATTTTTCTGTCTGAGCTCCATCGCAGCTTTATATGCTGCTGTGAAAGGGGTGGATTCATTTTTCAGAGGGCATTTTTTGTATTATAATACCCTGCTGGACAACGTTCATTCTCCAATCAAGAGGCTATCTAGGTATTACCCATTTTCTAAGCTTAAGTAAAACTGATCTGGAAAATGGAAAATAGAAGGCTGGTAATCTCAAATGTTGTGACTCCTGTTAAAATGACTCTTCTGAGAGGTTAATTAATTTCTGGGCTCTCAAATGTCCAGCAGTGTCAGAGACATGAAGATGTAAAACATTACTCTTCTTGAGGTAAACAAACAAAAACAATGAATAAATACTTTCATTTCGAATTGCTTGAATAAATATGCCTACTCTACCTAGTGGTTTCTGTCTTACTTTTCATTCATTTTATTTATTTATTCATGCATTCATTGCAGTTTCCACTTTTATTTTAATAATACAATTGCCAGAGGAAATAAATAATTTGAATTTCATTTTTGACTGATTGATTAGCTTTTGTTTACCAAGCTTTATTGCAAAAGTTCACCCAGACTCTTCCACAACTTGCTGTGATTGAAATTTTATGTATTTATTTATTTTTATTTAGTTATTTATTTATTTTGCTTTCTTGCATTGCTTCATTGCCTTTTTTATTTTGTATATTGTGATTTTTTTATTTATACTATATTTTACTTGTATTCTCCTTTTAATTGCATATTTAAATAAGGAAAGAGTCAACAAATGTATCTCTTGTGATTCAGAAAAAAATTAAGTTTTCTCCACCCTACTACCATGGTGCTGCTGTGTTTCTAAATTCAATTGTCTTTCTAGTTGCCTGACACATTTGTTAATTTGACCACCTATCTCCTTCTCTCTCCTCTTTCATTAGCCATTTCATTTCATTCATTTCATTATTGTGAGTAAGCACACAGTTATCATTTTTTTTTAAAATCAATCCTCTTCGACTATTTAAATTTATTGGCCATCCCTCTGTATTCCATAGAAAAACAAAATTAGTGTCTCTCGACTTAGATAACTAAAGCATATGTTACCCCTCTTTCACATCTAACTGCTTGGTGCACACTGCAGCTCTTTGGATATTAAATTATTTTTTTCCATCTTACTTTTAAAATCTCCAACATATACTCCAAAACCACCAATTATTGGAGACCCCACATTCTGCATCTCAATAGTCATCTTGGGATTACTGTTTCTGTTTTGCTCCTGGTGAGAGAAGGAGCATAGGAATATTATTTCCTGGAGACTGCTGAAAACTGGAAAGCCTGATAAATGCTTCATAGGTACCAACTTGGAATTTATGATTATATTTTGCTCCTTGTGAGAGAAGAAGCAGAGTGCATTGATTCCTGATTTTTTTTTCTGGTTGGGCAGTGAGTGCCTATATTTGACCTTCCTGATTGGTCTGATTGCTATTCAAGGCATCTACCAGGAAAAGGCTACAACAACCAAACCCATGCATCATCTGGGACAAGACTGTGGCTCAACAAACAGCTTGTGGCCTGCTTCCCACCTGGTGCTGCTGTTTTGCTTTTGGTAGGAGAAGCAGCAAAGGTACATTGTAGCAGCATGAATTTGTGGTGAGACCAGCACTAGTAGTAGCTAGACAGTAGTCATTCAAGCAACTCTCCTCTTGTAATCATTCTTGACAATTTAATTCATTCTTTTCAGTAAGTACTGCTTGATTGGCTGCTGTCTAACCTAATTTCAGAATATCTGCTTAAATATTTCATCCATAAATCTTCAGAGTCTACTTATTAGTTTCCTCTCAAGTGTTTGTCAGTGCCCTATACAGAAGGCGACACCTTGAGCTGACATTTTTCCTGTAAAAGCACCACTGAAATTTGCCATTACCAAGTTGCACACAAGACAACTAGTTTGTAGTGAAAAGCACTTCCCCATTGTTCCAAACTGGATACTTCTGATATTGCTTTATATTTTTACTCAGTTTTCTAATCAATAAAAAAGGATCTTGTGTCATGGATATGAACATTTCCACAATCTCCATTAAAAGTCTGGTGGATATGGCTTGTGATGGTGTGAGGTATTGCCAGCTAAGCCAGGGGAAGTAGGGCAGTACATATGCCAGCATAGCTAGCTGAAATTTTGTTAAGAATTATATGTCATTTGTATATCAAACTGATTTGTACAGGTGATTGTGTTGATTAAATGATTAATTAAAAGTATATTGGAAAATGAACAACACCAACTGGATAATCCAAATGTGAAACCAAGGAACGATGTAAAACAAAGCTTTTTTCCAAAATTTTATACAAACTGTACTACACAAACAGGAAAAAACAGAAATAAACTGCTAAAATTCAAAAACATAGAGTTGAGCGCTTTCATCCCCCACTAGGGACTTCTTCAGAACTATTCAAATAGTTTTTCCCAGCATTCTTATAGCATTGCATTTAAAGAAACATACCCAACACAACACCAAAAATTACAATTTCCTAAAAACAACCATAAAAAATATTTAAAATTTAAAATATTGAATCACACAATTAACCCCCCATAAAAAGTATATCTATATATATATATATATATATATATATATATATATATATATATATATATATATATATATATAAAACTGTTCCATTAATGCCCGGGTTACTAGTAGGTAACCAATTTTTTGAATTTTAGCAGTTTATTTCTATTTTTTCCTATTTGTGTAGTGCAGTTTGTCTAAAATTTTGGAATAAAGCTTTGTTTTACATCGTTCCTTGGTTTCACATTTGGATTATCCAGCTGATTAAATGTATATGTTTTAAAATAGGATACCGGAAGAGAAAAGGTTAAGCTCGACTCCAGCTAACTTTTAGATAAATATCTTGAAATTAAATTACCTGGTTTAGGTGATAAGGATTGTATATTACAGTTTTGACTGCAGTCAGAGGCTAAATGTCTGTGCCAGAGAATGGTTCATTAGTTCCTGTAGGAACAATGTAAGTGTTTTATGGTTTTATGGCTTCCAGATGTTATAACACATCTCAGCAAAGCTCTATCTGCGTGTATGGTAACACATATGTGTTAACTTATGTTTCTGTTTCTATCAATGGGGTAGCATGGGAACCAGAAGTCAGATAACCAGATGTATGTGATGTAATTCGGTGATCTAAGACCAAAATTATGTTTTAATACCAGATGAGAGAGAAGTGTCAGAGAACTCTGTTTGTGGAACCTGACAAAGAAGGACCCTTCATCTACTTTATCTTGCCTTGCTCTAGTAAGTGACCAGGGAATACGAAATCTTTAAATCAGTCAGGAAAATATAGTGAGACTAGTTAAGCACTGTTTTTATGTATCTGTGTGAATCTGTTCGCCTGTGTTATTTTAATATTTCCTGTGACTGAAACTCTGATGTTTACTGTAAATAGATATTTAGTATTTTCATGTTAGTTTATTATTTATTATTAAATATATTTAACTTTTCATTGTGGCTGGTCCTTTTGAGAATATTTTAATCTCTGATAGTACTTATGATATAGTTGGTGACAGCTCTGGCCGCTTCTGAAAGCCTTGCTATTGGTCAGTCTACCATTTGCATTAATATTAATTTTACTCAGTATAATTGGGTACCCTTGCAAACACCTTAGAGTAGCTGGCATTTGAGTGTATGGTGGTGGTGTAACGTCCTTATAGTCTGGGCAGAAGGGGCATAGCTAGTAAATCTGTGCCAGACTTTCCCAGGTGTGTGTGTGTGTGTGTGTGTGTGTGTGTGTGTGTGTGAAAATCAAATCTCAAAGAGTCTGTGTGTCAGCTATTTGGAGGAGGGACACAAAGCACTAGTTTCACAGAGAGGGTGCTGGAGAACTTAGCTTTTACGCTCAGCTGAGGTCTCAAGTATATAGCTGTGCCAGTGATCATTCTTAGTGGGGACAATCAGGAAGATAAATAGAGTAATCCACACCCCAGACTGAGTGTATTCCCCATGTGCTCTTAAGGGAAATTGTGCTCAATACAGAGAGCTGCATCTGGAAATACTGGGTATATCCATTTTTGTCCCACGCGAACATCCCACTCCAGTGTCAATGTTGAAGATTCTGGCTCCTTGATTACTGGCCCAGAGAGGGGATGTCACATGGACATCCTAAGGAAATGTACAAATTACCACTTGCTGACTGACAACCAGTTAATTCTCAAACAAACTGATATGGTATGTGAGAGCTGTATTTACATAACGTCACTGGAGGCAAAGATCTCACAAAAAAGTACTCCTAATCTCAGTAAGGTTGTCAGTACTACATAAACTGCAACCATCACACACAATTTAAAGCAGACATGTATACCCAAATATAACCTTCCTAAACCTGAAAGACTTCCTAGATAAAGTGCACTTAACAAACGCCCTCAGCAACCCCAAATGCACTCTTTCAAAAGAACACCCAGATCAATTCATACAGCCATATCTGATGGAGCCTCTTCTTCTAAGCCCATAATGCAAGCTACCACAGAATCTAACATTCTAGTCATTAGAGAATCTATTGTGAGAGACACTTATGTCCCTATCACCAGGATGAGTAAGAAGAAATTTATATTCAGTTGCTTTTCAGGGACTAGGATCTGTCACCTTTTGTACGCACTCAGGTAATTTGACCACAAGTACAGGTGACTCAGTCATAGTCCACGTGGGTGTAAATGATGTAAGACATACCTCCCTAAACTATATGAAGACAGAATTCATAGAACTCTTGAAATACATGCCTCAAGGTGATATGAATTTAGCATTGTGCAGCATTTTCGCTTCTCCAAGGATTATGCGACAATACAAACAAATGATAACTGACATTAATAATTGGCTTAGTTTCTGGTGTCATTCTAAGGGGGTGCACTATTTGTCAGCATGGAAGGAGATGGTCAGTGGACCACATTGCTAAGGCAGAGATGGTCCTCACCTCTCCATTCTAGGCTTTAGAATATTAGTTAAAACACTGTCCTCCCCCATAGTGCCTTTTTTAGGCAATGCCAAAGTGGAAGTACTTCTGACATAGCAAATCAAAACCAAGAAAATCTAACGGTATTACTGCTTAATGCAAGTAGTCTAAACAAAAATCTCCACTTCCTAGAAGCTCTCTTCATCCTAGAGAATGCTGATCTATGTGCAGTCACTGAGACATGGTTTAACACCACATTGCAAGATTATAATGCCTTCCACACATTTAAGCCAGCTACTACACAAACAGGGAATAAATTTGGAGATGTCTCAATGTACATCAAAAATAAATATACCACAAGGCTGGTCAAACAGGACAACACACTTGAGCTTCTCCACATTAAAATCATCATAGGCAAAATCCAATACCACTTCCTGAGCCAGGAAACTCATACTATTTATTTAAAGTTAGTGGAAACACTCACCATCCAGCCCTATAACATATTCATGGGTGACTTGAATTATCACACTATTAGCTGGGAAACATATACAACACCAAATATACAGACAGAGACATTCCTGATTTTGTAAACACAAACTCCCTAGACCTGATTGTCAATACACCAACCAGGGGTACAACCACTCTGGATCTGGACTTACTAATATGGGAGTGTGCTGCACACCCCTAGTGTAATGTTTATTCTGGTAAGGTCAGACCACAAAATGGTGTCCTCCGAAGATAAAGTAAAACTTGTAACCCCAGCTAACCCTGGAATATTCAGGAACTAATCTAAGGCTAACTTACTGCTATTAAGTGACAACCTGTCAAACTTTCAAGCCCCCATAAACCCTGAGAACACTGCTGTCTACAAGGAAATGTTCACCGAAACCCTATACAAGTGTGTTAATAGCTGCACAGAAGCAGCTGTACCCACCAGGAAGAAGTACAGAACCAACTTAAAAACAAGCCACCCTGGTGGAATCATAACATCAATAGGCTGTATAAGAGAAGAAAGAACATCATGGCAAAAATTAGGAGGTGCAGCACCCAGCAGGGTAAAATCATGCTTGTCAAACTAAACAAACAACCCATAGACAAATAAAATCTACCACAGAGCCAAATTTGAGGTACATTTGGCCTCCTAGGCCATGGTCAACCACAAGACATTCTTTAGCTATGTCTGTAACCTCAAAGGCAATACACAATTGGGTGTAGAGCTCATTGTTAATGCAGCCACATATAGCAAGACAGAAGATATAGCAAAACTTCTGTCTGACAAATTCAGCTCTAACTTTACCCCTCTCTGCCCTTCAACCTTCCCTCGTTTAATATCATCAATTATAACTTCCCCTGCTAACACTAGGGAACAAGTCCTTAATGTTCCCCTCTAAGGCTAAGAACACTGCATCAATAAGCCGAGACAATATCCTGGATGTCTTCTAAATAGCATGAAATATGACCTATCAGGCCCTCTAGAATTGTTATTTAACTGTGGCTTCCAAACAAGGTCCATGTCTCATAAATGGAGAACTGAATCAGAAACAGTCATCCTTCTGCACAAAGCTGGGCCATCTACACACTCTGAAAACTAAACCCTTAAGTCTCACTAGTTTAATTTGCAAAGCCATTGAAAGAATTAACATTGAAATGATCAATAATGACACAGGAAACTGCCAGACATTGGGCCCAATCCAATTTGGTTTTCATCATGCATTCTCAACCTGGTGAACCACTTTGAGAAGGTCACAAAGCAATGGACGTGGGCAAAATAGTTCACACTGCCTACCTTGACCTGGCCAAGGCATTTGACACAATACTCCACTTGGGCATTGTTGACAAACTCAAGAGGTTAGGTACAAACCCATATGGTACAAAGTAGATAGCAAGCTGGCTCAAAAACAGAACCCAGGAAGTCAGAATTAGGGAGTCTGCCTCTACAAAGAGGCCATTCACATGTGGAGTTTCTCGGGGATTGGTCTTAGGACTGCTCCTTTCATCATTTACTTCTCTGAAGGTGAAGCCAATGTCAGTGACATCTAGCTGACAAAATTTGCAGATGATTGCAAATTAGGAGTTGTCATTGAATCCCCCACTGAAATGTTCTCCAGGGATGGCTGACATAGACAAACAGGTGTCACAGGCATGGACTAATACTAAATGCCAAGAAATGGATAATAGTAGCCTTCAGTAAGTCATTCACCCCTGGTAACTATCATACTGACAACACACTCCTAAGAGATGACCCAGTAGTCAGGGACTTAGGGAGAGTAAACTAGCCTTTGAATATCACGTCTACAGTAGTGAGGAAGTCATTCTATGTTGTGCAACTTATAAACAAAGGTATGGCATCTAGATCCAAGGAAGTCACTCTTCCATTATATTTGACATTCATCAGACCTATCATTGAATACAATGTCCCCTTTGGTATGTACCTGATCAGACATGTCCAACAATTGGAACATCCACAGATGTTCCTCACTAAAAGAATACAAGGTGTAAGTAGCATGTCCTATGCAGACTGACTCAAGGCCCTATCCCTGTATTCTGTCTCCTGTCTCCCACAGGCTGCTGAGGGGAGATGTATGCCTGGCACTCAAGGCATTATCAGACCCCAATCTGACAGACCTCATGCATATCTGCAAAACAAACAGCACCAGAATTACTCATTCTAAAGACTTAAACCTTGATTGTGATATAAATAGGACATGCTGGATAGACAGGTATTTATCCCAGAGGCTACCCCTTCTCTATAACAGGCTCTCCATTCATATGAAGCAGAGGTCCTCCCTAGACCAATTCAACTGTAAATTGGACAATCGGATGAGGAACAGGAAATTCATCCCTGGTTTGGCATCGATGTCTCTAATGGACACAGTCAGTCTGTAAATGGTTCATCTCTCAGGCCCCTGCTTACAGTTATCAATTGTACAAGAACTTGTCAGAAATTTGGAACTCATGGCTCGGCTTAAAAAGGGCCTTGTGATTGTTAGCCTAGTAACCATCTATGAAACTAGGAACCTATGAAAGTCCAATTGGGTACAACTATATTTTTGCTGGAGGTGCAGGTAGAAGAGCTACAGTGAAAAAAATCAATGTTACACATTTCATTACAGTGTGTGTTTACATTTTAAGTTAAACAAGATCAAAACCAAATCACTGATTTATATTTAATTACAATATGCCTTTGCATTTCCAGTCAGACAGGAAAAAATGTTATGCCATATATGAGTACTAAAGGGTAATTAAACAGTGATATGTATCAACAGATGAAAATCACAAAAGATTTGAAAAAAGGGATGATGAAATAGAGAATAAAGAAGATAAATATGTATACATATATATATATATATATATATATATATATATATATATATATATACATATATATATATATCAGGGTGTCCAAAACAAATTCAAGAAACCTGAAGACAGCTGATTCCAACAATGTGTGGAAGTTATTGAGTTGTCATATTTAGATATATATACAGAGATGTGGAGAGTAAGATTAATGATACATTGCAGTGTAAAAGTTTACAGAGACTTTGTGTGCTACATTAAGAACTTAGATAAATTGGGAGCGTTGGGAATGGAAGAAAAAGGGAAAGGAGTTTATAAAGTACATATATGTTAAATGTAACATTGGAGAATGTTTGGGGGTGTTGAGGTATGGTGGGACTGAAGTTGATTGTTACAGCAGTAGTCAATGGCACAGAGGTCTAATTAAGGTAAAGTCAGAAAGAGGGCTAATCAGATGGTTTGGAGCAGTGGCTTAGACAGGAATCTTCCAGATGGGATTTTAGACTTCTTTTAAATATAGAGGGATTCTTATCTGGTGGAGATGGCTAGGTGGAGAATTCTACAATTTAACCATGAAACTGGCATAAAGAAAGTCTTCACATGAGCTCAGAGACTGTTTAGCTTCTGCTAAGTACTTTTGAGAATAGAAGATGACCCATGGGGGTGTGGGTACAGTGATGAGGACAGGGCATGTATTTGGTGGGTGGAGAATTTTGTTGGCTGTTTTAAAATGACTGCATTTGGTTAAGTTGGGTAAGCTAAGACAGTTTAGTTTTCTGAAAGGTATGCAATAATGTATTCTGTTATGTTTGTTTCTGGCAAATATTTCACTTGTATTATAGAATTGTTCAATGTTTTCGAGTTGAATAGATATTGATGAAGAATAGATCATACAGGGGAGAAAATATGTATTGGCAGTAACTCTTCATGCATGGTCTTGCAACAGGTTTTGGCCTTGGTATAGCAGATCTAGTTTCCGAAGAGATTTATTTGTTACTTGGATTTGTAAATCAGATTTTTAGGTACTCATCTATAAAGACACACAGTAGTTTTATATGCTAGACTAGCTCAATAATTGTACCATTGGATAACAGAATACAGATGAGGTCCTGTAGGCTGGCAACACTATTTGAGCAGAAGAGCATATTTTTTTTGTGTGGGGGGTGATGATGAGATTACAGCTGCATAAAGTTAATTTATAATTTAACCAGGTTTTTACTTAGACATTTAAGATATTGATTGCATGTATGTATATCTGAAGCATAACAATCAAAGCCATGTTTCCAAAGCTGTGAAGGTTTGTGTGAAATTTTTAAGGCCATAAATAAAAGATACAGCACATTATTGGATTGTCAGGAGTTAGGAGTTTGGATATGGAAGACCAAAAGTGTTTGGTGGACTTAGACTAGTTCATTTGTTTGGAAGTGAAGTAAATTATTCTTGTCTGGGATGATTTGAACTGTGTTTTTTTTTTGGAGATGATGACAGTATTGCTAAGATGATTGTAATTTTGTTATTTTGATAGGTGAGCCAAACTTTGTCTCTTAGTCACATTAACTGTTTGGTTGGCAGGACAAACTATGGGGCAAGGGAGGATTTGAGTCGTATTTTTCCTTATTAGGGCATGTTAGTTGTGTATGTTTAGAATGGTCTAATTAATGCAGAGAATGAGAGTAAATTGTTTTAATTTGTTCTAATTAAGTGACTGGGGGGAGTAGGGAAAGTTTCAAGGTTAAATTTTGAAAGATTCTGGACTCATTTGCCAATAATGTCTTTGGCATGGTTGCCACAGAGTAGGATGACCATCAATTAGCATACACGGTAGAGATTATTTTATGCTATCTGGGCTATTATTAGGATCCTGCCAAATATAGAATATGTACTTGAGCTTTTATTGAATATGGTACGGTACTGGATTAGCTGTGAAAAACTGTAAAGATTTATACAAGGACAGAGGTTTCTGTGTAGGTCTGTTGGCCAGTTAAAAGTTACATTGCCTAGTACAAGGGTTTCATGGGGTATGTGGAAACATGTCCAGGAGAGAATATCTCCCAGTAATGATGTGTTAAGAGTGTTACTGGCATGGATATATTTGAGTGATGATACAAAATGGTTTTGCTGACTGCATTTTCATGCTAGAAATCAAGATTTCAACATTTTGGGGCACATTTCAGCATTGGAGAAAGATGGGATGAGTATGGGGTACACAACAAAGAAAAGATTAAGAAGGAATGAAGATTATTCTAATGCACAGGCAACACATGCACAATATTACAAAGATTTTAAAAATGTTTTGCTTAATTTTTTCCTGCAAAATAATCATTTTGTCACTGGTTTAAAAATTTGTGACTTAACAATTTTCTTGTAAAGTCAAGGAAGTAAGATTGCAAATGTTCTCAACTGCTGTTAAAATCCCCGGATAAAGTGACAGTATTAATATTACAAGTTTATCAAAAGTTTGTACATCAATATATTTGAGTAATTTAGTTTTCTAAGAGTGATTATTTAACAGCTTATTTTATATATTTATTTTTTATATTTTCTGATGTATCCCCTGACAGTCATGTGATATGGATTTTGTTATTTAAGGCTCATTAGTCATTTGAATAGTTCTGAAGATCTTGTTTTATTTTAAAGAATGAGCATTCTTAACTTTATTGGTCTATGTCAAAACCTATTTTCTTTAGGGTGGTGTTCTTGGTTGGTTCATATCTTAATGCATATTTTTAAGTGTGTTAAATTTTTTGGAATTCTTTTTTTTTTAGCATACTTGTTTCATGGAGGTTCTATCTGTGATGATGATCATAACTTAAATTTATCAAATCATTCTGTTCTTGAGGATTTAACTCGACTTACTCAAGCTTTCGCCAGGCTGTTTTCATGAGCTCATCCAGTTTTGAATCAGACATCACCAGTAGTTAAATATGTTAACATATTAAGTTGAAGCATTTATGAAGTACTGCCTTCCATCAATTACAGCAAAGACATCAAGATGACTGACACATCAACTGATTACAGAAGTTCTAGAGGTTTTTTTTATTAAATAACTCAAATATCACTTTAAAAAACTAGTTTACAAATTTCATTGGATGCTGATGTGTCCTTTTCAGACAGATCAACTTCTTCATTAGAGCGATGAGATGGAATGGAAGTTAAGGAAATTAAAATATTTAAAATATGACAATTATATGGGGCATTGTTAAAATTTAAAACAAATTCCACTGGTCTTGATATTTTATAAATTCCTAAATGAGATCAATAAGCAGGAGAAATTGTATAAGGATCTAGTTGATTTATTTAACAACATAAGCCATGCAGTCTTAAAGATACATATTATTATAATGTATAAGAACTTAAAGACTTAAATAGATCTCTAATTTGGACAGTAGTATCAGGAATCATGCAAATTTTTAGACTGTAGAACTATTTATGATGGTATATTGGTGAAGATTTTGAGACGTTGCCAACGTAATCAAAAAAAAAAAAAAAAACCAGAAGAAGCTAGCAAGGGATATTGAAGCATATTAAAAATAATCTTGAATATCCCATTAGTAGCAGCAATGTTTCCACCAATCGCAAGGAGTTTTGAAGTTAGACTTTCCAGTACTAAGCACTTCTGTTGCACAAATACACATGTTTATCAAAGAAGATTTTCCTTCTTTTCCATACTGATCAGAAAGTATTGCCAAAGCATTTTATCTACAAATAAATGCTGTTTCTGAATTTATTCCAGATTCATACAATTTAAACTTTCAGTTCAACCCTTCAATGGAATCTTTTCAGAACACTTTCAGTTCATCAACACAGATAGCCAGCTCCAGAGTAAAGGGCAGAAACAGAAGACTGGGTAAGGACAAGGCAAGAATGGTTTTGTCTCAATATGCCCTATTTTTAATTAAGGTACTTTTGAAATAACCAAGCACCACATTAGTGTGTTAAATAAAGCTTTTTCTTTTATTTCTGTCAGAAGACTAGACTTAGTAAGTTTGTTAGTAGATTTAAGACTGTTCATAAGGAGGATGAACCTGCACTGCATTTTAATAGGTATACACCACTTTAAGAGTATTTATGTTAATATCTTTAAGAAACAAAACTTACAATCTGAGCATAATTAGTATTTTAATTACTTTTACTGACGTATGTCAAAAACATTTAAGAAATTTGTCATGAAATAAATCCAATATTAAGTTTTAACCTCATGACGAAAGAAGGAAGGAAGGAAGGAAGGAAACAAAGAAAGAATGAAACATAGAAAGAAAGTTGTTTTACATAACCAAAATTCCATCAGTTATGAAAACAGGCACATGGATTGGTGTTTTGTAATGGACAATGATAAATACATTTTTTAAAGTGACTGAATATTTGTTGGACACTGATTGTTATAAAATGAACTAAGCATTTTATATTAGAAAGTTTTAAAAGAATAGATGATTGTCGGATGTTTTATATTAAGGTAGATAGACTTTTGTTTCTGTATAAATGTGAATCACCCAAAAATAGGTAGGATTTTAGGTATTCCGAACATACATAGTTTTGATCCTCTTTTCAATGCCACAGTTGTATCAGATCATAGTAAAACTGAACTTTTTTCAATATATGTGTATACGACAATAATTCTGTTGTGCAAAGCATACACTTGTTAAAAAAAGACTATTAGGTTTGTGTTGATTTGCCTAAGAATTATGTATTCAAAGGTAATTACTATTAACAACTCCTGCTTGCTTTTACTGCTAGTACTTGTTAACATTTTTTTTTATTTCAAGACAAAATTTCTCATCAATTAAATTGAGTGGCAATGGGTGTTAGGATTACTTCTGTTTTGAGAAATCTGTTTAGTGTGGTGTTTTTGCTCTGTGATAGACACTTAAATTACCCAGGCTGCACATCTCATGTTTTTTTCCCCATTCATTAATTTGTTTCTTGAGTGATATTTAAATACACATATTATATCTGTGGACTCATCTTTTCTAATAGGACTCAAGACCTGGAAAAACTACAAGCACTGGTGGTTATTTTTCTCACCCACTGTCCCATATCTTTATCTGCATTTTAAACTTGGTGATTTTTAAGCTGCCCACCCTTACTCTAAATTGAGCTTCAGAAGCTCCTCCCTTTGTACACTCCTGTTTATATATTGAATTGTTTATTTGCCTTTCTTTGTGCTTAGTTTTTTAAGTGCAATTTCCATCTCTTTGTTGTACTGATTTACTTGTTCTGAATTCATTATCTAGCTAGCTGTTAGAAAAACAGTGCAGTTTTACACTCTAGCAAATTCTTTTCTGTGTTTTTGCATCAAGAGGACAAATTAGTTTCTGTCTAGTGGCAGTGTGTGGTAGCCTTGGCTGTATAGGTTGGGGAAATACAAAGATTCCTACATGTAGTATTTTTATTGGCCAGAGTGGGCTTATTAATTAGCTTAGCTTGTTTTTAGTACCTTTGTAAATTCTGTACAATTGAGTGGTTCTTGGTTAATTTCTACAAGATGAAGAACTTTTAATGAATACTAACACTGTTATAAGCTGTTTAAAGTGCACTTTTGTTATCTTGAATTATTTGTTGTATCTCAAGTTACATTTTTTTTGGTAACATTTTACTCTGGACACTCTTTTACTATACTTTTGCATTAGGAGGATTGTGATTATTTAGCTAGTGGCAGTAGGTGCTTGCCTAATTTATCTGAGCTGGAAAGCAAACAAAAGTCTGTAAATGTAGTCATTTTATTGGCCAGAGGGCTGAGTAATCAGTTTTCCATATTTCCAGTGCTGGTATATATTCAACACATTTGGTTGGAGCTGCATGGTCATGCCAGTGCCTTGTACTCAAACATCTAGAAACATTGCTTATTTTCCATATACTGTGAAAGGTTACTGTGCAGTTTATTGTTTTTTTTCTTTTTTTGCACTTCTTTAAAGTTGCATTTTCAAACTGCTGTAAGTGTTGCTGTTCTGTACTGAAATACATTGTATTTGGTGTTTCTTAGTATTAGGCATCTGTCTGTGGTTCCTCAATACTTGGATCCAAAGCAGTCATTTTGCATTAGTAGTGTAAAACTTGCTGTTTCTGATCATATATAAGCATTATGTTTGCATGAGTCTTGGCTCATTTATCCAGAGCTGCTTATCTCATGGCAGCAATGCCAGAGACTTTGAGATATTTTGCTAACATCTGAAGCCATCCTTGGCAGGGCAAATGAAATTAAGTATCATTTTGCACTTGTATTCCTTATTTTCGTTACACTGTGAAAGTCTACTGTGATATTTTTTATTGTTTATTTTTTTTATTTTTTGCACTTCTTTAAAGTTTAAAGTTGCATTTTCAAATTGCTATAAGGGTTGCTGTTTTGCACAGAAATACATTTTATCTAGATGTTGTTAGTTAGTATTAAGCATCTATTTGTGGTTCCTCAACACTTGGGATCCAAACCAGTCATTTTACATTAAGAGTGTCAAGGTCTTCAGTCCTGTGCCAGCAGATGACCAATTTCATCAATCTGAGCTGGAAATTGCTGGTTGAAAGCTCATTGTATGCTTATCTGATTAGCCTTAGGACATAGTTAGTGTAAAACCTGTTTTTTTTCAGATCGTTTATAATCCTCGTGTTTGTACAGTGCTGCTCTTCATGCAGTGCCAGTTACTGGTGCCCTGTATATATGCAATCAGCAGAAGTTAAAATTGTCCTATATAAACCATGTCAGAACTTTACATCAATCCTGTGTTACACATGGAGTAGCTAGTTTGGGTTGTGAGCAGCATTTATGCATTTAGTTAGGACTATTTAAGGTCTACCTTACCTTATTAAAGCACACAGAACTATTGTTGCTCAGCGAGAATCCAGTTTGGGTACTGGGCAGCATCACCAATTAGGTTAGCTATAGATTACACCAAGTAAACTCCCTTCCGTCATCTGGTTATGAACACCTTCCACTCCTATCCCTTGCAAGTATACAGTAGGATCTGTAACCATGGTTGGACACTTTCCTGCTATCTCTGCATCCAGCCTGTTGGATATGGGCATCCTGTAGCAATTACCTTATGTCCACTGACAACCACAGACAAATACAGTATTTGAGAATTTAGTTACACACTGACACCACAGGCTAGACTCTCACATACAGACACAAAAAGCAACAAACAGGTTTTTGGTAACTCACATACATCACTCACTGTACCCACAAAGGACCACACACATAGACCCACATATGCAGAGGTGCTCATATGTAACTTACCAAAACCTCAAAGGCCTCTAAGTTGCAGACCTCAGAAAATCTGCATGCACACAAACAAGACAATTCCCATTACTACACATAAAGCCACATCTCATTGTGTTTCAGCTACAATGTGAAACACTCCACAACCCAATATTCTGGTCATAGCAGACTCCATTTGGAGACACTTTGATGTCTTTCTTACCAGGTTGAATAAGGAGAAGTTTAAAGTTAGTTGCCTGTCTGGGGCAAGGATCCATCAAATCATGTTAGCACTCAGGTCACTTACCTCTAAGTACCAGTAAAGAGAGAGACATGGTAGAGTTTTCAGAATATACGTCACAGGCAGGTATGAGCCAAGCACTGAGCAGAATTCTACCATATCCAAGGATGATGCAACAATACCAGCAGAAAGTTATTGAATTTAACAATTGGCTTAGCTACTGGTGTCATTCCAAAGGGTCCAATACTTGTTAGCCTGAGCACATTGTTAACAGGCCAAGGATGGTCTTCATCTGTAACTTTTAGACTTTTGGATATTGGTCAAAACATTATCCACTCCTATAGTGCCTTTTTTAGGCATTGCCAAACAGACAAACCTTCCAACATAACAAAACTACTCAGGACAAGCTAATGGTGTTACTGCTCAATGCTAGAGGTCTCAACAAGGAACTGCACTCCCTGGAAGCTCTCCTCACAATGAAGAATGCTAACATATGTGCAGTTATTGAAACACAGTTTAAATCCATCGAAAGCACTCAGGCAGTGCATGAGTATAATGCATTTCATATGATCCGACCACCCACTGAACAAGAAAGAACAAAAGGCAGAGGTGTATATTTCTACATAAAGGATAAGCACACCTCAAGGCTGGTCAGACAATATGACATGCTTGAGCTACTCCATGTCCAACTAACCATAGGAAAAATCCATTACCATATTTGTGCTAGTTACATGTCCCCCACAATGAACCAGGAAACCCATACATCATACTTGAAGTTTCTAGAATCACACAGCATCCAGCCAAATACCATACTCATTGGTGATTTTAACTACCTCTCCATTAATTGGGAGGCATACACAACCATTAACATGCAGGGCTATTGATTTTTTGGCTTTGTAAATTGAGATGCCCTGAAGCAGCTAGTCTACACTGCAACATGAGGAACAAATATCCTAGATCTGGTACTTACAAATAAAGGAGAGCACTGCACCCCCTCCAGTGTGATGTCCTCACTGGTAAGATCAGATCACAAAGTGGTTTCCCTTGAAATACTGGTAAATCTTCTCCCCCAACCAACCACAATAACTTTAAGAACTTTTCTAAGGTAAATTACCCCCTATTAAGTGATGGCATAACTACTTTTCAAGCTCCCCCAAATCCAGAAAAAACAGAAGCCTATGCAGAGGTGTACAAAAAAAGTCCTGTATGATCATATAAACAACTGCATAGAAACAGCAGGAGGACAGCAACAATCATCACATTGGATTAAGGGGGACCATCCACTGACCCAGGAAATTACAGACCCATAAGTTTGACTAGTGTTATATGTAAGGCCATGGAAAGAATAATCATAAGGCTGATAAATAATGACATAGGAAACCTCCAAACACTGCACTTGTCCCAATTTGATTTTGTCAAGGACAAGTCATGCCTACTGAATCTAATGGATTTCTTTGTGAAAGTCGCTAAGGCTATGGATGAGGGCAAAACAATACATACCACTTACCTTGACCTGGCCAAGGCATTTGACACAGTTCACCAATCAGTTACTATAAATAAACTTACAAATCTGGGCATAAATCCCTACATCACCAGATGAATAGTCAGTTGGCTCATGCACAAGACACAGGTGGCTAAAGTGGGTGAATCTAGGTGAAGCAAGAGGCCAGATTCTAGTGATGTCCCATGGGGCTCAGTGGTATGACCATTTCTGTTTGCAATATACTTCTTTAAAATCAAGGCTAATGTGGAAGGCTTCTGGAAGACAAAGTTTGCCAGCAATTGCAAGCTAGGAGCAATCACTGAATCCCTAAATTATATTGATATCCTTCAGGAGGGTCTAGATAAAAAAAATGTTTGGTGCTAGAACCATGACCTAAAACTAAATGCAAAAAATACATTATCATACCCTCTGCTGACATGCCATACTCCTCTGCTGTCATGCTTGCTTGCTCCACCTGACTAACTAAGCTAGCAAAAAAAAATAAATAAAACAATTGTGATATGAAACTCTGAATGTTCACTGTGTGGCTGACTGACAGGATAAACACCTTCAGTGACCACTGTTCATAGGCTACAGGAATTCAAGATCCATACCACTGAATCCTAATATGCAGATATTCTACCAGTATAAGCTAATTAATATGTGATGTGGATATCCCACCACTGCCAACCAATTAATATGTGACGTCCCAACTCTGGCCCAGTAATCAAGGAGCCTCAATCCTCATCACTGGCAACAGTAGGGAATGTGCACACTGGGAGGATGACAATTGCACACACAGTAAAGTGCAATTTCCCTTAAGAGTACAAAGAGATCACAGTGAATCTGGGGTTGGTTTCTCCCTCTTTCTCCAGAGTCCCAATAAGACTCCCCACTGGCACAGCTATAGAGTTGAGATCTCAGCTGAGTGGCCAAGCAGAGATCTCCAGTGCCCTCTCTGTCCAACCAGTGCTTCATGTCCCTGCACAAGTAGCTGACACACACACACTCCTTGAGATTTGATTTATACACACACACACACACACACACACACACACACACACACACACACACACACACACACACACCTGGGAAAGGCTGGCACATGTTTAGCTATGCCTCTCTACCTAGATTATAAGGTAGTTTTCATTGCCTCCAGCCAACTCTTATCAGCTGCTTTAAGGCCCTTAACAAAAGGTGCCCAAACTTACTGTGTAATGTTACTATTAATCCAAATGGCAGTTTGACCAGAACCAAGGCTATTAGGAGAGGCCTGTACAGTGTATCAACTACATATGCAAGTACTCTGAGAGCTTAAATATCTTTAAACAGACAAGCCACGATTGAAAATTTTAAATATATTAAATGATAAATAATAAAAGAACAAGACAATACTCAGTAAGTAGTCAATTACATCAGCTTTCAAAATCATAGGAAATATTTAAAACAGCATTGCAGGACAGTCTCAAATAAATAAAGAAAACATCTAAGCTATACTTTACTATAGTTCAATCTAAATGTAAAACATTTACTATGTCCTAAAAGCTTACTTACAGCAAGGCAAGTGCAGAAGGTTGTGAGTGGATGTTTCCAGCTGATGTTGTTAGGTCAAAGACAAAATACAAAATGCATGTGTTCTCTCTCTCAGAGAGTTCTTAAATTAATATCAAATATCATTGCTTGGTTAGTGCCTCACAGCAAGAGGTTCTCTGGTTTGATCCTTGGCTGGGGTGCCTTCTGTGCGAAGTCTGCATGTCCTCACTGTGGTTGCGTGGGTTTCCTCCGGGTGCTCCGGTTTCCTTCCACATTCCAAAGACATGCTGTAGGTGGATTGGACGCTCTTAATTGGCCCTAGGTGTGAGTGCGTGCATGTGTGTGCCTTCTGTGGAAGGTTGGGTGCTGGGCTGGCAACTCGACACTGTAAAACTCCACTGCCAATCATGAGCGGACATGTAATCCACTGTGGCGACCCCTAACCGGGAAAAACCGAAAGAAGAAGAAGAAGAAGAAGACTGCTTGGTTAGCTTGGATGACATCACTTTTTGTCACCTGACTTCAGTTCCCTGGCTAAACCCCCATTGTCAGAAACTACCATTTAACATCTCTCTGTGAAAATACAGAGCCTTCAGATGCTTACAACTGCTGGAAGGCATAAAACAATAAATCACTCACAAAACAACACAGAGAGTCCCTTATTAATGGCCCAGCAATCTCAACTATTTTTAAGTTTTGCAGGTGAATCTCCTGTGTTTGTCTCCCATGTAAAAAAAAAAAAAAATATATATATATATATATATATATATATATATATATATATATATATATATATATCCAACCAACTACAGTAGTGTATATACACCTCTGCTCAGTATTTTGCAAAACATCTCTTCAGCACACATATTTGTACAATATGACATACATGTTGATATTCACAAATGACACACAACCACTTACAAAATTCCAGATAGCTGGGCTGGCAGTATCTCCTTTTGTTACATTGCTATATAAATCATATTAATATTCACAAATGACATAGAATTATTTACAACATTCCAGATAGCTGGGCTGACAATGTGACAGTACCTATTGTTCTTATTTTATATATCTGCAGGTTGAAAGGTATGCAGTAAATAATGTTACACAGATAGTTCCTCACTCCCATAAGGCTGGAAATACAAGGGAGAAAAGTGAATAGTTTCTGTCTGATATGTGGGTAGAGTTGCTGGGACTGCAACACATTCTGGGACCATGAAGTGGAAGGAAATGTGGAATAAGGTCTTGGTGATCTGAAAATAGATGTTTCAATAAGAGGACCCTAAAAGATGGGACTTCTCCATGAAGGAGATGGTTTCAGATTACAGTAGTTATAAAGAAAGGGAATTAGTGGAAAGAGTACTTACAAGTCTATAGATGCACTACAGATCACTATTCAAGTCATCCTCGTAAGTCAGAATGGCAATCAGCAACCTGATTTTGATATATTTGTGTTGGAGAAGATCTTTTTTCTGCATTTTTGGATAGGATCTGACAAATATAATGGAAAAGAACAAAATACCCTGACATGAGGAATGACAGCAGCACCTGTTGTAGAGCATGACATCTTGCTCAGTTTTTGTTTTATTACAGTTGTGGTCTTTCTTCCACATTGTACCTGTCTATCTAGCTCTCTGTCTGTCTGCTTAGTTATTTTTCTAGGCTGTGGAAGCTCCTTTGAGAAGTAGCATTTCTACATGGTAAGTAAGTTAATAAACATGAAGATATCGTCTTTATTCTTGTGTATGATCTGGGAAGAATGCTGATAGTTTAGCTTCACCATCCAGATACCTGAATGTTTCTGTATGTTTGTCTTCATAATTTTTTGCACGCATACATCTGTGTGACATATGGCACATTGACAAATGTTGATGTGACACCCTGATCTTATGTAAAAATGGGAAGAAGGGGATGATACAACAACTTGTATACACAGTTGCACATGCTCATACACATGCGCAAACACATACTTAGAATATGTAAAGTCTGTGGGTGCACTTGTCAGAATGATTCTTCTTCATACTTCATGAGTGTCACACAAGTCAAATCATTAGTGATAAAGAGGCGACTGAGACATGCAAGACAAACCACCTCCTTATTATTCATCTATTCAAATCTGAACAATGTTTCAGCTCCTTTTATCTTCTTTTATGTTATTCACACTTTTGGTTTAAAAATTGAAAAAATATGTTTCCAACATACTTTCTGAATTCAACTGCATGTAAAAATTATCTGTGTTATGAAAGACAGGTATTTTGCAGACTTTTTTGTTTTGAAACTGGATGTCTGTTGTATAATTCTGTTTGGCATTGTTTTTGAGTTTCATAATTTTGAAATGACAAGTACTGGAACAGTAATATTTTTAATATATTTTTCACAACTCCATGACTGCCAGTAGGTGAGTTTAATGGGTGTATATTATGTAATCGAACAGAGAAATGTTCGAACATGTAATAATTGACCCCTAAATGTCAAACTGTCAGAATGTCGAACGGTTCAATGGAGATCTCTGTACAGTGTGGACATGGAAGTTTTTCATTGTTTGCACTGTAGTGCGATCTTGGAGTTGGTATATTATGTAGCGTGGGTGTGGAGGGGTGCAGGGGAGCTTGCTTCCCTGCTTAGAGCATTTTTATGATTTGCTTGGGTGTTTTCATGTTTGTTTTTTGTTGTTCGACATTACGGAGTTTCGACATTTTGGGGTCCATTATTACATGTTAGAACATTTCACTGTTCGATCACATAATATAAATGCAAGTTTAACTCTTATCACCTTACTTCCCACATGACTGTTAGCACTTAGGAGGAAGGTCAGAGCAAAGGGCATAGTGTGCGGGTGTCACTCATTAATGCAAGGAATGTAAGCTACTTCCCTCTTAAAATGAAAAGCTTAGTATTATATCCACTACTTCCAATACAGTGTCATTAGTGGTATGTATACTCTCAGGAGGAAATGACCCTTCCTCAAAGGAAAAGATATGGGGTTACTGTCCTATCAAACTTCTCCATCCACAGTTAGCTCCTCAAGTACCAAAGCCACTAGTCAAATTCAGGTCATGAGGGTCAAATTTAGCATCTTATATGTGTGTGTGTGTGTGTGTGTGTGTGTGTGTGTGTGTGTGTGTGTGTGTGTGCACATGCGTGCAAACGCGCGCATGTGTGTGTGTATGTATTACTACTGTATATCTCACTGATATAACTATTGGACTGACAAATGTGATTATGTGTAAGTAATGCAGTTATGTAAACTATGAAGATATTTGCTAAAGCTGGAATAAAATACCAGTGGGCATAGGTGCACACCCTTAATATCATTATATGAGCTGGACTGACCTACATGTGGAGGATACATGAAGGCATGGCAAAGTGCTATTTTATTTTTTACAAGCTCTAACAGTACCTATCTTTTGCCACTGAACTGAGTACAAGTGACCAATATCCATAAATAATATTTTAAAATGATATGTTGCAGCAACACTCAAAAAAAAAAAAAAAAGACTAAACGGTAATGAAAGTCCATCTTATAAACTGAATGAAAGTAAAGCTATCTTTCTTATGTCATTCATAAGACTGCAGTATGACCCTGTAATTGTTTTAAAAAATGCAAAGACATTTATTTTACAGAAAGCTGTCAAATGGTAATACAGAAAGAGAGTTATCTAAATCACAAAAAGGTTATGCTTCATAGTGACTTTCATTTCTTCACAAACACTACACAACAGCTTCAATAAACAGTTGTTCACGAGTTAAATTTTCTTTTTGTACTGACTTAAAAACTTCAAAACTAGCATATAGGATACTGCAGGAAATATAAAGGCAACCAAATACACCACTGACTGACACAAGGGAATCAACTAAATGCCATAGCCTGTCTTCTAAATTAATTAGCCTAATGCATGAAGGCTTTAATGCAGGGGTATGCCCATAGGATACGCTAAATGTCCGAGCCATGGGCAAAGTCATTTAATGATACTGAAGGGACTTGTCTGAATGCAAGGCCTGTTAGCAAGGATCTGCTTGTTACATGAGGAAAATGTAATTATATTGGCATAAGTGACTGTAGCATGCTAAACAAGTACACTAGTTTTTTATACCAGTGACACCAGGAATATTACACTGGTGTTTGTGGTGATTAATACATTTAGTAACTGATGCATGCATACGGAAACCTAAGCATCTCAAAATGAGACAGGTTTTGTTGCTGTTTGTAGAATTTAGTCAGTGCTGAAGTACTGCCAAAGTAGCAAAAATATATATTTTTCAAAAAGTGCAGGATGTTACTGCATTCTTACAAGATCAATGATAAAAATGTACCACTATAAAGTTAATCTCTTTTTAAACCTTAAAACAATTGCATAAGAACATTGATGAAAATATAATCTAGCCCATGCAAGTACATTCAGGTCATTTCTGGTGCCCAGTGCTATTTGCATACCGAGTTTATAATCACTAGTTTGTGATGGACATTTTACAATTCTGTAAATAAAATGATAATTCATCATCTGTGTGTAAATGAAGAACTTGGTAATGTCTTACAAGTGATACACAAGTGCCACAAAATGTAATTTTGCAAAATTGAGAGACTTATTCAGCATGTTCACACAGGAAATTATTAAACAAAAAGTAATCATGGTTGTGACTCTTTTGATGTACTCTCTTTATGAAACTGTTATTAACAGTTACATTTGTGTAGAAGCTGCTGAATCTTGTTTTTGTAAGCTGGAGCACAAACAGCAAAAATATGTTCTGCAGCAAACAAAAAGCTTTACCAGATGTGTGTTTTATCAGAAACAGCATGTTGTTTATTATCTCAACAATGTGGTACTAAATCATTACAATGCTGTGCCTCAGGCTAGTGCATCAGTGTCTATGAATTCTGTAACTCAAAACTAAAAATTAATAACCATGAGTTTTATGTAAATTATTGTTGGAATGGGAATTATTTAACATCAAAGATTAGGAATAACTAAATGGCCACACTATCTTTGAAAAATGAGAGATAATAGTGTATTAATACTAATGAAATAAATTGCTTATATGGAGTCATGTTAATATTTAAAATTATCTTCTCTTCAGTCATAAAGCATATTAACTGAAATGCTGACACACACAGCTCTAATTTATAGCATTTATTTCTGGTCATCTAATATAAAATGAATTGCAGACCACAAAATTCTCATGCAAAGGTTTACCCTCAGTGCAGACATCACCAGATATGAACGATATATACCTTTTGCTGTTGAAATTTTAATACATTTTTCTACCACAGTAGATCAAGAGCTAAGTTTTCCTATCAATCCACTCCCTCCAGGAAAATAGTACCTTCAATTCTCTTAAACACAAATGAAGCAACTGTGCTTACTATAGGTTCCTGCAAATAAAAACCCTACACCTAGATCAGGCAGTAGACTACTTTAATAATATATTTATTTCAGTTCTAAATTCCATTGCACCAGTACGAAAGAGAAAAACCAAAGCAAACTATGCTCCATGGTTAAGTCGGGACACAAGAGCCCTTCTAAAAGCCAGAGACAAGGCCTGGAAGCAATGGAAACAAGACAACTCTGATCATGCCAAGCAAAAGTATAAACAACTTAGGAATCTAGCCAAGAAACAAACCAAACTAGACAAACAAAACTCCTTCCTAGGTCTCCTAAACAAATACTCAAGAAACCCCCAAAACCTACTATCAACTCCCTACTAAAACTTGGAACAATTGCTAACCCCACCCCCGCTCCCCATATACTAACAGCAAAGATATAGCCTCACAGCTAAACTCTCATTTGCTTAAACTCAATCCAAATTCTATCCAACCAGCTAACAAACACTAATACCTCATCAACCACAACTGTTGTGAACACTCCTAGCAATCCTACCAACCAACCATCTTTCTCTCTCTCCTGTCCCTACATTAAAAATTAGAAACCTCCTCCTCAAACTAAAACCTACCACACTAGCAGCAGATGGTATACCCACTAACTTCATCAAAATAGCAGCTGACTCTCTATTTTATCCAGTGTCAATCCTAATAAATGAGTCCATTCAGGAAGCTTATGTTCCACAACTATGGAAAATATACTACATTATACCTCTTCACAAAGGTGGTAAATCTTATGACTTTCCCAACTATCGGCCTATAGCTATTCTTTCCCCCTTATCTAAGCGCCTAGAGAAATGCATACACTCACAAGTTATGCAATTCTTAGATATAAACAATCTTCTCTCCTCCACCCAACATGGATTCCACCCTCACCATAGTACAACTTCTGCTCTTCTCTCCTTCACCAATCTGGTTAATCAACATAGAAACAACAACAACTATGTATCTGGTACCTTTTTAGACCTCTCAAAAGGATTCAGCATGGTCTCACACCATAAACTATTGGATGCCCTTCATTCTCTATCCTTTACTTCACCAACTATCTCTTGGTTCAATAGTTATCTATCAGACAGACAACAATCGGTACAATGGCACAATGAACTATCCCCTCCTCTCCTTAACTCTATAGGAGTACCACAAGGCTCAATATTACGCCCACTACTTTTCTCTATCTTTACAAACAAGCTATATAACTCCTCCAAGCATGCCTCACTAATTCAGTATGCAGATTATTCAGTTTTTATCTGCGCAGCCCCATCTGTCAACACCCTACAACACCTAGCCCAAGAATCATTCCTTGCTGTTGAAACTTGGATCACTGACGTCCAACTTATTCTTAATCCTAACAAAACCAAAAGTCTCCTGTTCACACCTAATAAAACAAAACCCACCCCCTCTACTTTCTCTATCTCATCTAGGAATGGCACTATCATATCTCCATCCATCCACACCAGACTCATAGGAATTGAAATAGACAACAACCTATAATTTGATCAACATATAGCACAAACCATTCAAAAAGTTCACAAAAAAATGGGAACCCCATGCAGGCACAAATACTATCTCACAGCAAAAGCAGAAATCACCCTAGCTCAAACTCACCTCCTATCAACACTTAATTATGCTGCACCAATGCTAACCCATGCTAAAAAAGCAGATCTGGATAAGTTAGAAGTCATGCTGCAACAAAATTGCCAAATTTGCCAACAAATCCCCCTTTAGAACTCATCACTGCCAAGTACTAAAATATATTCAATGGCTTGAATCTCCTAACTTACTAGTTTACCAACAACTCACCTGCTCCTTTAACATCAGAAACAACCCAGACAAAACTCCAGCCCTCATGCAGCTATTAACCTCCCACTCTTCCAGTCACCCTCTCTGTTCATCCAATAAACCTCTCCTCAGTGTTATAACTGCTAACACTACTGCAGTAAAAGCCCTATATTCCCACATCATAGCCAAAAATGGAACAATCTCCCCACCAATATAACCTCCACAACAACAAACACAAACTTCAATAAATTACTCAAATCTCATCACAGGACAACTTGGATCTGCCCATGTATCCCTTGACAATCTCTATACCTTCTCTTCCTCCAAACAACTCCAGTCTAGAATACACACTATTCTATTCACATAGAAATACATACTCTTAGAATATGCCACATTGTCCTTTGTACTCCTTTCTGTGCACACTTACTAAAACTGTAAACAGTAGATACTACCTTTGTAAATATTAATCTAACTGTATTTCAGTCCTGCAATGCCTGCTAACTATTGTAAAAAAAATATTGAATATCTCTGTTTGTACCTTTGTAAATATTAATCTAACTGTATTTCAGTCCTGCAATACCTGTTAACTATTGAATATCTCTGTTTGTACCTTTGTAAATATTAATCTAACTGTATTTCAGTCCTGCAATGCCTGTTAACTATTGTGAACAAATTATTGAATATCTCTGCTTGTACCTTTGTAAATATTAATCTAGCTGTATTTCAGTCCTGCAATGCCTGTTAACTATTTTGAACAAATTGTTGAATATCTCTGCTTGTACCTTTGTAAATATCAATCTAACTGTATTTCAGTCCTGCAATGCCTGTTAACTATTGTGAAAAAATTATTGAATATCTCTGCTTGTACCTTTGTAAATATTAATCTAACTGTATGTCAGTCCTGCAATGCCTGTTAACCTATTGTAAACAAATTAATGAATGTCTTTGCTTGTAATTAATCTTCTGTATTACCATTTTGTATATCTCTCATTGTATTAACTTCTTCTTAATTGTGGAGCTTTTCTCCCCAGGCCTCCACTGAAAATGGACCTGGTCCAGCTGTATTTTCCCAGTAAACAAATGTAAAATAAATAAATACACCTGACTAACCTCCTATATGATGTAACGTAATGGTGAATTTCACAGTGTTGGTTACTTCATTTCTCTTCTGTTATTGTGCTTACCTCCTACAATGCATAGTATTTCAGATCCTGCTAGGTAAAAGCTGCAACTACCACTCTCCCATTTCTAATTTCCTACAGTACAGTAAATTAGAGTGTCATGGTTACTACAACTCTTTCCAGTGTTTAAGCTGAAAGTCCCCATCATTTCTGATATGCTAAGCTGTATTTCATGGTAGTTTATTTAAGCTTTGTATCATAACACTGAGTGGGTAACACCAATGATGGGTTGTGAGGTTGTGGTTAGATTCAGAAATATCCCCCCTCAGCGTAGGTAAAAAATGATATGACTGTACAAAAATTAAACTAGTTTTAAAGAATGTTCCTATATAGTTGTACTTTTCTATGGCTGCATGCTGATGTGACCACCTGGTGTTAGTGATACAAGGTCGAATGTTAAAGAAAATTATATACAATTTTTCTTTTACAGAAAATGTTCTATAATTCTACATTTTGATTATCAGATAGTGATGCATATTGCTTTAGCAAAAAGAAAGACTAGGAGAAGAATCAGACCAGAAAGCGAGAAATGTGGAAAAGGCACATATATAGCTGGAGGTGCAGAAAACTCCTGAACAACCTCGTGTCAATCAGGATCTGGTACAGGAATGGTTAAGGATAGGTGAATTTTAACCAAAAGATGAAATTTTAATATTGCTGACTTAGGATGGTGGACTACGTAGATGTTGGTTTACAGAGCCTATTGAATACATGGGAGAGGTAAACAGATGCAGGTTCTGTAAAACAGAACTGGAAACAGTCACACATCTTGCTGCTGGGTGTAGTGCACTAAAGGCAGAGGGCCTATATACTGAAAGGCATAATAATGTGGCAAGACTGTTGCATTGGAGATTGTGTCAACATTACAATACTGACATAGAAGCATTGGAAACATGACCCACAAAGCATTATAGAAAATTATGATGTTTATATCACATGGGATGACCCATTAGCAGTAGTTCAAAAAATAGATGTGAGAAAACCAGATATAGTAGTCCATGACAAGAAGACAAATGCAGCATTGATCATTGAAAATGCTACACCCATTGACTACAGTGTTCTACATACAGAAAGAGAGAAAGAGAAAGTCATAAAATACCAGGATTTGTAGGAAGAAACTAGGGCAATGTGGGGAAAGGATACCAAAACAGTTCTAGTAGTAGTAGTAGCAATGGGCCTCATAAAAATAATTTAAAGTCATATTTAGATATGCTAGTGGTACATGTAACTCCATATGAATTTCAGAAAGATTCATTTCTGGGCACATTGCAAGTTCTGTGAGAGCACTTTTGGCTAACATCAAAGATTGAAACAATTCCAATTTCATGAACTTTAATCATACTTTGACATAGGAATGGTGTCCATTCCCATCATGGTATTAGAAACCCAAAAGACTTAGAGAAATGAAACTTAAACAGTCAGGTAGTGGTGCTTGCTATGGCAATGTAAAGGCGCATTGTTTAACCTCTGAAGCATTGTTTTCCCTTCCTAATTAGAATGTTCTCCCTTATCCAAAGTATGCTATAGTATCTTCATCTTCCATTTCTAATTAAACAAATGTCTTGAATGAAATGTTACTATTTGTTATGTTAGAGCAATGCTTAGTTTTTATGTTCAGACATATTTGTAATGGTTTTATATACTTTGCACACTAATTGGTGTAATGTTTTGATAAATGTACTCCTGCCTGTTTAAGTCATTGTCTTTGCCCTTGTGGCCTAGGCCATGGCTGAAAAGGGTCCAGAGATCAGTACACTTGCTCATTAACAAAAAGAAAGACAAATAGATAGGCAGATAGCAGATAGAAAGATGGATGGATAGACAGATAGATTGATAGATTTCCACTGTGCATCTACACAGAGGAGGTGTTTCCAAGCAGAAGAGAACATAATCTATCTGCTTGTGATTAATAAAGTCTCTCCTGTGAACAACCCTGCTGCAGTACCACAGCAAACATCACAAAAAAAACACATTTTAAGTGTTTTTGCAGGAGTTAAATCCCCTGCATCCCTGATGTGATGGGGCAAGCCTCTTACACTCCTTAAACATACCAACTGCACGGTCACACCAACTTGGAGAAGAGAGAATTACTCTAAAAAGGGCATTATTAGCAGTGCATATCATTGACAATGACTTCTTGTGGAGTAACTCCAATCCACAGCACTTTGACGCTGGAGAAATCTGCCTTAGTCCACCAGTAGGATGACTCTGTGCATGTTCAGTGTTTTCACAATGCGGCTACTAAGTGCAGTTGCTTCCATTTTCCTTTTTTGTAATATATTTTATATAAGAAAGAAAAGGTTTGTATTGATTTTAGAGTTTTATGAAAGTGATTATTTTAATACTGTTTAATATCATTTAAGGAAAAGTATCTTTTCTGAGCAAAAACTAGTTGTTTTAGTTTCCTTTACTGTAAGCAGGTAGCCAACATGATTTGCATTTCAGTGTGGGCACCAAACTAATTTGCATGTGTGATGCTGCATTTATCACAACTCCACAGATCAATATCTACAACAGTTGTTTACATTGCTGAATGGTAACAAGCTGTTGTTGTATAACACATCCCGCCCACAGGGCCAACTACATTCGGTAGTGTGACAAATATGCTCTGATTCCCAGGCATTCCATTCTCCTCACTGTAGCGCTAGGCCACCAACAGTAATAAAACAACATATCCTGGGAGTGTAATAGCCTCTTCCATTACTGAAGTTTCTGCATCCTAATGTTTTTAATTCTTACTCTGTTTCTTGCTCCTCCCCATTTACTTGAGCAGTGCATTATTCTCTTCACATGGAGGTACAGTGATAGAAAATTTTGAATATATGAGAGTTGTGACATTAGCCAGCTTAGAGTTAAAGGTAATTTCTCCTATCAAGTCAATCTGAAGCTCTTAAGAAAAACACATACTTATTTTTTTTTTGTCTTATAGATTATGGATTTATAAAAAATGTAAATGCGTAGACATGAGGATCGATCTTCCCATGTTATGTACTCAGTCTATTATACATGACATAGGCAAGGTGCTGCTATGTCCAAGGGCCTATTCTATCCTTAGCCATTTGCTTCGACAGACAAATTTCAGACCCACAAACTGTAATGATTGCTTATTTTAACAGAAAATGAATTTGTGTTGAAGGTGTTTTACCTCAACATTCCATAAAAGAAGTGTCTCTCAGGGATGAATGCTTAGATTCACATAAATAATTCTGAGAAGTCCCAATGGCTGCACAATGAAAACTTCAGGTAATCTACAACATGTCCAAGTAACTGCCCCCACCAAAAAAAGTGAAAACTGAAAGCTAAAAGGGATCAAACTGATGTTAGTTCTTCAAATAGTTAAAATTTTATATTTAGTACACATTAATAACCAATCAGTGAGTTTTACTGTGATGGATTGCAAAGCCTTGAAGTCAGAATGTTTATTGGGAAGAGCAATGCTCAAGATGGTCCCTGTTTATTATTTTTACACTATAATTTATTATATGCCATAAGCAGGCATACAGGCATCCTAATATACAGTGATATCATTCACTGTAAAATAATTAGTGACTTACAATATTTGAAACGTTTTTGGTTTTTCAATTTGTTTCTTGATCCACGCAAGAAAACCTAGTTTGGAAATGTTCATAACTGAGCTTTAAGTAAATTATAATGTTCTTTATTTCTAAAACATGGCAGGAAGGCAACAGTTCATTAGTGAAACAATTACAGGTGAAATCAGCAGTAACATTGTCTTCTACTTTCAGTGAGTTTTGGTCATGCTGTTTCAGTCTCTCATAATTTGATATCTATATATCTATATCTAATTTATATATATATATATATATATATATATATATATATATATATATATATATATAGCTATATATATATATATATATATATATATATATATATATATATATGTGTGTGTGTGTGTGTGTGTGTGTGTATTTATATAAATATATATTCTGTGATCTAGAATATATATTGAGAGAGATAGATAGATGTAGCTATAGCAATAGATATACATATGCATAGACACAAATATGAACACAGCACCCATTAGGCATAAAAGAGTAAAATGCAATTCAAGCCTCCAGGTGATCCAAAGCTACAAAACAACTAATGAGATGATGAAACTGGGGCACAAAACCTGGAACATATGGTTTCAAAAGAGATCTCAGCCCTCTCTTCCTCATTTAAAACTGATAGGAAAGTTTGCTACACTTCCCAAGCTCTTCTGGTCATCCATACACAACCTACAAAATCCAGTTTGTACAACACAATATTCTATCTCTACCCATAATCAATCAGGAATTATAGTCAGCTAATTTAAATCTCACTTTATACACTGTGTATACTCTCCTCATCAGCATCACAATGCTAAGCATCCCCATAACATACCTCTTCTACATCTTAATCCTGTACCCATGTGCACCATTAAAAAAACCCTAATAGATCTTAGCCTCACCACTCCCTGTGCTGATTTCCTCACTACAGAATATTTTGAAATGGCTGCAGAGTTGCCAGCTTACCCAATCGCAATCTTAATAAATAGGTCTATTCACGTAAACAATGTGCCAAAGATCTGGAAAAAAATCTTTCATAACTTCTTTTCATAATAGAGGCAACTCAACTGATTTCTTAACAATCACGTTGCTATCTTATCTATTTTATCAAAACTACTAGAAAAATGCATACAAGTCCAAATCCTCAATCATTTTTCTGAAAATAACCCACTTTTTCAAGCTTAGCAAAGCTTCAGACCACATCACAGTACCAATATTGTACTGACAAGTTTTACTAACAAAGTCAATGCACAGACTCAAGATAAGTATTTTGTATTTCATTTTTTGGTCTGCTCAAAGCATTTGATACTCCCACCATCAGTTCTTAATCATTTCTTTCTGCTTTGGTTCCATAGCTAATTTCAAAACAGACAAACAAACAGTTAAATGGCTCAGTAAACACTTTGCTTTCTTACCCATCTCCGTAGGAGCCCAACAAGGTTCTATACTAGGTCTCATCCTATTTAATACTTTCATAAATACCTACACAAAGAGACCAAAGAAGCCACTCTCATTCAATATGCAAATGACAACTTTCATCTGTGCAGCTAATAACTTAAATGAACTGCACGAAAATAAATAGGTAAATACATAAATAAAAGCTCCTTCTGCTTCACTGAATCATAGCTAAGAAAATGTCACCTCATTTTTAAAACACTAGTAAAAAAAAATTCATGCTATTCACACCTAAGATCAACTCCATTCACAAAACCAACTTGTCTATTACCCCAGACAGCAATTCTACAGTTGAAATAATCCCCCACACAATATGGTTTGGTGTAATAATTGTTGAGCACTTAAATGTTGACCTTCACATCCAGCAAGGAATAAAAGAAAAAAAAAACTAAAACTAGGTCTCTCTAACAGAAAACTATAGCTTCATCCTTCCTTCTACTGCCTCTTCTATACGCAACATCCATTTCCACAAACTTTTATCAGTCAGTCCAAACCAAACTAGAATGATGCTGCAATAAAATAGCAAAGTTTGCTATCAACCATACTTCAAAATCCCATCCCTGCTTAGCACTAAAACATCTAGACTAGATAAAACTTTCAAAACATCTATTCACTACCAGGCTAGTAGTATTCCATAATATGTGCCACAAACTCCAACAGTTTCCAGCATTACTAAATATTTTGAAACCCAACTCTTCCACCAAACTTTGTTGCTCACAGGACAAACTTTGACTTACCATTACAAAACCAAAGAAGTCTGCCGAAAAATCTCTATACTCCTACTATGTATCTAAAATATGAAATTCTATCCCAGCCTCCATCAGTCAGCAAGATAACCTATATTAAATCTCAATCTGAAAATCTATTTAATCAGCCCCTTGTTATGTTCATGTACATCTCCTGGCTAGTTGCTTTTAATAATACTCCTTCACACAACATAACTTTACTCCAATATGTGTAGACTTTGAATTATGTTATCTTTCTTTTCTTACTAACTCCTATTATTTTTCCAATTATCATATTGTTGTTCATGTTTTTTTTCTTCAATATATTCCTATAATTGTTTAGAGATTAAGCTGCCAGTTTGATGTACTGTAAAAGCAAACATTGACTATTTCTTAGTATTTGACAGAATGCTCATTGCAGTATACTTACAGACATTATATATATATATATATATATATATATATATTGCTTATGTAATCTTACAGCATTGCTTTCATAAACAAACTTTGGCAAGTGCTTGGAGAAAGTGACATACTTGGTTACTTTGCCTCCTGAGGAATCTGTATGAATTAGAACCAAATACAGAACTGATTGTTTCAAGACTGGGAAATGGGGAAGACAAGCTTGTGTATTTTAATTTCAGTGTGTATGCTGAATATTAACATGCAGAATGCTGGGTTAGATGAATCAGATGGTAGAATCA
>NC_056728.1:1026984140-1027124140 GCF_019279795.1 Protopterus annectens
ATGTCAATATTCAAGTATGTGCCTGAATGTTTAGCCTCGGCAGACATCACTTTTCTTGAGACCTCTTTTTTTTGTGCAAGCAAAATTTGGTGAGCCACTGTGAAGTTATGTACAATATGAATATAAGATCTTACAACATTGCCATACATATCACTTGCACTACCTGTATGTCTGTCATCTTGTTTGCATACAGCACAGTCATGGAGGGCAAGCCATGCAGGAGAGCAGAATCTTTCTTCACCTGCTAAGTTAACTGATGGTAAAAGAACTACAGCATCTTATGTTGGTATTCATGTCAGACATGTCTCACTGTGGGAATAAGGTGGCTACTCTGTAGCAAGTGATAAGTTTATGGATATAGACCTGCTATGTTTAGTGTGTGGTACATGCTCAGCATCAGGACAATGTTAGCACCTCCAAATGGACTGTAAGTGCCATCAGCAGATTTTCTTCTACCATGATTCCCAGCCATGGCTCTGCCTTGAACGAACAGTGGTGCCCTTTCTGACAAACTGGACTCAGAAGAGTAAAAAACCCTCATAGTTGGTGTAGGTGCACTTCACAGGAACCTTGGCAGGTGATAGATGTGGACACCCAGTAAAAAAGGACACAAACATAATAAAAGTCATCTTTTTCTGCAATGGATTTTTCACTATGAAGTTGTTGCCACAGGAAATGACATCAAAAAAGGATAAATGCATTTGTGTTTTAGCTTGCATGTCAGAATTACATATTTAATATTCCTGTCAAAACAATATGTATTAATGTGTGTATGCTTAACGCTAATTAGAAGCTAAATAAGTTAACACGTTTTTCATTCTATTTTATATGCAGTTTTATATATATAAATTGAGTTTCATATGAGACTGAAAAGATGCTTTTTGAAACAGCAGTGTGCTTTCTGAAACCTGCAAGATGCCCTCTGACCTAGTAATTGCTAGCACAGCAATATTCATGTTTATGCCTTTTGGAAATGTACTTGAGAAGCAGGTGCTTATCTGCTAGGTCAAGAGAGAGAATGAATGAACAATGCTATATCCTGTAAATGTAATGATTTCAAACAATCAGCTCTGTTCGAAGTATGAGAACATGTGCAGCTGCAGAAACTTAGAGATAATGTAGACAGAGGATTATTAGAGAAATGAACTGCTTGCTTTGTGCTTGAATTAACCATAGTACCTTGAATGGTAACATTGCATGTATCTAACCAGTGGTAACCAAGGCCACGTTGTTTTCCTTAGGAAGTTTCTCACAAAAATTAAATCAGCAGAATTTCATGAGAGCAATGATGATGAAAAGACTTGTGATTTGTTACTTCAGCTTGGTAGGCAATGTCTTATTAGAAAGTGTATAAAAATGAAAGTATTTCCTGTTTCTAGTTAAACAAACTCTGTATTAGCACGTTTTTGTCTCCTTGCTGCAAGATTAAAGTGCCTTAACCTGAACCTACCTTGTTTTGATCATTTTTAAAGTATATTTTTCCTTTGACAGTTTTGTCCTTCTGACCGGAAAGTACCTCTCACTCTAGGCGTAGGTCAGAATTGGGCCCAGTGGCATGTACCCGTACAGAGATGTGTCCACATCGGCTCTTCTGTTCTGAAAGACCTCCGACTGAATTGTCGTTCGAAAGAGGCCAGCCACTGTTTCTGATCTGGGATTGGAGGACGAGTCAACGTTCCTGTGATCAACTCATGGAGGGTCAGGTAAGGAGGAATTTACCTTTTTTCTGTTTTAGATCAGGGACTAGTTACAGAACTGTTTTGTCAGGGAGATTTGCATGCGCAGATCAGGGACAAAAAAGATTACTGTCTTGTCATAGATCAGGGAAACAGAGTAGGTAGACAGTTATTCTAGATAAACTGTGAAAAGGTGTAAAATCGTGGTACCACATGATATGAAGGGTTACGTAACAACTTTTAGCTCAGCTAAGGCAACATGGGAAACCAGTGCACGAAATGTTCCCGAGACCCGTCCCTAACCGAACACGCAAAGTATATGCAATTACAGCGTGCCGATAATGTTAAGTATTTTACAAAATGGGTTGATAAATACAAATTTGATGGTAATTTAGATAACTCTTCACTTATTAAACTTGTCAGACAACTTAAAACAGATGCTAAAGGTCAGCTAAAAAAGCAACGTCAATTAGGAGTCCCTCAGGCACACAGGTGGCTTGAGGAAGCAAATCGTAGGGAGCAAAAAATTAAAAATTCAAAAGCAATGTTCTTAGACAAAGAAGATAATAACTTGGTAATAGCAACAGCCCCCCCTCCACCCCCTCCGCTTCCCTTACCAGAATATAAAGCGAGTGGACAAGCTGATCCACCTCTGCTATACCCAGCTGTTTCTGCAAAATCAAAACTGTTTGTCAGGGATCCTATCAAGACTAGGTCTCGAGCACGTAACTTGAGAGGGGATATTGAATTATATGAAATAAATAGAAATTCATGAGCTATGAGTGAGGAAGAAATATGTCCACTCATAGAGGTTCCTAATCCACAGGCAGGACAGGCAGGACAGGATCCGACTCTTCTAGTTTATAGACCATGGACACCGGAAGATATCCGGAAAGCCACAGAGGGAATTCCCCATCCAAAAGTTAATTTTAGAAAATTCTTAGAAGACTTACAGGGCATGAGGTTAAGTTATCATTTGAATGGAGACGAAGTAGAAAAAGTAGTTAGACAAATTGTAGGTCCAGATTGGCACATGATCAGTGGCAACTGGAATCCCCGTGATGCAGAGCTTAGACCACTCCCACATAGTAATGCAGAACTGGACAACAGAGTGAAAGGTCTAATGGACCGAATCTCTGGAAAAATGGAAGCCTAGGGCTGATTGGACTTGCATTAATCAGTGCATACAACAAGAAGGTGAAACTGTTGATAGATATTATGCTAGATTGTTAGAATGTTTTAATAACCATTGCGGAATGCAGGTACCTGAAGATCAAACACATGATTCCCCATATGAACAACAGCTAAAGAATGCATTCTTAAAAGGCAGTATTACTCCCATTAGCAGCTTCATTACAAAGCACATGGTAGATCATCGTACGAGTAGATTACAGTCATTACTTGAATATGCAAGACATGCCAAAAGTCATTTTAATAGTAAAAAGAAAAAGAAAGCTCAAGTATTTGCAGTAGAAGATGGGTCAGAAGTTTTTGTAGTACAAACTGGGAAGAAGGGTAAGAAAAATACCCAGGGAAACAAACAATCTGATAAACGATCAGAAGACTTTGAAGAGAGAAAGAAAAGGGGTGAATGTTTTAAATGCAGGAAAAAGGGACATTTGGCAAGGGATTGCAGACTAAATAAGAAGGTAACTACAGAAGATAAGGAGGGTGAGGAATCACTATATGATAGTCAGGAATCACTGGATAAGAATAAACAGGAAAAGACAAATGCAAATGTGGTAGCAAGGGTAGAGGATGTGACAGAAGGGATAGAGGATGCACATGAATTCATAGACGATGAAGAAAATGAAATTTTAGACTTAGCATTATTGAGCTTGGAGCTCTACTTAGCAGACACAAAACCGGAAGTTACGCTTCTGGTAGATGGGAGGGAAGTCAAATTTCTGTGTGACTCATGGGCTTCACAGACCCTGATACATCCTTCCAAACTACCAGAAGATTCGGAATCACCAGATTACATACTAGTGAAAGCAGCTAATGGACAGCTGTACCGGGAGCCACTCTCCCATGACATAACAATAACTGACCCAGCTTCAGGAATGACCCAGAAAAGCAAAATTGTTGTTTCTGCAAAATGCCCAGTAAATCTTTTGGGCAGAGACTTGATGCAGATGTTTGGCATAGCCGTAGTTCCAACCATGCAGGTTATGAAAGCACAGCAACAAATGGATACTTTTGTAGTGTGACCGGAGGGTGAAACATATTATTGGTACAGCCAGGACTTAGTTATGACTGGTCCAGGAGCAGTAACCGAAGAACTGATGAACGTAGCCATCAGTAAATCCCCCTCCCTTGACACTGACAAACAGCATTTGTTGCATTGTACTTTATATTACTGTAACAGACCAGGACCTGATAAGGAATATGAGCAAGAATTGTTTAAAAAACATGCTAATAGGTTAGTATTATGAAATTTGTATTGGGACACAGAAGGAAACAGTGTAATAAGCTGTTCATTGCCCCAGGAATTTTTAGCACTCTACAAATCTAATCGATTACCACACGTAAGTATAACTAAAAATAGAAATTTGAAGTGGGCAGACTTAGGAGAAAAAGTCACAAGGTGGGAAAAACAGACAGAGTTAGAACTCTCTGAACAGGGAGTACAAAAGCAGAAGGTGAATTGGATAACACAGACACACCCAGCTGTGCACTCATAGGCAAGTGAGGATAGCTGAATATTACTCCTACTGGAAGAAGAGGAAAAAGCCTTACGAGACATACCAGAGACTCTCTGGTCAACAGGGAAATCAGATGTAGGACTTATTCGTACAGCAGGACCAGTTACTATTATGCCAAAATCAGCATTTAGACCCAAGAAAATACAGTATCCCTTAAGAAAGGATGCAGAGATGGGGATCAAACCTATAATAGCAGCCTTACTTAAGGAAGGAGTCTTAATAGAATCTCCCGATTCACCATGTAATACACCCTTATTTCCTGTTAGGAAAGCAAACGGGGAATGGCGTATGGTCCAAGATTTACAAGCTGCGAATGACGCAGTTATACCTAGGGCACCAATGGTGCCAGATCCACACACTTTATTGAATGATTTGAAACCTCAACAGAAGTATTTTTCTGTGGTAGATATCAGCAATGCATTTTTCTCGATACCGATACACCCAGATAGCCAACATTGGTTTGCATTTACATTTCAGGGGAAACGGTATACATATACAAGACTACCACAGGGATATTGTGAAAGTCCAATGATATTTGCACAGGAAATGGCAAGTAACCTGGTGGGATTTGTCCCACCGAAAGGTAGTCAGATCTTACTTTATGTAGATGACATTCTGCTGTCAGCCCCCACCCAGCAAGAATGCAGAGAGGATACCATAGCATTATTACAATTTTTAGCTACTCAGGGACACAAGGTAAATAAAAACAAACTGCAACTTTGGAGAAAACAGGATAAATACCTGGGATATGTAATATCCAAAGAAGGTAGAATATTAGATGAGGACACTAAAACAGCAATATTACAAGCACCTAGACCGAATACCAAGAAGGAAATGATGCCCCTCCTGGGAACTACTAACCTTTGTTGGAGTTGGATACCAAATTATGCTTTGGAATCTGCTCCACTGACTAATTTGATATTCAAGAAGCCGATGGCAGCACAGGATTTATTACAGTGGACACCAGAGGCAGAATCAACTTTCTGCAAACTGAAACAACTAATAGCATCTTCCTTAGTTTTAGGACTACCAAACTATCATAAGCGATTTTTCCAAACTGTAGACTGTAAGCAAGGTTATATGACATCAGTGTTAACACAACAGCATGGGGACAAGCAACGCCTCATAGTTTACTATTCATCACAGTTAGACCCAGTGGCGCGATCCTTGTCCCACTGTGTACAAGCAGTAGTTGCAGCTGCAATGGCAGTGCAGGCTTCAGTCTCAGTAGTGTTGTTCCACCCTCTCACACTGAGAGTGCCTCATGCAGTCGCAATTATTTTACTGCAAGAAAAAGTAGCATATCTTTCCCCAGCTAGACATCTTTCCTGTATGACTATACTGTTGAGCCAACCTCATATGACAATTGAACGATGCACAACTTTGAACTCGTCAACCTTGCTCCCAACCCCTGCAGATGGCAAATCACACTGCTGCCTGCAGGAGATTGAGCAAAAGACACTACCTAGAAAAGACCTTACAGATGTTCCCTTGGACGATGCCGAGGTGACATACTATGTGGACGGCTCGTGCAGGAGGAGTCCTACAGGACAGAACCAAGTGGGGTATGCAGTAGTTTCTGATACCGAGATTTTAGAAGCAAAGTCTTTACCACACAACTTATCTGCACAAGCAGCAGAATTGATTGCCTTGACGAGGGCATGTACCTTAGCAAAAGGTAAGAAAGTAAACATTTTTACTGACAGTCAGTATGCTTTTTCTACTGTACATGTTTTTGCGCAGCAGTGGAAAAATAGAGGCATGATAACATCTACTGGTAAACCAAGTAACCATGCGCAATTTATTTTAGACTTGTTAGACTCTATTCAGTTAACTCAGAAAGTAGCTATTTGCAAATGCGTGGCTCATACCAAACAACAGGATAGAATTTCAAAAGGTAATGCGAGGGCTGATACAGCTGCAAAACAGGCAGCTTCAGCTTCAGAAGTTTTCCTTTTGAGCGAGGAATTACAACCTTCTGAGACTTTAGATTTAGAAATGTTAAAAACAATGCAGACACTTACTACAAATGTAGAAAAACAAAAGTGGATAAAACAAGGAGCAATCCTTGAGAAGGGACTGTACATCTCTAAAGAGAAGAAACCAATTCTACCATCTAACTTGTTTAGATATGCAGCTTTGTTGAGCCATGGGCAGAGCCATGTCTCAACAGGGGGGGATGGTACAGTTAGTGAATCGAGTGTTTATGACGTATGGATTTACTAATTACACAAAAAATTTTTGTGCAGCATGCCATGTTTGTAACAAGGATCATGCACAAGGGGCATTGAAACCTAAGCAAGGGAGTTTCCCTGCACCACCATATCCGTTTCATACTATTTGTATGGATTTTATAGAACTGAACAAATGCAAAAATAAGAAGTACTGCCTTGTCATTATAGATATGTTTTCCAAATGGGTGGAAGCTTTTCCAACTAAAATCCAGATGCAGCTACTGTTGCAAAGGTCCTTGTTAAAGAAATTATTCCTAGATTTGGCATACCGGAAAAGATTTATAGTGACAATGGCACACACTTTGTGAATCAAACAATACAACAACTTAGTCGCTATTTTGGGATATCATTAAAAAAACATTGTGCGTACCACCCCCAATCTGCAGGATTAGTAGAGAGGCATAATGGGATGTTGAAGAGTAAACTTAGAACATTGATTAGTGAGACACAAAAGAACTGGGTGCACGGTTTACCTCTGGCAATGTTGAGCATGAGAACTGTTCCAAATGCAAAAGGATTAACTCCTTTTGAAGTTTTGTTTGGGAGGGCATATTATACACCTCAATGGAAACCTCTCATGTCTGCAGAGCAGGAGGCTGACAGTTCACTTGCAGGGTATATGAGGCGATTTTTGAATAACAAACTTTTGCAGTTAAATTCTGTTTTAGATAAAGAGCAGATGAAATCGGAAGCAGCCGTAGCCCCAGGCACCTGGGTCTGGGTGAAGATAGTGTAAAGAAAGAATTGGAGTTCTCTGAAGTGGGAAGGGCTGTACCAGATACTACTGTTGACACCCACTGCAGTCAAGATCGTGGAGAGGGCATCCTGGATTCATTTGACACACTGTAAACTGGTTAAGAACTTTGAACTGGACAGAAACCTTGTTACTGTTGTACAACAAGAGCAAAATGACCAGGTACAGAGCAAATAGAGACACTGAACAACCTCAGAAAACTTGCATGATTATTCTGATAGCCATGCTAATAACATTGTTCTTTTTGTTGTGGCCTTTCCTTTTTCCTGCCCTAAAAGTTGAACTGATTAAACGTAATGAACCAAACACAGACTGGCACCCGAACTTTAACACTTATCAGCCAATTGCACATGTGTATGCTGAGACTTTTAATGTTTAGAACTGCTGGATCTGTACAGCCATACCAACAGCATATAGGGGTTTATTAATGACTGCTATTCCCCTAGGGGTCAATGAGACCTGGGAAAATCTGTTTTTTGACACAGTATCTATTAAAGCATATGATAAGGTAGCACTGTATTTGCCTGTGACACAAAAAGGAATTGTATGTTTCTACAAGAATGGCACGATCCAAGTGGGTTGGAGTAAATGTAATGTGACTGTACAGTATAAATGTTATACTAAAGCAAACAATTTGGGTGGATCTTGTAGTTCAGATTATAACTCATTTCTTAAATCCATGCATAAGACTCTTGATCAAGTGCAACGTAATCCTGTACTTTTCAAACAGTTATCTGTAATAGATAGGGAAATGTTTCCTGCAGGGCAGTCATTTCATAACAAAGTAACCACAAAAGTAGAGGATTGTTATTTTGTATGTGGTAAAAAAGCATATAAATGGTTACCTGAGAATTGGTCCGGCAGTTGTTTCTTGGGGTACCTGGTCCCGGCCATATGACACACTGCAGTCTTGCCTCAGGGAAATATTCAAAATACCCGAGATGTGACCAAGAAAGCTGTTAAAAAGCCTGAAAATCCAGTGGGACAGATCGAGGTGGGCTGGAAAGACCATCATACTGTGGGTACCAAATTGACGCACATGGACTTGAGTGATGCTGTTTTATCATGGGCTGGCATATTACCTGCATATGGCACTGTTAAATCAATTTGGGAGCTGCAAAAACTGTCTAAACTCCTCGAAGTAATGAGTAATGCAACTTTCTCTGCTCTTGAACTGATAACTGATGAACTGAATGCTATGAGAACTGTAGTGCTTCAGAACCAAATGGCTCTTGACTTCACCCTAGCAGCGAGGGGTGGTACGTGAGCTTTAATCAAAGAAGAATGCTGTGCATATATACCAGATCATCAGCATGAAATGAATGACCACCTTGAGGTGATACAGCAAGTGTCGGCCATGACCAAACCAGGCCCAAACCCTCTGACGAACTTTTTCCAGAATTTGTTTGGGGGGGTGGGGTTCCATCCTAATGAACATTTTGATTGCCATTTGTGTGGGATTACTCCTGATTGGAGCTTGTGTTTGTTGTGGAATCCCCTGCATGAGACTATGTATCAAAGTACTGAATTTGAAGAGCTGCTAGAATGTGAAACACTTTCGTAAAGTTTTAAACTGTATGACTTTCTTAACTGCAAATCCTGAATGGAAGAGGTTAGGAAAAGAAGCAAACTGTTTATTCTTTTTGAAAAATAGAATTAAAAAGTATTAACAGGGGGGAAATGTCAGAAAAATATGTATTAATGTGTGTATGCTTAATGCTAATTAGAAGCTAAATAAGTTAACACGTTTTTCATTCTATTTTATATGCACTGTTTTATATATATAAATTGAGTTTCATATGAGACTGAAAAGATGCTTTTTGAAACTGCAGTGTGCTTTCTGAAACCTGCAAGATGCCCTCTGACCTAGTAATTGCTAGCACAGCAATATTCATGTTTATGCCTTTTGGAAATGTACTTGAGAAGCAGGTGCTTATCTGCTAGGTCAGGAGAGAATGAATGAACAATGCTATATCCTGTAAATGTAATGATTTCAAACAATCAGCTCTGTTCGAAGTATGAGAACATGTGCAGCTGCAGAAACTTAGAGATAATGTAGACAAAGGATTATTAGAGAAATGAACTGCTTGCTTTGTGCTTGAATTAACCATAGTACCTTGAATGGTAACATTGCATGTATCTAACCGGTGGTAACCAAGGCCACGTTGTTTTCCTTAGGAAGTTTCTCACAAAAATTGATAAATCAGCAGAATTTCATGAGAGCAATGATGAAAAGACTTGTGATTTGTTACGTCCGCTTGGTAGGCAATGTCTTATTAGAAAGTGTATAAAAATGAAAGTATTTCCTGTTTCTAGTTAGACAAACTCTGTATTAGCACATTTTTGTCTCCTTGATCATTTTTAAAGTATATTTTTCCTTTGACAATTCCACTTTTGCTAATGTGCCTTTCATAGATTAGATTTTAATGCAGTGGGGGTTTCAACATGTGAATTTCTATGGACTAATCAAGATCCTTCACATTATTATCAAGAACATCTAATTTCAGTGTCCATACATGTGACATCCCTATATAGGGCAGGGCTATGGTCCTGTCTGGTATTGGTTCCAGTCAGTTACTGCATCATCAGTTTGTGTTCCCATATGGCATCTATGGCCTGGTTCACCTCCAGCTTCAGCTTTAGAAAAACATGTTTAGGTATTCCTCAAAAGACTTTTACTCATTCTATAGTTAATGGATCCATCAAGACAGGAGCAATTACAAAGGAAGAGCAACACAGACAAGATAATCAGATTACACAATTTGAATATAAGCAGATGCTATGTTACAGAATTCTTAAAACATGTACCTAAGAGTTATGCTATCTGCAGCAGCTGTCTTCCTTAATGAGACCATAAACTTCAGGAACAGAGGATTCATTTTATGTGCACATTAATTATAGTTAAACTTACTGACACATCCTTCTGTATGGATGTCATACCTCCACAACATTTACAAGTCAATGCATTTGGCATTAAATTAATGTGCTGTTTTGTTGATCATAGGATCATAGAAGGTTACTAGGCTATTGACCCAGAGGTCATTTCAAGCCTAACTGTTTCATCCCCAGAAAGAATTAATACTGTTGCTAAAGCTTTCTTGATGGGTGAGGGGCCAGCATAATGCAGAACTTATTACACAATATAGCCAGAAAAAAAAGCTATTGAGTGACACTTCACACACTTAATTGTTATTGATAAAAATGCAACAGGCAAGCATAAGCAAATGAGAATGCATAATACCTGGATACAGTGCCAATTATGCAAAGCAGAAGTATTTTTCTAAGACGGACAGCCATGGTAGTGCAGCAGTTAGCATTGCTGCCTCACAGCAAGAGGTTCTCTGGTTTGATCCTTGGCTGGGGTTTCTTCTGTGTGGAGTCTGCATGTCCTACCTGTGGTCACGTGAGTTTCCTCCAGGTGTTCCGGTTTCCTCCCACATCCCAAAGACATGCTGTAGGTGGATTGGACACTCTAAATTGGCCCTAGGTGTGAGTGTGTGCGTGTGCCTTCTGTGGAAGGTTGGGTGCTGGGCTGGCAACTCGACACCGTAAAACTTCACTGCCAATCATGAGCGAACAGGTGATCCACTGTGGTGACCCCTAACCAGGAAAAGCCAGAAGAAGCAGAAGTACTTTTCTAAGACAGTGATGATCTGAAAAAAAAAAAGCTTGCTAGGCAGGCATTGGGCTGAGTTTTCATTGACCAAGTAAAAATCAGTGTACTTCAGTAAATCCTGCTAAATGGCTAAACCTTGTCACCACGATAAACAGAACATGCTGGAGGGATAGATTCCTGTCCCAGAGACTTCCCATACTCTGGAACAAACTACCTATCTAAATCAAACAAAGCTCCTCATTAGCACTCTTCAAGAAAAATCTTGATGATTGGATGGGAGATAAGAAATTCACCCCGGGTATCACTTCTGTGGCTCTGCTCGACAGTGGCACAGGAAAATAATTTTCATGCATGGCGAAAGCCAGGGTACCTTTTGGCTGGGCTTGTGTAGGTCCTAGGGCTGATGGCCTAGTGCCTACCTATGAACCTATGTGATCAGGAATATAGTCTCCTACACAGATGATGATGCAATAATCTGGCTCAAAACCTACCCTTCTTATGCCTAATGTCCACTGATGATGCTGTTCCTTGTTACTTAAAAAACAGAAGAAATAGTCCTGTACATTTTTTCATTGTGGCACCCCATGGGACAGCATTGCTTCATTGCAGTCACATGAGAAAAGGAAGGGAAAAAATATTGCAAACTTTGTATCACACAAATTGTGGGTTCCTTAATTAATGATGCTGTTCATGCCACTGTACATGATTTGTTTGTATGATGTACATGCAATTGCTCGTACTCAAGGCAGACACTCTCATGTGTTTCGTAAAAGTCTAGCACACAAGTAATGCCATGCAGCTAGCATGACAAACATACCTGAGCAGCACACAAATATAAACCTGTTGTGCCCATGACGTAAGCACAAACATTGGGATTACCATTACTTTCATCAATGGTAACTAGCATTTCTTGAGCAGCACACAAATGCACTCCATAAATAGTAGTGACACATCATTCACACGTTATTTGCATAAGCACATATCCACTCATGACATGACCATCTCATACAGTCAAGCATTGTTTGCCCAAGTAGGACACCTTATTTCTCAACAAGTATGAGCCACAGTGATGACCACTGCTAGATGAAGAAGCAGAGATGTGAAGTAAGCAACTTGTGATACCAGAATAACCACACACAGATTGCATAAACAGCACATTAATCCACTGTAGTCCAGATGATATCAAACTGCATCACTAGGAAACTATTAATGCAAGCACCGCATTGGCACAGTCCTCAAAGATAACCACTTACCTGCCCAGAGACTGCACACAACTACTAAAATAAATTTATTTATTTTATTTATTTTACATTTGTTAACCGGGGCTGTCTGACTGAGCTGAAAAGGCCCTTTTTCAGCAGAGGCCCGGGGAGAAAAGCTCCACAAAGAAAAATTACAGACACATTTAGTTATTTAGACATGATCAGTATACACACAAATTACAAGACATGTTTTTACAATGGTATGCGGCACAAACAGTTACAGTGGAGAGAACAATCAAAAAAATATTAATTTTAAAAATAAAGGTAAGTAATAGATTTGTGGTGTACGGCTGAACTTTGGAACGTAGGTAGAATACATACATAGTACACAGGTACAGTACATACATTGTAGATTAGCCAGTGTTTGTGAGTAAGATTGAAAAACTATTATCAATTGCTCTAGATTTAGTATGTATATGTTATCTGCTTTCACTAGCCTGGGGAGCAATCATGGCACTGCCAACTTTGCTTGAGATGTTGCCTGATGAGGTCTTTAAAGGAGGCTTTGGATGATGTGTTTTGAATGCTAGTAGGGACAGAGTTCCATTTTTTAGCCACCAAACTACTATATAGTGCATCTCCAAAGCTATTGTAGCTGTTGGTGACTTCTAATAGTAGTTTGCTTGATGATCTAAGAGGCCTTTTGGCTGAGTGATATTGTACTAGGTTTTTCAGGGCAGGACACTTATTGGGGAGGTAATAGATAGAATGACAGAGGCAGAGCTGATAGTAGGTTAGGAGATTGGGCAGTTCAAGCCAGTGGAGCTGTCTCAAAGCAGTACAGTGATGAGTTCTATATGAGCAATTTGAAGTGGGCAATTCTGTTATAGAAAGCTTCCATTTTGCTTAGTTCAGTTTTGTTGAGATTAGTCAGAATGGGAGATGCATAGAGTAAAGTGGATAAAAGTTGGGAGCGAGCAATGGCTGATCTTGTGTTGTTGGTAAGAAATGGTTTGATACGGTAGAGTGACCCCAGTTTGGCATGTACTTTTTTAATAGTTAAGTTCAGATGACTATCAAATTTTAGGTGGGAGTCTACGGTTATTCCCAATAGCTTAGCCTGTGCCACTGGAGCAATTGGAGTAGCATTTGTGGAGTAGATAGTGAATTGACTGTTAGTGTTTTTGTTAGAACTGGTTATAATCATAAGCTGAGTTTTATTTGGATTGAGGATAAGTTGGGCTTTGGTAAGGTAGTTTTCAATGTCAGAGAATGCTAGTTGAGTTGTTTGCAGGAGGGTGGGAATGTTTTGTGCAGCACAGATTAAGGTAGTGTCATCTGCATACTGAATTATAGATGCATGCTGTGTGGAGGTGTGGAGGTCATTTGTGAAGGCTGTGAATACTAGTGGTCCTAAGATAGAACCCTGTGGGACTCCTAGAGTTATGGGCAGCTGAGGAGAGAGAGAATTTTCCAATTTCACAGCTTGGTACCTGTCAGTTAAGTAGCTTTGGAACCAGGTAAGAGTGGAATTAGATAGATGATATTGGTTTAGTTTGTTTAGCAGGATTTGGTGTGAGACTGTGTCAAATGCTTTGGACATATCCAAAAAAAGAGTTGACACTTGCAGGCCTTCATTTTTGAGACGGTTTACTGTGTCTGTAAAGCAGAGGAGAGCTGTAGTGGTACTATGGGCAGGTCTGAAACCATGCTGAGTAGGTGACAGGATGTTGCAGTCTAGGAGATAGTTTAGCATCTGGGTATGGATGCATTTTTCTAGTATTTTGGCCAGGGGGGAGAGTAAAGCAATGGGTCTGTAGTTATTAAGTTCAGTGGAGGTCCCACCTTTATGTATGGGTGTAACATAGGATATTTTCCAGAGTTTGGGCACATAGTTTTCAACAACTGATCTGTTTATGAGAGTGGAGACTGGGATAGCAATAGCATCTGCTGTGAGTTTCAAGAAATAGCTGGGGAGTAGGTTGGCTGCTGTTGATGAGGTTTTTAGTTTGGAGAGCATGGTTTTGATTGAAGTGGTGGAAACTGTTTTGAGGGTAAAGCTTGTATTAGTGTTATTTGTGTTGGGGGGATAGTGAGGAAGGAACTGTCCTGTGATACTAAGGATAGAATTGAGTTCACAAAGTGGGAGTTGAATTGTGTTTCGATGGGAACTTTAGTGTCAGGGGTGGTTCGTTTGGGGGTAGCCTTTTGGGTGGATTTTAGTAGCTGGTTTACATTTTTCCAAAATTTTTGCGGGTTGTGTTGGTATTTAGTTTGTAATGTTGTGTAGTAGGATTTTTTGTCCAGCCTAATGAATTTTTTGCACGGTTGCGCAGTTCTTGGTAATTAGTTAGGCTTTGTGTTTCTTTGTTTTTTTTATAGTAACACCAGGCAGTGTCTCTGGACTTGAGGATTTGTTTGGTTTCTTTACTGAGCCAGGGGTTTGTAGAGGTTCTAACCTTGATTTTGCGCAATGGAGCAACAGTGTCTAGGTGTTGTAGAAATGTTTTGTTGAAATTTGCTACAGCCTGGTCAAGTTGGAGGGTTTTTAGGGGGGGTCCAGTCACAGTTACACAGTAAAGTATTGAGGACCTCAGGAGAGAATTTTTTTGTTTCTAGTGGATATATAGTTAGTGGTTTTGCATATGCTTGTTCTACTATGTATAAAGTATATTATGTTGTGGTCACTTAAGGTGTCTGGGAGACTGCCTGTGTGAGGGTACAATGTGGAGTTGCTAGTTAGGAGTTAAATGAATCCCTGATAAGTTTACATGGCAACAAGTGGACAATATTTGCACAAAGAGCACTTTCTTCTACTACACTATGGAGTATAGTATGATATACTTACATAGTTATTATAATAGCAGGTTTTGCATTAGCATGCTTTTCATCAAGGATTAATGGCTGAAAATGAAATTAAATATTTGTCGTTATCCAGAGACTGCAGTTCTCAATTACTTTTCTACAAAATGCAAGTTGCAAGTTGTACAAATAACAGAACAAAAATATAAGGCAAAGTCAAGGACATTTGCTGCAATCAGGAATATTTTAAAGCTATGGCTGTGTGCCATTGTATTCTTCTGTCATTATGACATGTTGATTTGATGTACAAACATGTGCAAATACAGCATATCTACTGTGCACATGCAATACCTGCAGTCAGGCAGAGAATTACCAGCTTGCATTGTTTCTGCTGTTCTGCTTAGTTCTCAATAACAAGAACTGGTGCACTGAAGTCAAACTGGAAGCAGAGCTCCCCTGTCAATATTGGTACATGGAAAATTGCATTTGTACCAATGAGCAGCAACAATGACGTGAATTTTTGAGCCAGCAGGCAGTGCCAACTTCACTTATGCACTTTGCTGATGTGATTCCAGGTAGCCATGTCTTCAGGAAACATGATAGAGCAAAATCCCAAAAAGGGAAGGCATCTCTGATCAGTATTAGCAAAAAACTATGGGCACTCATAAAATCATCTAAGGCCAGCTTCGAGAGAAAAATTGCACAGGACACTAAGGATAATCACAAGACTTTCTTTAGTTATGTTAGGAACCTGGGTGGGAATTCCCAGATATGCTCAGAATTAGTCCAAAATGACAAAAAATACACCGAACCCACAGACATTGCCAACATCCTAGCTGACAGGTTCAGCGCAAACTCCCCACCAAAAGGGCAAATATCTATCCCAGCAGAGTGCTGCCCCCCTGACATCTCAGATGCTCAGGTAAGAGCCACCCTCTCCAAAGCAAAAAACACAGCATCAATGACACCAGACGGTGTCCTGGGCTGCGTCCTACATGAACTCCAAGAAGAGCCAAACCCAAACCTAAAACTACTGTTCAATCTCAGCCTACAGGATATGTACCCAAAGAGTGGCGTACAGCAACAGTGGTCCCTCTCCACAAAGGTGGTGCCTCAATGGATCCTGGAAACTATCACCTCATAAGCCTGACTATCTTGGTCTGCAAAGCTATGGAAAGGATCATCATGGACCTCATAAATAAAGATATTGGGGACCTACAGACACTGGATCCTACCCAGTTCGGCTTTGTTAAGGGCAGATTGTGCCTCTTAAACCTGGTTGATTTCTTTGAAACGGTCACCAAGGCCATTGACGAGGGGAAGGTGGTCCACACAGCCTACCTAGACCCCGCAAAAGCCTTTGATACAATACCCTACTCGGGCATTATAGATAAGCTCACCAGCTTAAATATAAACCCCTATGTCACTAGATGGGTTGCAAACTGGCTCATGGACAGAACCCACGTGGTTAGAATTGCTGGAGCTATGTCAGACTCCAAACCAGTTACAAGTGGCATCCCACAAGGCTCAGTCCTGGGACCTCTCTTGTTCGGTATATATTTTTCAGAAGTACAAGCAAACATGGAAGGACTGTGGCTGACCAAGTTTGCAGATGACTGCAAACTGGGCACTATAATCAACTGTCCAGCCGACACAAGCATCCTCCAAACGGGCCTCATAGAAACAGACAACTGGTGCCAGAGCCATGGTCTCAAGCTAAACGCCAAAAAGTGTATAGTCATCCCCTTTGGCAAAAACAGTGCCCACAAATTACCACATAGGTGGTAATCCATTAAGTATGGAAGAAGTAATTAGGGACCTGGGGACCCAAGTTGATAGCAATCTCTCATTTGACAACCACATGGCCAAAGTGGTTAGAAAAACATTTTATATTGCCCACCTAATCATGAAGGGATTCACATCTAGATCAGGGGAAGTCATTGTGCCTCTTTACTCATCCCTCATCAGGCCCATAATTGAGTACAATGCCCCTTTTGGGATGCACCTTACCAGACACCTGCAGCAACTGGAAAGACCCCAAAAGTACCTCACCAAGAGGATCAAAGGGCTCAAACAGATGCCATATGCTGCCCGGTTAAAGAAACTCCAGCTCTACGCAGTGGCATACCGCCTGCTCAGAGGCGATCTGTGCCTGACGTATAAAGCCATGTCCAATCCAGAATTAATGGACATGCTGCACCTCAGAAAATCCAAATCTCATCGAGCTACGCGCTCGAGAGACTTGAACTTCAGCACTGAAATAAATAGGACATGCTGGAGGGACAGATTCATAACCCATAGGCTCCCCCTCACTCTGGATTAAAATCCCAGTCCAGGTTAGGCAGAGTCCCTCATTGACTCTTTTCAAGAGGAATCTTGATGAGTGGATGGGGGATCGTAGGTTTACCCTGGGTATCATGTCTGTTTCACTGTTAGACAGAGGCACAGTATACTAACCTCGAAAAAGGGCATAGCAAAATTAATTTAAAATGGGTGGTGAAAACCAAACACACTCTGGCTAGGCTTATAAATGCCCTAGGGCAGATAGCCTAGTATGAACCTATGAACCTATGTGAGACTGTCCTGCAATATTTTAAAGTATTTCCTGCGATTTTGGGCTCTGAAGTAACCGTGTTTGTTTTCTGAGTATTGTCTTGCTCTTTTATTTATTATTAAATACATTTAAACTTATCTTTGTAGCTGATATTTGTGAGACATGTTTAAGCTCTTAGAGTACTTGCATATGTATTTGGTAACACTGTACACACCATTCATAAATAGCCTTGCTTGGTCAGACTAGCATTTGGATTATTAGTAACATTACACAGCAGGATTGGACACCCTTTGTAAGGGCGTTATAGTAGCTGATAAGTAAGGGTGGCTGCTGGCAGCTGGTACTACCTTATAGTCTGGACAGAAGGGGGCATAGCTAGTAAACCTGTGCCAGCCTTTCCCAGGTGTGTGTGTGTGTGTGTGTGTGTGTGTGTGTGTTTGTATATAAATCAAATCTCAAAGTGTGTGTGTGTGTGTGTGTGTGTGTGTGTGTGTGTGTGTGTGTGTGTGTGTGTGTGTGTGTGTGTGTGTGTGTGTGTGTGTGTGTGTGTGTGTGTGTGTGTGTGTGTGTGTGTGTGTGTGTGTGTGTGTGTGTGTGTGTGTGTGTGTGTGAGCTACTTGGGCAGGGACATGAAGCACTAGTTGGACAGAGAGGGTGCAGAAGGTCTTAGCTTGGCCCCACTGCTGAGATCTTAACCCTATAGCTGTGCCAGTGGGAAGTCATATGGGGATCTGGAGAAAGAGGGAGAAACCAGTCCCAGACTGACTGTAATCTCTGTGTGCTCTTAAGGGAAATTGTACTTTATTGTGTGTGTACTTGTCATCCTCCCAGTGTGCACGTCCTTCACTGTTGCCAGTGGTGAGGATTGAGGCTCCCTGATTGCTGGCCAGTAAAAGGGTGTTGCATATTAATTGGAGTACAGTGTTGGGATATCTACATCACATATTAATTGGTTGACAGTGGTGAGTTAGCCACATCACATATTATTTGGCTTGTAGTGGTGTGGATATTGAATTCCTGTAGCCTGTGTATAGTGGACACTGAATGAGTTTGTACTTTCAATCAACCATGCAGTGAAAAGTCAGAGTTCATTTCACAATTGTTTTATTTATTTATTTTTTTTGTTAGTTAGTCAGGAAGAGCAGACAAGTATGTCAGCAGAGGAGTATGGCAAGCTGACAAGGAACCAATTGGTTGAAATGTGCCAGGCTAAAGGACTGGTGCATGCCAACCTAACTAAAGCAGACATGACTGCAGCTTTAGTCACAACTACATCACAGAATAGCAACTGGAAGGACAATCAGATTGGCCATGGAAATGTACAACTCTCAGAAAATGGACAGCTGAACCTTTCCACAGAGAACATACAATCTGTCTGGAGTTAAAGAGAATTCAGCTGGAGGCCAAGCATTTCAAAATAGAAGCATCAGAGAAACTGAGATGTCTTGAGGCTTAGGAAAATGAGAAACTGCAATGGCTGGAGGTTGAGGAGAAGGAGAGCCAGAGGAAACATGAAAAGGGGATGCTGACTCTTTGCCAGAGTCATGGAGGTAATGGAGAAGGGAGTAACTGAACCCCAGAAGCAACAAAGGTCAGTAAATGTCTTCCACAATTTACAGAGAGGGGTAATTTTAATAGGTTCATTCATATGTTTGAAAGGGTACATAAACAGTATAATGTTAACCAAGGGCTCTGGGTACGGTTCCTGACCCCCTTACTCCATGGTAAAGCTGTAACTGTTATTTCTAAACTGTCTGATACTGATTGTTTAAATTATAATATTATAAAAACTATCCCTAGAGTGTTTTATGTTAACACCTGAAGCTTATCAGAAAAAGTTTTGTGAGCATAGATGCAAGGCAGATGAAAGTGTATGTGTGAATATATTGCTGAACTAAGCACTCATTTTCATAGCTGGGTGAGTTGATGTCAGGTAACCACTTTTGAAAGGCTGGCAGACCTTTTGTTGTGTGAACAAGCCCTTAGCACTTTGCCTGAGGACATGAGAATCTGGTTAGCTGACAGAAAATGCAATCCTGCAGATGAGATGGAGAAGAAGGGAGACCTATACCTAACAAGTAGGGCATCATTGCACAGGAAAGGGACACCCAGTGCTGCTCATGGGTCTAAGGGAAACCAGGGTGGGCAGCCCAGACTGCCCAAACAGAGTCCACCAGTAGCAGGGGAAGCCACTAGTCCAGATACATGTTCAGGACCAAGGGTTACATGTTTTAAATACAACCAGTGGGGCCATGTAGCATATAGATGCCCATGGAGGCAAGATGGGGAACAAAAGGTGGGACAGCCAGTAAGTGGGAATGACAAAATGCCAACAGTAGGTTGGCTCGAGACAACAGGGGTACAAAAACTACCACAAGAGGTTATATCATATCTTAGTGAATGGGAAAGAGGCCATTGCTAACAGAGACACAGCCTCTGATCTAACCATTGAGAGGCATGCACTTGTTAAAGAAGAGTAATACTTGCCTGGGCAGTCTTCACCAGTCAAAGCTTTAGGAAGGACCCCATTCCAAATACCTTTGCCTAGGTTTCACCTGGACTGGGAGGGTGGGAAAGGAAACCAGCAAGTAGGTGTGTTCAAGGATATCCCTGCAGATGTCCTGATAGGGAATACTTTTGATAATGCAGTACCATGTGTGCATGCAGTTGCATGCAGTCAGGCTTGAAGACAAGCATGTGAGTCTGTTAGCCTGAGGAAGACACAGACAGACCAGACACTTGCTGTCAGGACTGGTGAGGTATTTATGTCAAGAAGGGAGCTACCTGTAGCAGTGAGACTGAAGGTGAGCCACAGCTGCTTGTGGGTACTGATGTTCTCTTGGACAGAGTGACTGCAAGGGCAGAGGTGAGTAGTAGTGGTACCCAAGATGACAGTGAGGCACCACTGAAAGAAGATGCCAGACTTTTTGTGGAAAGGGAACTAGGAAAGGGTTACTAAGAGAGAGCTGAGATAGGCTCAGCTATCAAACCTTACATTACAAGGCCTGAGGGATGTAGCTAGTGAGGCACCTGATTCTCAAGGGAAGGGGGATCTGTATACTGGGATAAAGTGTTACTGTATAGAAAGTGGACTACTGAGGGAGGAAAGAGGGTGAGAGAATACAACAGTTGGTAGTGCCCATAGCCTACCATCTGTCACTTCTAGTGTTAGCCAATGATATTCCCTTTTACAGGTCATATGGGCATAAAACATACAAAGAGACATATTATGCATAACTTCTATTGGCCTGGAATTTCCAGAGATGTAACAGGGGGCTGCAGGAGCTGTGAGCAGTGCCAAAAGTTAGGCAAGGCAGGAGACAAGGTGAAAGCTCCTTTGATGCCTTTGCCTATGATTGAGGAGCCATTTCAGAGGGTAGTTTTGGATATTGTGAGGCCTCTGAATATCCCAAGTTTCACAGGGAAAAAGTATATCCTAGTGGTAGTAGATTATGCTACCAGATACCCTGAGGCAGTGACTCTGTCCTTTATTGAGGCAGAAAAGGTGGCAAATGCTTTGTTAGAGATTTTCAGCAGGGTAGGTTTCCCAAAAGAAATATTAACTTACATAGATGCCAATTTCATGTCAGACCTGCTGGCTTGTCTGTGAAAGCACTGTGGGATGAAACACTTAAAGACCACCCCTAACATCCCTGGACTAATGGTCTTGTTGTCCTGTTTTTTCATTGGTTCGAGGTTAAACTCTACACTCAAGTCCATGCTATAGGCATTTGCATACCAGTTTAAGAGGGACTGGGACAAATATTTACCCCATCTGTTTGCTTACAGAGATGTGCCCCAGGAATTCAGTTTTTTTACCATTTGAGTTGCTTTATGGGCATTGGGTGAGGGGACCTCTAAGTTTGATTTGAGATGAGTGGGAGAGTGAGTGTGAATCCCACAAGGAGTCTGTTGTGGCATATGTCCTAAACCTCAGTACAAGGCTCAGTGAACTAATTGGCTTGGTCCAGGAGAACCTGTCAGAAGCAGAACAGCAGAAAAAGGTCTGGTATGACATGAATGCTTGAGTTAGAGAGTATGCTGTAAGGCAGCAGGTAATGGTTCTCATTCCTGTCAGATACAACAAGCTGCAGGCAGCCTGGATGGAAACCTGTAAAATAGTAAGGAAGGTCAGTGATGTTAACTATATGACAGAACTGCTAGGCAGGAGGCAGGGACACAAATTGTACCATGTTAACATGATGAAACCTTACCATGATAGGAATGCCCTTGTGCTGAGTATCTTCAATGGATGGCAAGAGAAGTCTGAGGGGGATCTGCTGAATGATCTCTTCAGTGAGGCTTGGACTAACACATCAGTAGAAAGGGTAGCAATGTCCCAGCAGCTGTCTCCTAACCAGGTTCAAGAAATCAAAGTAGTGTTACAGGAGTTTGGGGACATGTTCACTGGGAAACCAGGATGCATCAACCTGGTGCAGCACCATGTGGATACAGGACTCCAAAGACCTATTAAGCATGCCCCTTATAGGGTGTCTGAGAGAGTCAAACAGACTCTAAGGGAAAAGATACAGGAAATGTTGGAACTAAGGGTAATTAAGGAGTCCAGCAGTCCCTGGGACTCCCCAGTGGTGCTGATACCAAAGAAGGATGGCAGCACCATGTTCTTTGTGGACTACAGCAAATTAAATAGTCACACAGAGCCACATGCTTACCACATGCCTAGGACAGATGAAGCCCTAGAGCAGCTGGGTGGGGCTAAGTATCTTACTACTATTGATCTTACCATGGGTTTCTGGCAGGTGCCTTTGATTCCCAGTGCTAGAGAGAGGTCAGCCTTTGTGACTCCTTTTGGCTTGTATGAGTTCACAAAGATGCCCCTTGGCATGAAAAATGCCCCAGTGACTTTCTAGAGGCTGGTAAATCAATCCAAGCATGAGCTGGGGATTTTGCCCTTGCTTACCTAGATAATATTGCCATCTACAGCCATTCCTGGCAAGAGCACCTTTAGCATGTCAGGGAGGTGCTGGGCAGAATACAGAGGGCAGGGTTGACCAATAAGCCCGGCAAATGTCAGGTGGGTATGGCAGAAGTCTCCTTCCTGGGCCAAAGAGTGGGGAGTCGTAAGATCAGGCCAGAACCTGCCAAGGTGGAAGCCATTCAAGCATGGCCTGCCCCTGTTACCAAAAAGCAGCTAAGGGCATTCTTAGGGACAGCAGGGTACTACAGAAAGTTTGTCTCCAATTATAGTACCTTAGCTGCTCCCCATACAGACCTGACAAGGAAAAACAGGCCAGATAAGGTAGTATGGAACCCAGCATGTGAGCAGGCATTTCGGAAGCTTAAAGAAGCTTTGGGAGGACCCCCTGTGTTAGCCAGTCCAGATTACAGCAACAAACATGTACAGGTGGATGCTTCAAACCATAGGGTAGGGGGCTGTACATAGCCAGGTTTCCTCAGAGGGAGAAGAGCATTCAGTGGCATATCTCAGTCATAGGCTCCAACTGAGGGAGGAATGCTATACAGCTGTAATAAAGGGATGCCTAGCCAAAATCTAGGCACTGCAGAAACATCAGCCTTATCTGTATGGAAGGAAATTCACTGTAGTTACAGACTACAATCCCATAACATGGCTACATCGAGCCAGCCAGCAAAATGCCATGTTACTAAGGTGGACCCTAGGGTTGCAAGCATATATGACAATGCAGCACTACAGTGGGGTTAGCAATGCTAATGCAGATGGGGTCTCAAGGCAGGGAATGGGGTAAGGTATTCCCAGATGGCCTCAACCCTCTCAAGCAATGTTTTTCAAGGGTCACTTGAAAAACTAGCTTGAGTTTTCGGGGGGGTTGTGACACTGCCAGTCCAGCTTTCTGGAATATTGTAAATAATCATATGCCATTTGTGAATATCAACATGATTCATATGCTTGTCTTACAAATGTAAGAGAACTATATGTTATGTGTATATTAATCTACTGGTACAGAAGTGTGTGTTGAACAGGGTTTATACAGTACTGAGCTTCAACAATGTAACTACAGCATACCATGCTGGAACATAGAAGAATACCTTACAAAACTTCAAGAAAATAAGTTGAAATAAAGTGCTTTACGATGTGCTATAAAAGTTAGTTTCAGTGCAGCAAACAGACACAATGTCTAAAGCTAGATGTTTTTCTATTGTCTGAAAAGAAAAGTAATTACTAGGTTTAAAATGTAAAGTGTTTGATTGTTTTATGACTTTCTAGAAGCTACACAGTTCTGAGCACATCTGAGGGATATGTATTTCTCACACAGGGATGTTAAAATTCTGTTAGTTTCTAGTTTAGCCTGGGAACTGAAGTTAGGTGTCAAAAACGTGATGTCATCCAGGCTAACCTAGCAGTAATGTTTGATATTAATTTAAGAAATCTGTCAGAGAGAGTGGTCATTTTGTATTTTGTCTTTGACCTAGAAATATCCATCATTATCACCATCTGCAGTTGCCTTGCTAATAGTAAACTAACTAAGGAAAAGTAATTTCTTTTAGAGATAGAAAAGGAATATAGTAAATATTAGTTTAGGTGTTTTCTGTATTTATGTGTGACTGTCCTGCAATGTTGTTTTAAAATATTTCCTGTGATTTTGAACTCTGACGTAACTGTGTTTGATTTCTGAGTATTGTCTTATTTTTTTAATATTTATTATTATATATATTTAAACCTATCTTTGTTGCTGATATTTGTAAGATATATTTAAGCTCTTAGAGTATTTGCATATGTATTTGGTGACACTGTACAGGCCACTGCTAAATAGCCTTACTTGGTCAGACTTCCATTTGGACTATTAGTAATATTACACAGTAGGATTGGACACCCTTTGTAAGAGCATTATAGTAGCTGATAAGTAAGGGTGGCTGGTGGCAGCTGGTGCTACCTTATAGTCTGGGCAGAAGGGGACATAGCTAGTAAACCTGTGCTAGCCTTTCCCAGGTGTGTGTGTGTGTGTGTGTGTGTGTGTGTGTGTGTGTGTGTGTGTGTTTGTATATAAATCAAATCTCAGAGTGTGTGTGTGTGTGTGTGTGTGTGTGTGTGTGTGTGTGTGTGTGTGTGTGTGTGTGTGTGTGTGTGTGTTTGTGTGTGTGTGTGTCAGCTACTTGGACAGGCACATGAAGAACTGGTTGGACAGAGAGGGTGTTGGAGGTCTTAGCTTGGCTACTCAGCTGAGATCTTAACCCTAAAGCTGCACCAGTGCAGATTCTTACTTTGGATCTGGAGAAAGAGGGAGAAACCAGCCCCAAACTGACTGTGATATCTGTGTGCTCTTAAGGGAAATTGTACTTTACTGTGTGTGTACTTGTCATCTTCCCAGTGTGCACATCCCTCACTGTTACCAGTGGTGAGGACTGAGGCTCCTTGACTACTAGGTCAGTGCAGGGTGTCACTCTTGTTGCTGCTTATTTAAATAGCTTTGCTCTTTTATTCTACCATACAGATGCAGACTGTATTATTTATAGCAGCATAGTTAAGTTTATTACTGATTCATAGTAACTCTCTAGGTCAATGATACTCACACTAGCCTGTGACACTGGCATTGCGCCATTAATTGATAAATACCATGCTTAAGTTGGATGTGGTGCAATAAAACAGAGTGGCACACCTTTGGTATTTCTATGTGAGAAATTCAGACATTGTAGGGTAAACCAGTTCATTTTCTTGAAAATGAATGCAAACATAGAAATACAGAAACCAACATTCTTGAATAAGGGATACTTTAAAAGTTTACTTAGCTCATTAAGTGAGGAAGTTAAAACAAAAAGAGCTCAAGGCACATATGTGCCCCTTTTACATTATGAAACTACTAACCCAGTTAGTATAGAAAATGAATGTAATGATATTCATGTTATAGAACATTATTCTAGTGCATTAAACAATTGTATGTATCAGCAACAAGCTAGCTATGCACATGCATTTGTTACCACATATTCCATTGACAGCCCAGCAGTTAGTAATATCATCAGAAAAAAAATGGCAGGAGGGGCGTGGCCAAGATGCCAGACTGCTAGCAGCACTGAACATTAGCTGTTCTTAAAACATTGTTATTCTGACAGGAAATTTAATCTAATTTTTGGAAATACTAATCCAAAAGTATATCAGAGGATTTGTGAATATAGGTCCTTTATTATTTTTTTCAAAAAGTAGTACTAAAACATGTTTTTATTATTTTTTCTTGTCAAGAAGTTTTTCCTCAAGAAATCCAAGTATGCGTAACTCAAATAACTCTCATCAGGACAGTCTGGTAAAAAAGGAGCTGCAAACATTAATAACTACTATTCAAGAACTATCTATAAAAATGGACAAACTAGAGAATAAAATAGATACTGTTAAACAAGACTGTAATAAGCAGCTGGACATTCCTAGTGAAATGGCTAAAAAAATTCTGAACAAATTGCTTCTATCGAGGAATCTGTAACAGATATGGATGGCAAACTGATGGAATGTGAAAGTCAAAATGAGTTTCTTTTGAAACCCAATGCAAAACTAACAGAAAAACTGGAAGACCTAGAAAGTAGGTAACGGAAAATCAACATTAGAATCTATGGAGTACCACAAAAGGAAGAGGGAACTGATATGATACACTTTCTTAATAACTGGCTTTCCATAGCACTAAATCTTCCTGAAGCCCTTTCCTTCGGTATAAAGAGGGCTCACCGGTCTCTAGCAAAACCTGCTTCAACAACAATTTCTCCTAACCCCAGATCCATCATTGTTAGATTTTTGCCCTCCCAAGATAAGGATTTGGTTCTGAAGTCTGCGTGGAATAATTCTCCCATCACGATAAAGGACACACTTGTTTGTTTTGACAATAACTATACTTCTTTCATATCTAGAAGGAAAGAATGTGTTCCCTGGATAAAATCTCTTAAAAAAGTTAACATCAAAGCATAAATTCTTCCCTCCATGATAAAAATATTTTTACCAGAAGGTGAGAAGATCTTTAGCTTTTTGTCAGAGGCTTTGTAGTTTATTCATAAGAAAAAAATACTAACATATATAGAGGACATGGAATGGTCTACACAGAGTCTGAAAAGACATGCAACTAAGAACACTTGGACTGTCAAAGAAAGTGCAAATAAAAAATTAAAAGACAAATAGGATTGTTATCAAATAATTCTAAATACTTTCTTGTAGAATTCTTTACTTAATGTTTTATTGGACTATATACACAAAGCAATGGTAAAGTGTCTTTATTTTACCTAATATTTTATTGGAATACATATACAAAACAAAGGTCTTTATTTTGCATAGGCATAGGCATATGTCTATGTATGTATAAATGTATGTATGTGTGTATGTATATATATATATATATATATATATATATATATATATATATATATATATATATATATATATATATGTATGTGTGTGTGTGTGTGTGTGTGTGCATTCCTATCAGATCACTGAAAGTCCATTTCACTGAAACTCATTTCACCAAAACCAAATCGCTGAAAACTCATTTCTCCGAAAACTAATTTTGCCGAAAACTCATTTCACCAAAAACAGGACAGGCAGTGTATATGTCCATTTCCCTACTGTAGTGCAACGCTGGAGTTAGAATATATACATGGTGGGGTGTGGGGGGCACAGCCCCCCACCAAGCTTAGTTTTATACTGTCCAGTTCCTATTAACCAGGTAAGATAGTAGTTTATAACAGCATTAGGTGGGGGGCTGTGTCCCCCACCTCCACACCTCTTACTTATATATACTAACTCCAGGGTCGCATTACAGTGGGGAAAAGGGCATATACACTGCCTGTACTATTTTTGGTGAAATGAGTTTTCGGCGAAATGAGTTTTCAGTGATTTGGTCTTGGCGAAATGAGTTTCGGTGAAATGGGCTTTCAGCGATCTGATAGGAGCCCGTGTGTGTGTATATGTGTGTTTGTATGTGTGTGTATATATACATATATTTGTTTAGATTCACTATTATTGATTGTATTGTGCACAAAAATAATGACTTAGCTGGTTTACATCAAGTTTTAAATATTAAAGAAAAAAAGTGGATTGTAAAACTGGGTGGGCTTTTTCCTCTTGGTTTAAATGAACAATTTTGAATGCTTTATTTGTGTTCTATTTTGATTGGTCTCTGTCAGAACTATATGTCTATAAATCAATGGGCTGCTTGAGAACATAATGTTTTTTTGTCACACTGAGGAAGGCTGGTTAGCCGAAACTGGTTTGTGTTAGGTTATGTATAGGTTTATGCAGTCTTATTATGTGTATTTTTTTAATACACCTACTTTCAAACAGGACTTGTGCTGGATCTCCTTTTTGTTGGATTAAATAACAATGTCAAAAGAGCTGGTTTAATTAAATTCATTAAAATGCACAGAGCTCAGATAATCTCCTTGCAGGAAACCCACTTGCTGGAGAAGGATTTGCAAAAATTATCATTTAATGGTTTTACAGTTCTCACAGATTCCTGCTTTAGAGCCAAAAGGAGAGGTACTCTTATACTATGGAATAATACTTATACACTACGTAAAATTTTAAACACCTTTTCAGATAAAGACAAAATGTTAAGCTTAGTAGTGCTATAAGTTAATAAGAAATGCTTCAGACTGGTAAACACATATTGGATTCCTGGTCTAGGAACTAAATATGTGAATAAATACTTGGATCTCATTACTTTACATGCAAAGGGAGAAATTATTCTGGTGGTTGATTTCAATTGCTTGTTATCAGATGAAGACACCTCTAAAAATAGTAAAGTTAAACTAACAACACAAGCTACAAAGGTAAACAGTTTTATAGCTTCAATTAATTTTAGAGACATACATCATTTAAGAGTTCATAATTCACTTCAATACACTCATTATTCTTTCCAATTTGGCACACAAACTAATATTGATAAGATTTTTGTGTCTAACACTCTTTACTCTAAAATAAGTGATGTTGCAATACAGTCATGTCCACTCTCTAACCACAATGCCTTTTTGTTCAGCTTGACTGTGAAAAAAGATATGATAATTTTTCAAAGAATCCCAGCCTATGTTACTAAGTTAAAAGGTTTTAAGGAGTGGTTATTAAAAGAAATAAATGCATTTATGGAAAACAAGAATAATGGTGAAGTAACAGATATCATACTCTGGGATGCATTAAAAGTTTACATCTTTAGTGGAGTTAAAGCTTGGTATTTTCAAATGAGAAAGGAATGGGACAAGGAACCTTCTGATTTACAAGCCGAAATAGATAAGTTGAAACTAATGTTTCAAATGTCTCTGAAGGAGTGACCTCAGCACAAGAGCTTGTAGTAATTGGCCGTTTTGGACCATTTCCAGCTCTTTTGAAGTTCCCTGTTTAAAATCCGCCTCTGAGCATTTTTTCTGGCTATGCTACTCAGAAACAGCTCCTCGTGGTCCTGCAGAGTGGTGCTAGCAGCAGACAACTGAGAAAAGTGACTACTTTCCTGATCTAAGTATTTTTTTGCTGTTTTACTTGAGAGACCTTCTTTTTCTTACTTTGAACAAGTTTAAACTGCTTTATTACCTGTTTTTTGCATTGCACATTATCTGCACTTAAGTTACAGTTGGTTGAAAGTTTGTTTGTTAAATTTAACTGTTGAGGCTGCCCACTAAAGTGCGCTAGCCCGTGTAAATAATTTATTACTGTTTTTCCTGCATTTCTGTGTACTTTTTAACCAAAAACCAAAAAAAAAAAAATATCCTTGTTTTCCCGCCTTTTCTCGACTAGTTTAGACCAGTATACAGGCTTTGCTGTATTCTGGACTGTGGTGTAGTTCCTGTGTTGTCCATTGCCTTACTTGGATAGAAGGAAGTTTCTTTGCTCACCAGTGGGAGTGGGGAGCCTTGAGCAGCCTATCTGTCCCTGAAGGAGTGACCTCAGCACAAAAGCTTGTAGTAATTGGTCGTGTTGGACCATTTCCAGCTCTTTTGAAGTTCCCTGTTTAAAATCCGCATTTGCACGGCTTTGCGCGATTGTGCACATAGCGCAGCGCCGGTTAAACAGGCTTAAACTATTCCTGGCTCCGCCAAGTCTGCACTTCAGTTTTTCCCTTAAGAAAGCTCTACTTTCAACAAAATCAGTCTATTCGCTATATTATAAGCCTAGCACTTGCTCCTAAAACCTTTCTTTCAAGTGAAGCACCCCTAAACTAACATAAGCACTACATCCACCTACAACCCATGTTAATACCCACTTCCATTCAAAGTCCTCTCTCTGACCCAGTTTCACATCACTCCCTTATACTATTCTGGCATGTCGAGTAGTATATTACTGACGTCCTCTCCAGTTCAGCTGGTTAATTTGGGAATCCTGAGACAATGTTACAAGTATCTCATGTACACAGACAACCCTCTCCTCCTCCCAACAAACACAAACACATGTGAGAGATGCAACTATATAGCCAAACTGGAGGCTGAACTCTCTCAACACAGGACTAGCAAGACCAGTCATGAGGAGAAGGTAACCACACACACAACAAACCCAGTCTCACATAAACCAACCACAACTGCAAACCAAACACATAAAAACACAAAGACATACTCGGAGGCTCTAATAAAAAACTTACCAAAACAACAGAGGCTCCCAAAGCAGACACCCAAGAAAACACCACCACAAAACACTGCACATGCAACACATAGTACACAAAGTCAGTGTGCCAAACAATCAGAGCCCTTAAGGCGAAACACCATGCCTGATACACTAGTAATAGGTGACTCTATAGTCAGACACACTGACGTCCCACTTACCAGGCTGAACAAAGAGAGGGTAACAGAGAGCTGCCTGTCGGGTGCTAGGATCTGCCACATAACACAAGCACTCAGGTCACTCCAAAGCAAGTACAAATATGACTCCGTCATTGTCCATGCCGGCGTGAATGACCTGAGACGTACCTCCTTGGACTACATGAAAAGAGACATAGAGGAGCTCTCTGATTATGTAGCCCAGGCCGTTATGACCCTGACCCTGAGCAGCATCTTGCCCTCACCAAGAATGATGCCACAATACAAAGACAAGATGATCAGCTTTAATAATTGGCTCAATTACTGGTGTCATACTAGGGGGATCCAATGTCTGTCTGCTTGGGATGACATGCTGGACAAGCCATGCTGCTTCGCAAGGGATGGCTTGCAACTGTCACCACTGGGCTTCTGGATATTGGCTAAGGCTCTTGCCACCCCCATAGTGCCTTTTTTAGGCAAGGCTCAAAAGACAAATCCACCACCTTAGAAAACAAAAAAGGAAAAAAACTAAGGGTAATGCTGCTCAATGCCAGAAGTCTAAATCTCAAGATGCAGGCTCTCGAAGCACTCCTCAGTATGGAAAGCATTGATGTCTGTGCAGTAACTGAAACCTGGTTCAAGGCTCCTGAGAGCACCTCAGCCCTATCAGGTTATACCTCGTATCATGCATTTCGGCCCCAAAACCTGGGCCGAACCACAAAAGGAGGGGGAGTGTCCATATTCATTAAAGATGCCCACACCTCCAGGTTAGTGGCAATGCACGAAGCATCAGAGACCATCCATGTGCAACTAACCATAGGCAGAACTGCTATATAACTTGTAGCATGCTACAGACCACCCTCTCAATCTCAGGAACTCATTTCAGCCTTCCTGAAGACACTGGATGATATGAATGTCTCAACAGATACCATCATATTGGGAGACTTCAACTAGCCAAACATAGACTGGGTGCATTATTCAAGCCCCAGCACCCTAGCCCAAAGGTTCCTGGAATTCATCAACTCAAATGCAATGGAACAACTAGTCACCTCCCCCAGAAGGGGAGATAATATACTTGATCTGATCATCACAAACATGGGGACAAAATGCTCAACACCGGAAGTATACCCCTCACTAGTGAGATCAGACCACAAACTAATAACCCTAGATATTCATATCCCACCTCCACCCCCAGCACAAATGACCACAGTGAGAAACTTCTCAAAAGCCAACTTTACACTCCTTAAGGCTGAAATGGTATCCTTCAAGCCCCCTGGGCCAGTGGAAACCACATCCCACACTGCTGAATTCTTCACAAATGCTTTCTACGGACATCTCCAAGAATGCATGGATCATGCAATCCCAAATAAAACCAAGACACTTTCCACCAAAGGCAGGCATCCTATCTGGTGGACCCCAGCCATAAACAAACTTTATAACAAGAGAAGGAAGCTACTGCAAGACAGAGCAAAATCCCATAAAGGGAAGGCATCTCTGATCAGCACTAGCAAAAACTACGTTCGCTCATAAAATCATCAAAGGCCAACTTTGAGAGAAAAATCGCTAAGGACACTAAAGATAACCACGAGGCCTTCTTCAGTTATGTCAGAAACCTGGGCGGAAACCCTCAGATATGCTCAGAGTTAGTTCATAATGGCATAAAATACACTGAACCCACAGATATTGCCAACATACTGGCAGACAGGTTCAGTGCAAATTTCTCCCCTCCCTCACCCCCAAAAGATGAAATAATTATCTCAGCTGAATGCAACCTCCCTGACATCTCAGATGTCCAGGTGAGAGCTGCTCTCAGCAAAGCTAAAAATACAGCATCCATGGGACCAGACGGTGTCCCGGGTTGCGTGTTACGTGAACTCCTAGAGGAGCTTAACCCGCACATAAGAATGCTGTTTAATCTTAGCCTTGCTACAGGATATGTCCCTGAACACTGGCGTACAGCAACAGTGGTCCCACTCCACAAAGGTGGCACCTCTACGGACCCTGGAAACTACCGCCCCATAAGCTTGACCAGCCTGGTCTGCAAAGCTATGGAAAGAATCATTATGGATCTCATAAACAAAGTCATCGGGGACCTACAGACAATTGACCCTACCCAGTTCAGCTTTGTAAAAGGCAGATCCTGCCTTCTAAACCTGGTGGACTTTTTTGAAACAGTCACTAGAGCCATCAATGAAGGCAAAGCAGTTCATACAGCCTACTTGGATCTGGCAAAAGCCTTCGACACAATACCCCACTCAGGCATTATAGACAAGCTCAACAGCTTAAATGTAAACCCGTTTGTCAAAAGATGGGTTGCAAACTGGCTAAAGGACAGAACCCACAAAGTCAGAATAGCTGGAGCTATGTCAGACTCTAAGCCAGTCACAAGTGGATTCCCACAGGGCTCTGTCTTGGGACCCCTCTTGTTCGGCATTTATTTCTCAGACATGCAGGCAAACATAGGGGGGTTGTGGCTGACAAAGTTCACAGATGACTGCAAACTAGGCACCATAGTCGATACACCAGCTGACACATGCATTCCTCAGAAGGGCCTCACAGAAACAGACAACTGGTGCCAGAGTTATGGCCTTAAACTAAATGCCAAAAAATGTATAGTCATCCCCTTTGGAAAAAACAAAGTACCCACAAATTACGACATAGGTGGTAATCCATTAAGTACGGAAAAAGTAATCAGAGACCTGGGGACCCAAGTTGACAGTGACCTCTCATTTGACACCCACATCGCCAAAGTGGTTAGAAAGACCTTCTACCTTGCTCACCTTATGATGAAGGGATTCACATCCAGATCAAAGGATGTCATTGTACCCTTATATTCCTCCCTTATCAGGCCTATGATTGAGTACAATGCCCCATTTGGTATGTACCTCACCCGGCACCTGCAGCAGCTGGAGAGACCCCAAAAGTACCTTACCAAGAGGATTAAGGGTCTCCAACATATGTCATATGCTGCCAGACTAAAAAGGCTCCAGCTCTATTCAGTAGCATACCACCTGCTCAGAGGTGATCTGTGCCTGGTGTACAAGGCCATGTCTAATTCGGAATTAATGGACATGCTCCACCTCAAAAAATCCAAATCCATCAGAGCCACGAGAGCTAAAGATCTGAACCTCAGCACAAATATGAATAGGACATGCTGGAGGGACAGATTCATAACCCAGAGGCTTCCCGTTCTCTGGAACAGGATCCCAGTCCATGTTAGGCAGAGAACCTCACTGACTCTCTTCAAGAGAAATCTTGACAAATGGATGGGTGATTGTAGGTTTACCCCGGGGGTCATCTCTGTGTCATTACTAGAAAGAGGCACAGTAAAATAAATTTAATTTGTACACTTTTATATCATTACATGGGGTAGCGAAAGCCACATACACTTTGGCTAGGCTTATAAATGCCCTAGGGCAGATAGCCTAGTACTATACTATGAAACTATGAAACTATAAATTTAAAATTAAATGATAAAGCAGTACTTACTGAAATTTCTAAGCCAAACCACAAATATTTAGAAATATTGAATCATAAGTTTGCTATAAGCTTAGAAAAGATTAAACTACAGTCATATTCAGTAAACCCCAGACATTTACATAAACTAGCTATCAGATCCAAACAAATTAGTAAACAAAATCACATTAATGAAATTAAATACACGAATAATAACACAGTAAAAAGAACAACTGATTTAGGAGGTATATTAGAAGCCTTTAGAAATCATTATCAGTCAATTAATGACATGCAATGACCACTAGATTCAGACAATGTAATAGATACATTTGTACAAGGAAATATCAAGACTAAACTATCAAAACAACAAAATAGTACCCTAAAAAAACTAATAGCCTTAGCAGAAGTGAAAGAACAAGTTAAAACTCTGAAGGAAAATAAAGCCACAGGGTTAGATGGGATAATCCCAAAAATATATAAAATTCTTCCAGAACACACAATAAAGTTATTATTAAACACATTCTCCATGGTTAAATAAGACTTAAGTTTCCCTCCCTCGTGGAAGTATTCAATAATTTCCCCCATTCTGAAACAAGGTAAGGACCCCCAACTATGTGCATCCTATAGACACATATTATTGTTAAATATTGATTATAAAATGTTCATGTCTATCCTGGCCAAAAGACTAAAGGATAGATTACCCAATCTAATACACTTTGATCAAATTGGCTTTATCTTACATATAAAAGTACATAACAATATTATTAAGCTACTATCTCTAATAGACATTGCAAACAAAACCAAGAAACAATTAACTATTATTAGTCTGGATATTGATAAGGCATTTGTGTTAGAAAAATATGTATTAATGTATGTGTTTAGTGCTTATTAGAAGTTAAAAGGGTTAACACATTTCATTCTATTTTATGTACAGCTTAGTTTTGTGTGAAACTAAAAGATGCTTTTCTAAAATGACAATATGCTCTCTGAAAATTGCAAGATGCACCCTGACCTAGTATTTGCTAGCACAGCAAGATTCATGTTTATGCCTTTGAGGAATATACTGAGAAACAAGTGATTATCTGTTAGGTCAGGAAATTAATGAATAGAACAATACTGTTTTCTATAATGTTACTGAACTTGAACAATTAGCTCTGTTTGTGTTATGAGAACATGCACAGTTGCAGAAGAACTAGATACAGTCAAACAATGATTGCTTGAAGAAATGAAGTATAATCTGTACTTGCTTTGCACTCAAATTAGCCATAGTACCTTGAATGGTAACACTGCAATAGTGAGAAGTTGTATCTGACCGGTGGTCATCAAGGCCACGTTGTTTTTCTTAGGAAGTTTTTTCATAAACTTGATGTGCCAGCAGAAAATCATGGACAAACAGCTGCTATGAAATAATATTGAAAGAACTTGTGATTTGTTATGTCAGCTTAGTAGGCAATACCTTGTAAGAAATGTATAAAGATGGTTTCACTTCCTGATTTTAGTTAGACAAACTCTGTATTAGCACGTTTTTGTCTCCTTGCTGCAAGATTAAAGTGCCTTAACCTGAACCTGCTGTGTATTGATCTTTTTCAAGTTTTATTTTTCCTTTGACAGATTGGTCCTTCGGACCAGAAACTCTCACTTTGCCTCAGGTCAGATGGGCCAGGAGGCACGAAACTGTACGGGGAAGAGACCACATTGGTTCTTCTGCGCTGAAAGACCTCCGTCTGAATTGTCATTCAAAAGAGGCCAGCCACTGTTCTGATCTGAGACTGGAGGACAAGTTACTGAATGAACCAGGAGACAGTCAATCACAGAGGCTCAGGTAAGGCAAGATTTACCTTTTTCTGTTTTAGATCAGGGACTTGATTTGTGCCATCTGTCAGGAGATTTGTTTTGTACAAGTCAGGGGCAGGAAGATTGCAGTCTTGTCATAGATCAGGGAAACAGAATAGGTAAGGCAGTTATTCTAGATAAACTGTGAAAAAAGAGAAAAATCGTGGTACCACATAAAAAGAAGGGTTACGTAACAGCTCATAGGTTAAAATAAAATGGGAAATACGTGCACAAAAAGATCCCAAGATCCACCCATTAACTGAAGATGCAAAATATATGCAATTACAATGTGCTGACAATGTTAGGTACTATACAAAATGGGTTAATAAATATGAATTTGATTGCAAATTAGAAAAATCCTCGCTTATTAAACTTGTTAAACAGCTTAAAACTGACGCAAGAGGTCAGGTAAAAAAGCAACGTCAGTTAGGCATTCCTCAAGCACACAGGTGGATTGAGGAAGCAAATCATAGGGAACAAAAAAGTAATAATTCAAAAACAATGTTTCTAGATAAAGAGGACAATAACTTGGTAATTGCATCAGCCCCTCCGCCCCCTCCGCATCCCTTACCAGAATATGAAGTGGGTGGACAAGTTGGTCCACCTCCGCTATATCCGGCTGTCCTCGCGAAGCCAAAACCGTTTGTCAGAGATACCATTGAGACTAGGTCTTGAACACGCAACTTGAGAGGGGAAATTGAATATCAAATAAATGAAAACTCATGAGCTATGAGCGAAGAAGAAATGTGTCCGCACATAGAAGTACCAAATCCTCAGGCAGGACAGGAAGGGCAGGACCCAACACTCCTAGTATACAGACCATGGACACTGGAAGATATCTGGAAAACCACAGAGGGAATTCCCCATCCAAAAGTTAATTTTAGAAAATTCTTACAAGACTTGCAGGGCATGAGGTTAAGTTACCATTTAAATGGAGAAGAAGTAGAAAAAGTAGTCAGACAGATCGTAGGTCCAGATTGGCACATGATCAGTGGCAACTGTAATCCTCGTGACGCAGAACACAAGCCACTCCCACATAGTAATGTAATAGTAATAGTAAGAACTGGATAACAGAGTGAAAGGTCTGACAGGCCGAATCTCTGAGAAATGGAAACCTAGGGCTGACTGGACTTGCATTAATCAATGCATCCAACAGGAAAGTGAAACAGTTGATAGATATTATGCCAGATTATTAAAGTGTTTTAACAACCATTGTGGAATGCAGGTACCTGAAGACCAGACACATGATTCTCCATATGAGCAGCAGCTAAAGAATGCATTTTTGAAAGGCAATATTGCACCCATTAGCAGCTTTATTACAAAGCACATGGTAGATCACCGTACAAGTAGATTACAGTCATTACTTGAATATGCAAGACATGCCGAAAGGCATTTTAATAATAAAAAGAAAAAGAAAACTCAAGTATTTGCTGTAGAAGATGGAGCTGAGGTTTTTGTAGTACAGTCAGGGAAAAGGGGCAAGAAAAATGCCCAGGGAAACAAACAATCTGATAAACGATCAGAAGAGTTTGAAGAAAGGAAGAAAAGGGGTGAATGTTTTAAATGCGGAAAAAAGGGACATTTGGCAAGGGATTGCAAGCAAAATAAGAAGGTAGCCATGGAAGATAAGGAGGGTAACGTCTGACTATATGATAATCAAAAATCATTAGAAAAGAATAACCAAGAAAAGATAAATGTGAATGTGGTAGAAAGGATTGAGAATGTGACAGAAGAAACAGAGGAAGTGTAAGAAACCGCAGATAGTGAAGAAAGTGAAATTTTAGACTTAGCATTATTGAGCCTAGAGCTCTATTTAGCAGAGGCAAAACCGGAAGTTACACTTCTGGTAGAGGGGAGGGAAGTTAAATTTTTGTGTGACTCAGGACCATCGCGAACCCTGATACATCCTTCCAAACTACCAGAAAATTCAGAATCACTTGATTATATATTATTGAAAGCAGCTAATGGACAGTTGTACCGGGAGCCACTCTCCCATAACATAGCAATAACTGACCCTGTTTCAAGGATGACCCAGAAGAGCAAAACTGTTGTTTCTGCAAAATGCCCAGTAAACCTTTTGGGCAGAGACCTTATGCAGATATTTGGCATAGCAGTAGTTCCAACCATGCAGGGTATGGAAGCACAGCGACAAATGGATACTTTTGTAGTGCGACCGGAGGGTGAAACATTTTATTGGTACAGCCAGGACTTAGTTACGACTGGTCCAGGGGCAGTAACCGAAGAACTGATGAACGTAGCCATCAGTAAGTCCCCCTCCCTTGACACTGATAAACAGCATTTGTTGCACTGTACTCTGTATTACTGTGGCACACCAGGACCTGATAAAGAATATGAGCAAGAACTGTTTAGAAACCATGCCAACAGATTGGTATTACGTAATCTGTACTGGAACACAGAAGGGAACATTGTAGTTAGCTGTTCATTGCCCCAGGAATTCTTAGTGCTTTATAAATCTAATTGATTACCACATGTTAGTTTGACTAAAGACAAGAATGTAAAATGGGCAGACCTAGGAGAAAAAGTCACAAAATAGGAAAAACAGACAGAATTAGAACTGTTAGAACAGGGAGTACAAAAGCAGAAGTTGAATTGGATAACACAGACACACCCAGCTGTACACTTGCAGGCAAGTGAGGACAGCTGAGTAGAACTCTTATTAGAGGAAGAAGAAAAAGCCTTATGAGGCATACCAGAAACTCTCTGGTCAACAGGAAAATCAGATGTAGGACTTATTCGTACAGCAGGACCAGTTACTATCACGCCAAAATCAGCATTCAGACCACAGAAGAGATAACATCCCTTAAGAAAAGATGCAGAGGTAGGAAACAAACCTATAATAGCAGCTTTACTTAAGGAAGGAGTACTGATAGAATCTCCTGATTCACCATGTAACACACCCTTATTTCCTGTCAGGAAAGCGAACGGGGAATGGTGTATGGTCCAAGATTTGCAAGCTGTAAATGACGTAGTAATACCTAGGGCACCTATGGTGCCAGATCCACACACCCTGTTGAATGATTTAAAACCTCAACAGAAGTATTTTTCTGTGGTAGATATTAGCAATGCATTCTTTTCGATACTGACACACCCTGACAGCCAACATTGGTTTGCATTTACATTTCAGGGGAAGAGGTACACATACACAAGACTACCACAGGGGTATTGTGAAAGCCCAACAATATTCGGACAAGAAATGGCAAGTAACTTGGTGGGATTTATCCCACTGAGAGGCAGCCAGATTTTACTTTATGTAGATGATATCCTGCTGGCAGCCCCCACCCAGCAAGAATGCAGGGAAGATACTATAGCATTACCACAATTTTTAGCCACTCAAGGACATAAAGTAAACAAAAGCAAATTGCAGCTTTGGAAAAAGCAGGTTAAATATCTGGGATATGTAATATCCAAAGAAGGTAGAATATTAGATGAAGAAAGAAAAATAGCAATTTTACAAGCACCCAAACAGACTACCAAGAAGGAAATGATGTCCTTTCTGGGTACAACTAATTTTTGTTGGAGTTGGATTCCAAACTATGCTTTGGAATCTGCTCCATTAACTGACTTGATATACAAAAAGCCTATGGCAGCACAAAATTTACTACAATGGACACCAGAAGCAGAATCAGCTTTCTGCAGATTAAAGCAAATTATAGCGTCCTCATTAGTTTTAGGACTACCAAACTATCATAAATGTTTTTTGCAAACTGTAGGTTGTAAGCAAGGTTATATGACATCAGTATTGACACAGCAACATGGGGACAAGCAACGTCCCATAGCTTACTATTCATCACAGCTGGACCCAGTGGCATGATCTCTGCCTCACTGTGTACACGCAGTATTTGCAGCTGCAATGGCAGTACAGGTTTCAGCCTCAGTAGCGTTGTTCCACCCTCTCACATTGAGAGTGCCTCATGCAGTCGCGATTATTTTACTGCAAGAAAAAGTAGCATATCTTTCTCCTGCTAGACATCTTTCCTGTATGACTATACTGTTGAGCCAACCTCACATGACAATTGAACGATGTACAACTTTGAATCCATCTACCTTGCTCCTAACCCCTGTAGATGGCACACCTCACAGCTGCCTGCAGGAAACTGAGCAAAAGACACTACCCAGAAAAGATCTCACGGATGTTTCCTAGGATGATGCCGAGGTGACATATTACATGGACGGCTCATGTAAAAGGGGTCCCACAGGGCAGAATGTAGTAGGATATGCAGTAGTTTCTAATACTGAAATTCTAGAAGCAAAATCCTTACCACACAATTTATCTGCACAAGCAGCAGAATTGATTGCCTTGACATGGGCATGTACCTTAGCAAAGGGTAAATGTGTGAATATTTTTACTGATAGCCAGTACGCTTTTTCTACTGTACATGTTTTTGCGCAACAGTGGAAGAATAGAGGAATGATAACATCTACTGGCAAACCCATTAGTCATGCGCAGTTTATTTTGGATGTTTTAGAATCTATTCAGTTACCTCAAAAAGTAGCTATTTGTAAATGTGTAGCTCATACCAAGGAACAGGATAGGATTTCAAAAGGTAATGCAAGAGCTGACACAGCTGTAAAACAGCCAGCTTCAGCCTCAGAAATATTACTTTTGAGTGAGGAATTACAACCCTCTGAGATTTTAGATTTAGAAATGTTGAAAACACTGCAGACACTTACTACAAATGTAGAAAAATAGAGATGGATAAAACGAGGAGCAATTCTTGAGAAAGGGCTGTACATCTCCAAAGAAGGAAAACCGATATTGCCATCTAACTTGTTTAGATATGCAGCTTTGTTGAGCCATGGGCAGTGCCATGACTCAACAGGGGGGATGGTACAGTTAGTGAATCAAGTGTTTACAACATATGGGTTTACAAACTACACAAAAAAAATTTGTGCGGCATGTCATTTTTGTAATAAACATCATGCACAAGGGGCATTGAAGCCTAAGCAAGGGAGTTTTCCTACACCATCATACCCATTCCATATTATTTGTATGGATTTCATAGAACTGAACAAATGTGAAAATAAGAAGTATTGTCTTGTCATTATAGATATGTTTTCCAAATGGGTGGAAGCTTTTCCATCTAAAAATCCAGATGCAGCTACTGTTGCAAAAGTCCTTGTTAAAGAAATTATTCCTAGATTTGGCATACTGGAAAAGATCTATAGTGACAATGACACACACTTTGTAAATCAAACTATACAACAGTTGAGTCGATATTTCGGAATTTCCTTAAAGAACCATTGTGCGTACCACCCACAATCTGCAGGATTAGTAGAGAGGCACAATGGGATTTTGAAAAATAAGCTTAGGAAATTAATGAGTGAAATACAAAAGAACTGGGTGCACTGCCTGCCTCTGGCACTGTTGAGCATGAGAACTGTTCCAAATGCAAAAAGGTTAACTCCTTTTTGAAATACTATTTAGGAGGGCATATTATATACCTCAGTGGAAACCTCTCATGCCTGCAGACCAGGAGGCTGATGGTTCACTTGCAGAATATATGAGACAAGTTTTAAGTAATAAATAACTTTTGCAGTTAAATTCTGTTTCAGATAAAGAACAAGCCAGACCATCGGAAGCAGCAATAGTCCCAGGCACGTGGGTCTGGGAGAAAGTCATCAAGAAAAAAAAATGGATGACACCAAAGTGGGAAGGGCCGTACCGAGTGCTACTGTTGACACCCACTGCAGTCAAGATCGCAGAGCGAGGGTCCTGGATTCATTTGACACACTGTAAACTGGTTAATAACTTTGAACTGGACAAAACCCTTGTTACTGTTACCCAACAAGAACAAAATGACCAGATATAGAGAAAACAGGAATACAGAACAACCCCAGACGTATTGCATGATTATCTTGTTAACCATACTGATAACAATGATTTTTTTGTTGTGGCATTTCCTTTTTCCAGCCACACGGGCTGAACTGAATAAACGTGAATCACTAATAGACTGGCATCCGAATGTTAACACTTACCAAGCAATTAAATATGTGTATACTGAAACTTTTAATGTTTCAAATTGCTGGATTTGCACAGCTATACCAACAGCATACGGGGGATTACTAATGACTGCTGTCCCCCTGGGGGTCAATGAGACCTGGGAAAATTTGATTTTTGATACTACAACTGTAAAATCATGAGACAAAATAGTATTGTACCTGCCTGTTACACAAAAGGGAGTTGTGTGTTTTTACAAAAATTATATTGTTCAGGTAGGTTGGAGTAATTGTAATGTGACTGTTCCTTACAAATGTTATACCAAAGCCAATAATGCAGGTTATATCTGTGATGCAAATTATGACTCATATCTAAAGTCAATACATAAAACTGTTGATGAGATACAATGTAATCTTGTTCTTTTTAAACAACTATCTATTATTGATAAGAAAATGTTTCACGCAGGGCAAGTGTATATTAACACCAAGGTAGAGAATTGTTATTTTGTTTGTGGGAAAAAGGCATACAAATGGTTACCTGAGAACTGGTCCAGCAGTTGTTTTTTTGGGTTACCTGGTTCTGGCCATACGACATACTGCAGTCTTGCCTCAGGGAAGAATTCGAAATGTCAGAGAGGTCACCAAGAAAACCGAAAATCCAATCAGAAGGCCTGAAAATAAAATGGGATGAATTGAAGCAGGCTGGAGAAACCATAATTCCATGAATAATAAAGACAAACTGACACATATGGACTTGAGTGATACTATTATATCGTGGGCAGGTATAGCCCCTGCATATTGTGCAGTGAAATTGATTTGGGAACTGAGAAAACTGTCCAAACTTCTCAAAGTAATGAGTAATGCAACTGTTTCTGCTCTTGAATTAATGAGTGATGAACTGAATGCTATGAGAACGGTGGTACTTCAAAACCGCATGGCTCTTGACTTCACCCTAGTGGCAAAAGGTGGTATGTGTGCTTTAATAAAAGAGGAGTGCTGTTCGCATATTCCTGACAACCAGCATGAGGTAAACAACCATCTTGAGGTGATTCAGCAACTGTCGACCATGACCAAACCAGGCCCAAACCCACTGATGGACTTTTTCCAGAATTTGTTTGGGGGGATGAAGTAGCATCCTAATGAACATCCTGATTGCCATTTGTGTAGGATTACTCCTATTGGGAGTGTGTGTTTGCTGTGGTATTCCCTGCATGAAAAGATTAATCAAAGATTTTATAGACATGTCAGTTTCTGAAACTTTGTATCAAAGTACTGAAATTGAAGAATTATTGAAGAATGAAACACTTTCATAAGTTTAAACTGAATGACACTCTTAACTGCAAATCTTGAACAGATGCGGTTAGGAGAAGAAGCAAACTGTTTATGCTTTTGAAAATAGAATAAAAAGTATTAACAGGGGGAAATGTTAGAAAAATATGTATTAATGTATGTGTTTAGTGCTTATTAGAAGTTAAAAGGGTTAACACATTTCATTCTATTTTATGTACAGCTTAGTTTTGTGTGAAACTAAAAGATGCTTTTCTAAAATGACAATATGCTTTTTGAAAATTGCAAGATGCACCCTGACCTAGTATTTGCTAGCACAGCAAAATTCATGTTTATGTCTTTTGGAAATATACTGAGAAACAAGTGATTATCTGCTAGGTCAGGAAATTAATGAATAGAACAATACGGTTTTCTATAATGTTACTGAACTTGAACAATTAGCTCTGTTTGTGTTATGAGAACACGCACAGCTGCAGAAGAACTAGATACAGTCAAACAATGATTGCTTGAAGAAATGAAGTATAATCTGTACTTGCTTTGTGCTCAAATTAGCCATAGTACCTTGAATGGTAACATTGCATAGTGAGAAGTTATATCTGACCGGTGGTCATCAAGGCTATGTTATGTTGTTTTTCTTAGGAAGTTTTTTCATAAACTTGATGTGCCAGCAGAAAATCATGGACAAACAGCTGCTATGAAATAATATTGAAAGAACTTGTGATTTGTTACGTCAGCTTAGTAGGCAATACATTGTAAGAAATGTATAAAGATGGTTTCACTTCCTGATTTTAGTTAGACAAACTCTGTATTAGCACGTTTTTGTCTCCTTGCTGCAAGATTAAAGTGCCTTAACCTGAACCTGCCATGTATTGATCTTTTTGAAGTTTTATTTTTCCTTTGACAGTTTGATTACCTTAGTTGGTCATACTTACAAAAAATCTTTAAAGAATTGAATTTTACTTCAGATTTCACTAAACTGATATTACATATTTATAGTGATTCTAAAGCATTTATTAAGACTGGTTCATGTCTATCATTCCCAGTAAAAATACATAAGGGAAAAAGACAAGGTTGCCCTCTATCCCCATTTTTTTTTTGCTTTATCAGTGTAACCTTTTGCTTCATTTATTAGAAATAACCCAAATATCAAAGGATTTCAAGTTAATGAGGGATACTGTCCAAAAGTTCAGCTTTTTGCTGACGATATTCTGCAACCATCCAGTGACATAGAAGGTTCTTTACAACAAATCATGAATGCCATAACTCTATTTGAAAAAATCTCAGGGCTCAGTTGTAATAAAAATAAAACCAAAACACTTTTAATCAATAAGAAAATAAATAGAAATTTGCAAAAATACAATACTTTCAACAGGAAAATGATAAGATAGATTATCTAGGAATAAGTATTAAGAATAAATGGAATGAGACTATTAAATTTAACTTCACTAAACTTGTAGCTATAATCAGTGACTTGATTAAAAAGTGGAACAAAATGTTTTTCACCATGGAAGACAGACTTACATTAATAAAAATGATTATTTTGCCCAAAATTTTATTTTACATACAATCATTGATAATACCTCCTCCTAAGAAATTCTTTAAACAAATAGATTCCCTATTACTAACTTTTCTATGGTTCCCAAAGAAACCAAGAATAGCCTACAAATGGCATGTTAGAGACTGGGACAGTAATGGGATTAGCTTTCCCAACATAGAATTATATTACAAATTTGTTATTATTAACATAATACTACACTGGATTTCATCCATATACACCTCTAGCCGGAAACAACTACACGAAATACATATAACTTGCTCTGAGAACTCAGAAACCCAGTTTAAGGAAACCTTTGGAATTAACAAAATATTTTGGATACTCCATGAATATTGCTTCTATAATACGGAATTTAGCCACTTCTCAGATGGTATAAACCAAATATTTTATATTTTCAAAAATATAATCGACAACAATTATAGTCTAAAGAACATCTTTTTCATTACATTTCCCATAGCTTATACACCAGATTGCCTAGATGCCTTCAATATCAATAAGATGCAAAATCTTAAAGAGAATAATCTAAAGTTTTGGCACCAGTTTATAGATAATAAGAACATCCAACCAATGAACTTTCTCTTAGCCACATATAATGTCTGTCAAGATAATTGCCTCTGTATTCAAACTTTAAGACAGTTTATTGAAAATAAAGTAAGAGTGTCAATAAATCTGGAAACTGATATTATACCAAGATTGATACAACTATTCATATGATGTAGTTCGATGAACATTGAACATAAATTAAGCATATCACCTCTATATAAAGTCCTATGAGATTACTTCTGACCAAGCTTTTTAGAATTACTCCATAAAGATTAATGGTGAACCTTTATCTAACGATAATAAGAAACAGTTATTTAATTCAATAAAAAACACTTCATCGTCTTTATATTGGAGACTACATACCTGGAGATTTATTCATAGAAGCTTTTACACTCCACACAGAATTGACCTTATAACCAAGAGTAATGAAAGCAAATGCTGGAGGTGTGGTGATATTCTTGAAGTCAACTGGGTTCATATGTTCATCAAATGTAGAACTCTCACACAATATTGAAGTGGTTTTAGACATTTTGCAAAAGCCTGTGGTCCGATAGCTGTCAAATTACTAGCTTTTTGATATTATTCAATGTCGTTACCCAAAGTGTAATTCCTAGACATCAGTTACCTGTTCTTTGGTTAATTCTAGATATTGCTCGAAAAATAATTACATTGAACTAGAAAAATAAGCAAGATCTTATGTTTACTGAGTTTATTTCAATAGCAAAATCGGTATGCAAAAAAGAAATGCAAACTGTTTATCAGAGATCATCAAATGTAACACACAGAAGACTAGCTTGCCAAAAATTGGAGAGATTGTTAGATAAATATTGATTACCTTTATTGGATAAAACAAATGTTAATCATGGATGTTTGTATATAGTATAAATAATTATGTTTTATATTGCTTATTTTTAATATTTTATGTCCATGTTTATTAACAAAATGTAATAAAAATGTTTTTGGAAAAAAAAAAGAAAAAATGGCAGGTCAGTTCTAATGATAGAATCTTATGCAAATGCTTAGGTGAAGCACCTAACATAGTTTATAAAAAAACATATTCTTTTCAAAAACATATATGATTTTATGGGGAATTCTAAAGATACAACAACTATGGGGAGCATGATAAGTGAGGGGCATGCTCACAAGTCCCTTTCATTTTTGTGTGCATTAGCCTTTCCATCAATAATATATCCATTCAATCCCTGGAAAATTTAATTATCATACAAAAGTGATTATTTATGCTGCAGTAAGTCACCGGTGCAATACTTTCTATACTGGCAAATTGGAGCGTAAGCTTAGGGATTGCAGCTACGAACATAACCATGAGATTAGAAAGGCTAAATCTACAAATGCCCTTTACAAGCATATTCCACAATTTCCAGAGCATCATTTCCTGTCTGCCATCATTGAGAAAGTAGAAGTCACCCCTAGAGGTGGGCCATGGAAACTATTAACTGAAGGGAGAGAGCTTTGGTGGCAGATATTTTTGAATGCTTTAGTCCTCCAGGACATAATGATGTTATATCTATACAGTGCTTACTCAAGAGGAAGGCATATGAAAAATAATATGTTTATATTTATTATCACCTGTTCTTATTTTTAGGGTGAATGCATTAACATATGCTCATCATTTTTACTTATGTCCTCGTGTAAGTTAGTGAAGAACAACAGTTATACTCAGTTTTACATCTTAAATACACTGTTTTAAATACATGCACTTGTCTTGACAACTGTTGCTTTAAATATACACTTGCTTTACTTAGAGTGGTGTCATGTGGCAAGGAAGCTATTTAAGTGCAAATTCTGAATGTTCTGGTTTTATCTGAAGAGTCTATATGCTTTTAGACAAAATCACTTGTTATTGATTTTAATAAACAAGTCATTGTACCTGGTTGTGTATTCTCTGGCAGAGTTTTCAGTAAGTTTTTTAGTTTGTTGTTTTGGTTGTTTTCTAGAAACCAGCATTGTGTTAGTATTAACAGTTTGTTGTTACCTTTGCAGGGAATATAAGCACATTGAAGAATGCTGTCTTTAAAAGACTTAAGGAACTCCCATCCTCTAAGTTTGCTAGACCTAACAATACTGGTTTGATTGTTTCTAGAACCCACAGCAAAGGGGCACACTCACATGACCAAGCAGTACTTGCTGTTCTTATTCAGAACCACTGAGTGGAGCACAGCTACAGTTACCCCACTCCACAGGGGGCATCCACCTTGGATCCCAGGAACTACCATCCCATCAGTCTGACGAGCCGGATCTGCAAGGGCATGGAATGCAATATCATTGAACTTATAAACAAAGATATTGGCAACCTTCAAACATTGGACCCCACCCAGTTTGGGTTCGTGAAGGACTGATCTTGTCTCCTCAACCTGATTGGCTTCTTCAAATCAGTCTCAAGAGCTGTGGATGAGGGTAAGGCAGCCAAAACAGCATATCTGGACCTTGCCAAGAACTTCAACATCATCCCCCACTCCGGAATCATGGATAAACTTACTAAGCTGGGCATAAATCGCTACGTCACTCAATGGGTTGGCAACTGGCTTACTGACAAAACACAGACTGTAAAAGAAGCCGACTCCAAATCCAGCTCCAGACAAGTGACAAGTGGAGTATCTCAGGGTTCAGTCCTGTGACTGCTCTTGTTTGGCATCTACTTCTCTGAAGTACTGACCAACACTAAGGGACTCTGGCTAACAAAGTTTGCAGATGACTGCAAACTGGGAGCCTTTACTGATTCCCCAAATGATGTGGGTATTCTACAAACGGGCCTTACAGAAACAGATGCTTGGTGCCAGAGCCATGGGCTGAAGCTTAATGCCAAGAAATGTGTAGTTATCCCCTCTGGGAAAAAACATGTACTCATGAATTACCACATAGGTGGCAGTACACTAAACACCGAAAGTGTGATGAGAGATTTAGGGACACAGGTAGACAGTGGTCTCACCTTCGATAATCACATCACCACAACAATCAGGAAATCCTTCTATGTGGCCCACCTCATCACTAAGGGCTTTTCGTCCAGAAAAAAGGAGGTCATTGTCCCACTGTACTCATCCCTCATTATACCTATTATACAGTATAATGCCCCATTTGGCATGTACCTCACAAGACATCTGCAACAGCTGGAAAGGCCACAGAAATACCTCACTAAAAGAATCACAGGCCTAAAGCAGATGCCATATGCTGACTGTCTAAAAAAACTCCAGCTATAATCTGTGGCATATTTTCTTCTCAGAGGCGATCTCTGCTTAACATGCAAGACCATGTCAAACCCTGAGCTGTTGGACATGCTCAACTTAAAGAAATCCCAATCCCTCAGAGCCACACACTCCAGGGATCGAAACCTTGGCATCACAATGAACAAAACATGCTGGAGGGAATAGGTTCCTGACCCAGAGACTCCCCATACTCTCCAATAGACTGCCCATACATGTCAAGCAGAGTGCCTCCTTGGCCCTCTTCAAAAGGAACCTTGATGATTGGATGTGAGATAGGAAATTCACCCTGGGGATCATGTCAGTCACCCTGTTAGACAGGGGAACAGGAAAGTAAATATTGTGGGAAGAAATAACCAGGGAATTGTTATGGTTAGGCTTGTATCAGCCCTAGGGCCGATAGCCTAGTACCAGCCTATGAACCTATGAAAGTGCTAGGAACAATTCCACAAAGATGAATCATACTGCATAATGCTATCATAATGGAAAACTTCTATCACTTGGAGCTATGTGTGCAAAAAAAAATAAATAAATAAATAAATAATAATAATAATAATAAAGTATCAATAATCCCAAGTTAGTGGACCAACATGTTTTGTGTATTGTATGACAGAATATATCCACACAACAAACGGTTCCTTTCACTACAGTGTGATTAGATTGACCATAAGTACTCATCTACATTAATCTTGATACTAACAAATCAGCATACAGCTAACAAGTGCAAATTTAGTGCATATTAACAATGAGAACAGTGGCACTCTGACAGGCCTGCAATCAAAATGAAGTAACTGTGCAAATTTCATATCAAAAATGAAATGTGATGCTTGTGACAACTATGAATGGAATGTTTTATTAGCAATGTTTAAAAAATTTGGAAATGAAAAAAAAAAGATCAAGCAAACCTTGCTGAAGAAAATTTTTGTGGCAGCAGAGATAGCTTTGACAATGCAATTATCAAACCTTCTGAATGTAGTGAAAAATAGGTATTGTCACTAAATAAAAAGAGACCAAATGTTTTCCCTTAAAAGTTAATACAGTACCACAAACTGTGCCTTAGTCAGTTTTCTGCTCTAGTCCATACTCCTGTAATAATGAAAACTTTGAACAATAAAATATGAGCAAGGAACTGAGACCCAAATGAATAATCAAAGAAACCAGTTCTCCAAAATGGACTAAAAAGTCCATGTGGTACAGTAACTAACTCAACAAAATTGCTTCCATTACTACATACCATATGGAATTCCCCACATTTAATGTTGAGCTGAATAATTCAATTCCCTCAGCACAAAGATCTAATGTTATGTGGCCAGCTACTACTGCATTTCCAGGGTTACTGGAGAGGAAGGACCAGGTTGAGAAATACTTGCATATGGATGTAGAAGGGAAAAATGGCAGTAGGAGCTGCAACTGGAATGCAGACAACCCAAATCGCTTGAAAGAGTGGCTTGACAAAGCATACAACTTAGAGAAATTAGTCAGACAGTCCACGAGTGGAATATCCTTTGAAGCAAGTCTCATGTTGTTTCAAGACAAGCTGTTAAAGAACCCCAAGCTACAACTGGAAAATGCGTTTTTTAGAGAATGTATAAAAAATGGAAGAGTTCTTAAGGGGTTATGAACATGGAAGTTTCTCAATGGATTAAAAGTAGGTACTAAAATGTATAAAGAATTCTTATGCTTGTTTGATAGACACGGCTGTGAGCTGATGGAACATTTAGTCAAGTTCAATCTTTGAGATATGGATACCTTATTACAGGATACAGATGAACTTGATGGTAAATTGAAAAAAAATATTTAATGTTTGATTTAAAAGTAGATGGCATAATAAAGTTTTTCAGGATATTGATCATATGGTTAATTATATAAAAAAATAGGAAGCAAAAGAAACTTTTAAGAGATAAAAATGACTACAATAGTGGTAATTCCTATCCGGTACCACATGGTGGGCAGATGGAAGAACAACGAATTGAGAATAATTTTTTACTGGTGATAATGTATTTAATGAACACTGTAATGGAGTATCAGCTGTATTTGCAAGTAGTCCCTCTGGTCCCGCTCCTTTAGAAGTCACATCACTCCACAGGTTGATGAAACAAGCAAGTTATGGTGAGAATACTCGACATTATGGACAGATTGGGAGGGGAAAGAACCTGAGAGGAGGGAGGTGGAGATGTGGACATTATATCCATCAGAGATAACAAGTCACACCATTATACTTAATGATAGCAATTACTTCAAAATCTACAATTACCGTGATTAGGCTTAGATAAAAGACATGCGAATATCCTTGCAAAAGGTTTAAAAATTAGTACCCATAAGGAAAGCTTCAATAGCTCCAATTGATCTGAATTTGTTTACTAGAAAACTGAATTTGGCCACATAGTTTAAAAATACTCGAATTACTGAACATGACAACTTTGAACATTCCATTGTGCTTAATCCCCCCACCCCCTTGAATTCTCAAATGCAATTATATGAAAGCAATTTGTGAACTGAACTTTAGAAGGGTGTTATTTCTAATAAACGGAAGACTCACTATAATTTGAGTAAGGAAGAAATGGATTTATTAACATAGGTGTGTACTGATAAATCCATAAGGGTGATGAAACTCAACATAGGTGGGGGTTTGGTTGTCTGGAATTCATTTGATTATATATTACCTGTGAAAGAACAATGATACCAATCAGGAAGTGTCCATTTATAAGGTCAATATATCTTATGGAAAAATTGATCAATATTTGTATTTGGATGAGTTAATTAATAATGACATATATAAATTGTTACGTAATTCACAGTACATGACACTAGGAATGTTTGATGTTCCTAAAATACATCAAGATTAAAACAACCCCCCATTGAGACATAATTAATGCTATCAATTCTAAGATCTACCCAATGGCCAAGTATGTTCATTTTGTATTAAAAGACATACTCCAACTGAAATAACAGAGAAACCAGTTCCCCCAAAATGGACTAAAAAATATGTCTATTAAAGCAAACAGAGTACACAATGGGCAATCACTTTTGTCCTACATTATACTAGAACTTCATTAGAATGTTGCACCCCCAAATAAATTCATTTAAATAAGTAGGTAATGACATCATCCCTTAATTACATACATCTTAAAGCCAAATCCCCAGTACATCTAAAATTCAAGTAAAAAAATCATAATATGCACTCCATATAACATATCAATAATACAACAATTAATTAATTGCATATCATATTATATTATATTATATGCTAGCTCATATTATTCAATACCACTATACTGTGATATGTGTTTTCTGAAATAAAGATGTTGGCATTATGCCATATCTGATTTCTCATGTTATAATATTGTACTGATATGTAAGTGTAGCTCTGATGTGTGTCCCTTATTGTTCACCATACAGTGATACATCAAACTGAGTGTGTATGCATAAATGTGTCATTTATGCCCTGAGGTGATGTTTTTTTTACACATTTGTATATGTTTATGTTGGAATATGTTATGCTTATGCTATGTCTGATGCTCAGTGTGTACATCTAGTGGATACTTTCTATTAGATGCAGTCTGTGTTGCTGTGGGGAGACACTTGGACAACAATGTTCAGTCTGTGTAATTATGTACATATGGCTTGTACTGGTTCAAATGTCTGGGTCAGATGCTGCCATGTAGCCTGGGCCTGCACTTGTGCTCACACCCTATGTTGCCTGTGCCTGTGACTTCTGTATCCTATGTTCTCCTGCTCCTCCTCCAAAAACTGTGGGATGCCCTTTTCAGACATTTTTGACTCTTGGGGTAGTTCACCCACACCTACAGCTGGAAGACCACCTTCTGCTTGGGTTAGCATGTTGTACATCATGACACATACTGTTATCATCTGTGCTGCCTTCTCAAGTTTGTATTGCAGTGAACTCGCAGGTGTGTCCAGACATCTGAACTGAGCTTTCAGTACACCAGCGACAAGCTCTATGGTGTTTGTGTTTGTGGCGTGTGCTCTATTGTATTCCTCCTTTGCAGTGCTGGATGGTTCACGGTATGGTGTTATTAGCCACAGCTCAAGTGGATAACCACAGTCACCTGTTGTGGGGAATAAAAACACTTTTGGTCAGAATGAATATTGTTGAGAGGAGGATCCTTAGATTGTATCTAGCTAAGTTTCTGTCCTTAACCAGAAGTAATCCCCTCGGGCATTTCACCTTGCAGGAATGCAAACCTGCCTGAGTCCACTTTCCCTCCAAATAGCAGCATCATGGACACTTCCAAGGTGTTGTGCCATGATGTTTGTTATGCTGTACACACAACTTGGTGTTTGATGGATGGACATCCCTTTCTGTTTATGTACTGGCATGCTTCTGGATGTTCTAGTGTCTTGATAGGTGAGTGTGTAGAATCTGTTGCGCCCAATACATGGTGGAAGTTTGCTATGTTGTAGAATTGGGACATTAAATTTCTCCACTGCATGAAAGTGGATTGCAAGTGTATGTAGTCATACACCTTGCTGCACACTGCTTCCAGGAATTTTGCAAGGATGCGACTAGCAGCTGTCTGTGATACTCCCACAGCACCCCCCCCATATGTCTTTAAAATTTCCCAGATGCAAGTACACCCAGGCTGACACACAATTTGGTTTCAAGGGGGATAGGGTTTCCTCATGAGGTCTGCACAGACATGAGGGGCACACGTTACAGACAACCTGTACCATTTGTCTGTCTAGACAATATCTGTCGATTACTCCCTGGTCTGACAACTGGTTTAGTCGCAGCCTTGCTCTGACTCTAGCCAGCTGCCTTCAAGGAATCACAGCCAAATCTTCATTTATGGCTTGCAGCACTGTAGCCTGCTGCAATATATTAGCAGCAGGTTGCATTGTTATCTGCTTTTTTTTTTTCATTTTGCTATGGATTTTACCGTACTCTGTAATATTCGTTGGCTGTTTTTTGCATTTGAGCTGCACTGTGTACACAATGTGTTTTGGAATCACACTGGCACGTGCAGCATCACTAATTATCGTATGCTAAATATTTAAATGCTCAGTCTTCCTTCAGCATGTCTTCTGGAATCACATCTGCAAGAGGTGCACTGAAGGCTTCCTTCAGTGGGCTGCGCTCTCCTCAATTAGCTTCCACAAACTTTAGAGAATCTGGCACTAAGAATGACGGTATAAGAGCAGTATGAGGATTCATACACTCTGATTTAGCTCCAGTGGGTAAATGAGTCAATTTATTCTTATAAGCTGCTAAATAATGGGCTGTTTAAAGAAGAGGGAATTTGAATTATGTTAGATGGGTAGACAGAATCTCTGGCCAATGCTTGAACAATTCTGACATTGGCCAAAATCTCTGGCCAATGCTAGAATTGTTCAAATCATTCAGTTAGACATAGTGGGATTCTGGATGGGAACTGATAAGAGGGATGGTGCATTAGGGTCCAGACGTTGCAGTGCTAAAGAGGTTTCTTCAACATTGGGGAAAAGAACAGAGAACCAGACATGTCAATCCCAAAATAGTCTATAAGAATGACTTTGGACTTGTGCAGTTCAGCTATATGAATGAATCTCACACTCAGAAGAAATAGAGATACATATCAAGGAACCAATAGGAGCATTTCTGGATGAGAATATCCTTGCTGCATTTTGTGTGTCTGTGTGCGTGTGTGGATGTGCGTGTGTGTGTGTGTGTGTGTGTGTGTGTGTGTGTGTGTGTGTGTGTGTGTGTGTGTGTGTGTGTGTGTGTGAGTGTGTGTGTGTGGGGGGGTTGGGGGGGCTGAATCAGATGATAGAAAAGCAGATGCTGCACTTGACATTGTTTAATGAGGAAAAGAAGTCCTTGCAGTCCTTGCAAGGCTTTTCCTTGGAAATTGACTGACTCCTGTGCTAAAAATGAAACATGGGACCAGCATTCATGTGGCATTCGAAGACAACAGAGCCTGACAGTTAAGGAATACAATTTGCTTCTAGATTGTGGATGGCTGACACTGTCCTTTCCCATACCCTCTTGGTGACAAAAAGGATAGGACTGGGTTCCCTTTTTCTTGCTGATACACCAAACCATATCAATGCTGTAAGTATGGTTGGCTATCACAGCTCGTGACTAAGTCTCATTGAAGGTTTGCAGTGTGAGGCAGGCTTTCCTCATCTCCAAGACATTGACATGAAGACTGATTCCAGTTATGACTACATCTTTGTACAGTCTGACCTTGATAATCTTCCAACACATTAGTGGGAGGTGTTCATTGCCAATAGGAGAAGTAGAGATCTGAAACTGGTTGCCAGTAATCATGTTTATAAAGTCCTACCACTCTCTCTGACCCATCTTACAGTATTTGGTTATTTTTATATAAAGAGCCATCTGATATGAAACGTAAGACCACTAAACCTCCCCAAACTTAAAATGTATACAGGAGAATTGTCACTGCAATCATTCTCAATGTCCTTAGCAAAAAAAGACAGTGTGACTGAACAAGCTGTTTCATTACTGTATGAAAAGGTGGGAACCTGATAATATGGGTCTTACATGCCACTGTGTTCACACTTCAGAATATGAAAGGGAGTCGATGAGATATATCCAAATGTAACTTTGCTATATTCATCATAATTCCAGAATTTTGAAATAATCTGATCAGAGACTGTCAGACACAGATCAGCCTGGTCAAAGAAATATAGCAAGGAGACACTTGTTCAGGTAGGGAAATTTCTTCATGCCCTGCAGCCTTTGGTTCACTGTAACCTCAGAGATACATTTGGTGAACCCTATATAGGCTGAAGTAAGATGAAATTGTAGGGTTCTATAATGGTAATGACTGGCTCTTACCTGGAAGTGTAGATGCATTCTGGATTACTTGACTGTCCCAACATTTAGGTATGCATCTTAAAAGTTCAAACATCACACAGAACAGTTAGAGTAGGCTACCCCAGCTGGAAGATATTGTCATCAGATCCAATTTGTTTACAATTTATGCTCCTGACGTATCCTCTATAGTACTGCAAAGCATGAGGGTGTTAGGACCTGGTGCCCCTCTTTAGAGAAGAGAGTAGTGCCAGATTGTAGAAGGGACTTATCTGTCTCACATAGAGCATGCGGCACCAGACTCGGGTGTGCCTCTGCATGCTAAATGACACAGTGATGTTCTTGAGATCACATGCAGTCTAAAAGTCAGGCATGACCATATGAATTTTTTTTTTTTTTTTTTTTTGCAATGATCTGTTTTTGGCTACTCAAATCCAGAATGGTCCAAACCTTATATTTTTAGGACTAGCACTAATTCTATAGTAGTAATCCAACAATTTATGGTCTGGTGAGATCTCTCTTGGATGACTCTACTGAATATAATGTTTAAATCCTCTATTCTTGCTCCACTTTTGTGATGGGATAGGACATCAGGCAGAAGTACAGAGTGAAGCTGGGGAGGAGGGGGAAATGTGATTGGATATCATGTTGAAACTATTATTCTTATCTTCCTATTCTACAAGATGACTAGCCACATAGAGCTTCAACTGTTGTCCTCCAGAATGGAAACCACTACACCCTTGCTATTGTTGATTCCCAGCTCTGTGAGGGCAATCATTTTGGGGTTCACTACGAAATTTTGAAATCCCAAAATCTAGAGTTTCAGAATACTGAATTCAGAATCTTGAGATCTTGGAATCTCGAAATTGTGAATCTCCCCAAAACACCACCCAACACACTAAAGCAAGTGTATGAAGGGGGACAAGCCCCCCTTCACTCCACATGTGGGGGGCTGCACCACCACACTCCTCACAACTTAAATATACCAACTCCGAGATTGCACTACAGTGAGGACAAGGAAAATCTCCCGGTCCGTGCTGTATGCCGATCTCCGTTCAGGATTTCGAAGTTTTGAAACTTCGAACATATGATCTTCGATCATATGAAATTCGAAGTTTTGAGCTTTATAATTCTGAATGGAGCCCATCATTTTGATATCTGCTGTTAAATCTCTGGTTCCTTTCAGACCAAATAGGTTTGTTGGTGAGAGCCATGCCGAAACCGGAGTTGATGTGGGCTTCAGTCCATCTTTGAAAAGGGGCATTGCAGAATTTGAAACTTCATACTAATAACTGTTAGTTTTACCCACATCCATATCCTCTATATATATATCTCAACTGTGCAGTACAATGAAAAGTAGGGTTTGAAAAGATCATTTTGTGTCTTCAACAAAATTTGTTAGCCAGAGACAGACATAATGAAAAATTACTATGCTATCATCTGCATTTCAGGTGGATTTCTCAGCCAAGTTGAAAGTCTGCCCTATTGAGTGGTTCAAACCTGAATATGCATTTATGCAAGCTGAGACTGTGACATGTATCTGAATGTCCCATTTGACAACTGGTTAAAAAATTGTTCCATCTGATCTACCAGCTCTCACTGGAACCTGATCAGATAGGACAAAAACTTCACAGTCATTAGTGAATAAAGTGGAGGATACATAATCTCAACTTTTGAATAGATAGAATACCTGAATGTAATCCTGGATTAATAAGTGGATGGACAACTAGACTCTGTAGCAATGAAGCCTTTGAAAACGTAGGTCCCATCACAATCAAAGGTCTCAGACCAGCATTTTCAGTTGTTAGGAGGTCTCCACATCAGTTATTCTATGCTGAATTTGTAGCCAATTTTAACATTTTATTAGTCACTAGAACAACCCAGAATGTTTGCAGGGGACCAAAAAATATCTCCTGATGGAGTGTTGCACAGAGAGGACATTGGACCAGTGACATTATTCACATTGCCTTATCATTTCCAAGATTTCTCCAAACTTAAAAGTCAGTTAGGGAGGTGTGGGTAGTCATTGTCCAATTCATCAATGGCATCAAGAGTGAGTAATTCAGCAATTGAATTGACATGTTTCTCTTACACGTGTGTTTCATGTTTGATCTTAGAGGCGATGAATCCAAGGAGATGTGAAAAACACAGTGATGATTAAAACCCATTAGAAGAACCTGCATGAAACTTTTGTATATGCCCTGCTGTTTGATACAGGGTAGCCACAGGATCAAACAAAGGAACATCTGCATTTAATGTAGGGACAGCACTGTGGGTTAGGTAGGTGTTGAGGGAAGTCCATGCAGTACTGACTGCATTAATTGTAACACTGATGAAAACACCAGCATCAGCAGTGAATGACAGAGGGGCAGTATTGCCAGCACTGTCATCAGTACCAAAATGACTCAGCACCAAGGTGGATACCAAAGGAATGACAACTAACTTCAAGACCAATAAAACTTTTGAAGTTATGACAGTCAACATCAGAGCATCTTCTGATATTGACTTCTGTGCCATATGCATCAAAGCTGACCTCCACATTCCTGGTGCCAATAATGCATGTGCAATAAAAGTAAAATTGGAACAACCTAGCCAAAAAAGTATTAGGAGAAAACTTGCCTCTATCTACCCTGAAACCAGAATCATGTAGCAAACATCTTTTGTTGATGTTTGATAAATGTCACTGTATACATGTCAAAATATTTTTGGGGAGGTACAATAAAATATTACCCTGATTTAAGATGCTCTAGACCTATGTGTCTGAGACACTGCTTGTCAGTTAAGGAAGTCATACTATGTGATTTGACAGAGCTAGCCAGCAACCTACCAGAAACTACTCTTAAAGTAACAGTAATCCATTAGATTTTATGTTTCTTCATATGAAGACTTAAACAGAAAGGTCTGTTATTCTCAGTCCTATACACAATATTTATTTTCTGACTTTGGAAAATCTGAAGAACTTGCAGCAATGTTGCTATCCAATCATTAGGTTGATTTGCATTGTTCCAACTCATCATTTTGTAGCAAGGTTTTGTAGACCTGTCTGAGAGTGTCATTTCCATCATGAATTATCTGAGCTTACTATTCATATTCCTAATTATAGCAGCAGTGTAAAAATTGCAAATGTCACACCTAGAGTCCCCAGGTCTGAGATGCAAGAAATTAAATCCTGACTTTCCCAGATGGCATAAGCCTGAATATAAGATTAAGTGTTTCATCCATCGAGGGAGGGGGCGGGAGAGCATTAGTCGTCTGGTCAGATAATATTCACCATTGGAGGAGGAGGCTTCTTGGTCAAAAATGGCATTCACTGGCATGGCATAGGCTTGGATTTTCCATGACCTGAGAGTTGCCTTCTTAAGCAGGTGTGTAAACACACACACACACACACACACACACACACACACACACACACACACACACACACACGCACGCACGCACACATGCACACATGCACACACACGCTTGCACACACAGACAGGCCTATAAACCTTTCATACAAAATGAAGAATTGGAGCAAGACCCATCGATTTAAACATTCAAACACATTTTGAATGCATGTTCCATGCTGCCAACAAGTTTCAGTATAGCAAAGAAACAAGAACCAGCAACAGGGAAAAACAAACAGCATGACAGCAAGCAATTAAAAGATCCACACTTCAGTTTTAATCCAAATTGCAGAACAAAACATATAGCAACAACTAAAACCAGTTAATAGTCCTGTAGCTAGGACAATTGGCACACTGTTAACTCACCGAATGAACCCACAATTAGAGCTGAGGACAAAAAAGGAATAATAATAGCTCTGTCTCTGCCTGAAACACCTTTGAGGAACTGTAGCAAAACAGTTATACTAATGTCTGCTTAAATTAATAAAGTGGCTACCAATACTGCACTTGCACAAACAAAAGTGATCACATCACTGACTTCCAGAGAATGGTCAGCACCTCTTTCAAAATGCTGCTTGTGCCCACTAATGGGCTTGCCCAGGGCAGCTGCCCTCTCATCCTGATCTCATTATGGATTTGAACATTAAAGCACTAAAAACAATAACAAAGGCAGAGGTGAGAAAATGCCTTAAAACCAGTTTAAGCATGATAACAGAAAATAATATCAAAGATTTGCTCTCACTTTCTGTCTTTGACATGCGTCTAAGAGACATGTCACAAACATGGCTAAAAACTCAAGAATAATTGAAACTTTAAGAAATGGAAACATGAGAAAATGTCTGAATGACTAGGAAAGGGATACAATGGAAGTTGGAAACATTCCAGTTTAGACCCCCCCAAAATAAAAAAAGAAGAAATCCGACCTGAATTTAGTCTCAGATGTCTGAAAGATATTAAATGGATGAAAGTACAAAAGGCAGATATAATGAAGGAAAAATACCATAACATTCTTCGTAATTGGGGCAGGAAAAGAAAGATCCATAGAAGAACATCTTAAAGATCATTATGGTTAAATAGGAGGGGATTAAAAGCTTGGGAAAGTTTTAGATGTCAAGCTGCTTAACACCTTAAGCCATTAGTCTTGCAGTTAATGCGGATGGACCTCCTCATACCAGATCTGATGTTACTACACCTTTGTGTACTGTATTTTCTTTCTCATTTTGTTTCTTCATTTCTCTTGGCCCTGTAACATGAAAATCTCCCTGCTAGTAATAAAGGTTAATAACTACATCACCTGATATGTATCCCACAATATTACATATTTGGAAATGTAAGCATTAAATTGCAGTCTTCATATTCCTAAGATATTTTCACTGAAAGGCAGCACAGTACTGAGATTATAAAACAAGATATAACATGACATGCAATTCTGCAGGGTAAATGCATCGTCTGGGTTATATTTGCACTCTTTAATAGTAATATAGAGGATCATGATCAAGTGTTCAATCGTAATATGTTTATTATATGTTCATGACAAGGATGCCAAGAAATTCACCATGAGAATGAAGCTCAAAAGGCCAGTCTTGACACACAACAATAATTTACAGTCAGAAATTCAATCAATGTTCTTTGCAATGCTTGGAGATCTATCTGCATCATGTACCACTAGTTACAGAAAAGTTAAATTAAAAAACAATGCAAAATGTTGTGCCAGCTTTAAAAACAGGTAAAGCAGTGAGAAAGTTATTTAAGTCCTTACATATTCCCTGTCTAAGGAAGCAGTCTGATCAGAAATAATTTATGTAATGTAGCAGACAGCAGGTATAAATGGAGTCGAAATGAAGCTGTTTCATGTTCTACTGCTGCTGTTTACTTTCCAGCAATTTCAGCATTAAGTGTCGGATGCAATATTAATAGTATAGCACCCTTTTTAGGATTGTTACACAGAAATCAAAATAAATATGTCTCATCCATCTTTCTAGATCTCTCAAAGGCATTCGACACAGTTTCACACCAAAAACTGCTGTCAGAACTGGCCACATTACATCTCAGTCATTCTTCACCTAGCTTGGTTCTACAGCTATGAATCAAACGCCAGCAAACTGTTAGATGGCAACAGGAGCCATCATATTTGTTCCCTGCTAACATAGGAGTTCCACAAGGCTCCATCCATATTAGGCCCCATACTTTTTACCATCTTCGCAAATCAACTCCATAAATCCACATCTCTCGCCTCTGTCATCCAGTATGCAGATGACTCTAACCTGATATGCTCTGCCCCCTCTCTAATATAACTACAGGCTATAACATAACAATCCTTCCTAGAAGAAGAATCCTGGTTAACTAACACTAACCTCATACTGAACCCAAACAAGGCCAAACTCGTGGTCTTTCTCCCCAGCAAAACACCCAATCCCTCAGCCACTTTTCAAATCCACTCCTCCAACAACACAATCATAAACACCAGCTCACATACCAAATTACTAGGTGTCACGATTGATAGCAAATTAAAATTCAACCTACACCTCTCTCAAGCCATTAAAAAAACACACACCAAACTAAGCTGTCTTTACCGAATTAATCCTTTCCTAACTAGCCATTCTAGACTAAGCATCACCAGGACTAATCTCTTATCTACTATTCTCTATGCTTCTCCCATATTTACAAACCTTAACAAAACTGACCTTACCAAACTTGAATCAGCCTACAATAAAATAGCCAGGTTCGCCACTCCTTATACAGGTCCCACCACTGCTCTGCCCTGCAACAAATAAATTGGCTAGAATTCCCACAACAGCTAACCTATACCCAAGTTGTCTTTACTCACCAACTAATATACCAGCCAAACGGAACCCTAGCCCTACAACAATTACTCCAACCATATACCAACACTCGACAGCTCCGATCCTCACCAGGAAGTAAATGCACACACAGCCAGGAGATGGAACAGTTCGTTGTAAGTTCGCCAAAGCAGATTCAATAAATCCAGGTAGGCACCAAACGAATTCAAATAATTCCTTTATTCAGAACCACAGAGATAACACACAAGCGCTTTCGCTCAGACAAATTCTGAGCTTTATCAAGTGACACCATGCTGTTAAATCAGGTGTCTTATATACCTTGAGAATCCTAAATTAATTAGGAAGCACTGCCAATTAACATTTTAAAGAGACTGTGCGCTTTTCCACATATTTAAAAATTCCATTAAAACAAAATATATAAAACTAGTGGTAAAGTATGCTTAAAATAATGCATTGATGCATCTATTACTGCTAAAAATGTTAATAACATAAAAATAAGCAAAACAATGTACACTATTTCCCTGATGTTTAACTTTGTAGTGAAACTTACTGTGTGCAAAAATCTGCACTTCTTTTGAAAATTGAAATAAGATGGAATGACTTGACATACCAACTGTTGTTCACATAATTGTGATATAAAGCTAATGCCCAATGTGGGTATAATAATATTTTCTTGGCCTCGTTGACAGCCCTGCTAGAAAAAGAGAACAGTGTATCTTGATTAAACTAAACTGTGCTGTACAATAGGTCATTCCTTAACATAAACTTTGTGTGATATACCATTAAGTAAAAAACATGTCTGTGTGCATGGATACTTCCTAATTAATTTAGGATTCTCAAGGTATATAAGACACCTGATTTAACAGCATGGTGTCACTTGATAAAGCTCAGAATTTGTCTGAGCGAAAGCGCTTGTGTGTTATCTCTGTGATTCTGAATAAAGGAATTATTTGAATTCGTTTGGTGCCTACCTGGATTTATTGAATCTACCTTGGTGAACTTACAACGAACTGTTCCATCTCCTGGCTGTGTGTGCATTTACTTCCTGGTTTGGTTCTTTGCTGTTTAATTGACTTCTTAGCTTCGATCCTCACACAAAACACTCTTCCGAGTATCCAAAAGCAACAATAAAGCCGGGGACACCCTCTACTCCCACCACATTTCTAAACTTTGGAACTCAATCCCTCAACACATCTTAAATGCTACAAACCTACACCAATTCAAATCTCTGCTCAAAGACCTCATCACTAACAACTGTCTGCTCCTGCACCAAGCCAGGCTAATACCACATTGTCCCGGTCCCCTTCAATAAACACAGCACACAGAATGACATTTGACGACCTTTATTAAAACTTCCACCACATAACTTTGATTACCAAAATGTGTTAAATAGAATTAGACATAGTGTAGTCAATTCTAAAAATAGCATAACCAGCCTTGTAATGTTAATCAGGACAGCGTATCTGCTCATCCTGCCCCAGTAAGCAGCACCCATACCTTTGCTCACTTACTTTACTTATAAACATCCTTATAATGTTAACCAGGCAGCATACCTGCTCATCCTGTCCAGTAAGTAGCGTCCATACCAAATATTAATCATGACAGCGTACCTGCTCATCCGACCCAGTAAGCAGCATCCATACCTACCTTTGCTCACTTACTAAACCATTTACTGAATTACCTTCAAACCAAATAAGCAGCATCTTTACCTTCGCTTGCTTTTCTATTCAACAAAAACTCCTTGAAATGCACCACCAAGCACCAGAGGCGGGACAGAAGAAGGCAAGCCTGTCCCTCTTCTCCGCCTCCTGGAATAAAATAATCACAATCCCACCAATCCACCAACAAAAAAGGGAGGGTGAGAGGGTAGCAAGTTCACATCAAAAATGTGATTACTTACCAAGCTACACTCATCTAAATCCTTTAAGCACCTCCCACCCTTATCTCATTTCCTTCCAATCAACCCTCCCACAATTTAACCCTTTCACCTCCTCAACCCATTGAACTTCCGTTAATATCAACCTAACACCCCTTGAAGATGTCCCCAGACAACTTGGCTTGTGCCAGGCCTCATTAAGCTCTCATCAAATTTCATCCCCTAAATTTTATAGTCTCCATGTATTATACCCCACTCCCACTTGTTAACACCACCTATCAGCTACCTACAATAAGAGTATAATTTGTTTGTAAGGGTATACTTATGTACACGTATTAAAGTATACTCAAATGATCAACTAAAGATGAACCCCTGCCATATGACTTTACTATATTGTAATAACTTTCTTTATTGTCTCTAGATATTTCGGTTAAATTCTATGTAAAACCGACACTGTATCTGTCAATGTTTTTGTTTTATTGGAGCTTTTCTCCCTGGGCCTCCGCTGAAAATGGGCTCACACCCAGATGGACTATCCTGGACAACAAATGTAAAATAAATAAATAAATTGTTATGGTAAGTTATGTTACCCTTCTTAGCATTGTTAAGATTGTGTCTCAAGCTAGAGCAGTGCTGAATCTGGGTGTTAACTGTTTTTGTAGTGTATCACAGCACTCCATGCACTACAATAAGGTTTTCCTCTGTCAGTTTGCTACACATCTTGAATTGTGAGACATAATTTTCTGTTTCAGAGTCAAGTGGTTCACCAGATCCATAATTTTACATTTCCTTATCATTAATATGATAAAATGAACCCGTGTGATACACTAACATAATTATCTGAAGTATTTCACAGCCATATTTTTTTTAGACTGGTGTTCAGATAGCAGATATAACAATGACATTTCATTAAAACACGATTTGGGAAAATAGAGTAATACCATACTAAACAAGAAATTACAAATTTTATTAGCAGGCAGATAGCTTAATGATAAAATAGATGATACAATATTTTTCCTATTAAAGAAATTGTGAAGTGTTGTATTAAAATAATTATGTTAGATCAGATCATGGTTAATAATTGGGAAACCACGAGACATGGTAAATCTCCTTTCCATAATTTTAACAACAGTATAATTTATTACTGAAGCTGTTAAACTAAAACATTCTAAAAGGTATTAAAGTACAACAAGGTTTTTGAAGAGGAATTATAAATACAAAACTTATTTAGCTCAACTGCATTAGAAAAAGTAATTACAAAATACATGTTTCATGGAAATAAGACCTCTTATAAAAGCTTCGGTTCAATTCAAGTGTTTCAGACCTAACTGAAAAAAGATATAAATTAATGATCCTGTCATACCTCTCTCTCTCATCATCATTCAGTCATTGTATTACAGAAGTCTGAAGAAAAGAAATCATGGCTACTATAAATAAATATGCAGCTTTTATTGCCTAACATACAGATGCAGCAAAGGAAGTCCAAAGGAAATGTTAATGTGAAGGTTCATGGCTAAATACAAAAACTTGCAAATGTTACCTGCAACCCGAAATATACTGTTGCTGTTTTGTTGAGATTACATTTTATGGATAAAGTCTGTGATATGCTGTATTTCTTTTTTCACAAAGATGGTTTTAAAAAGCAAAGTAAAATGTTCAAATTAGTGAGAAATTCACTGTAGTTTGCGTATGAAAATATCAAATGCTACTTTTATGAATAGATTGATATAAACAATGGAGAAATTGAGCTGTGGCCAGATTTAGTCAATTAAACCAGTCAGTGGCATAAATTCCTTCTGTATCCTAATCCTCCCTATTGTGTAATGAACTGGGTTATCCTGCTCACAAAAATGGCCAATCCAGTAACTGCTTTTTAGGAACCAATAAGCATAAGCCTAGAGTTATAAAACATCATTATGGTTCAAGAATTTGTAGTGAACTGCTAAAAGTGTGTGAAAGTGTGTGTGTGTAGGGGGATGCATGTTTCATCATCTAGGGTAATGGTAAGGTAATTAATCAACAAACTAATGTCTAGCTTTTCAGCCACTGGCTCAATAGTAAGGAGAAAGGTTTATGCCTGCCATCATGATGGACGATCTAAAATTACCTAAACCTTTGAAGATAAAGCATTTGAAACCCTGTTGAAAGTAGGACTATCACAGATAGAGAATGTGAGGAACCATGGATGTCCCTTGTTGCTAGAAGTAGACAATGTAGTCCTCTCATTCTAGGCCATTGAAAACAGACTGAATGGTCATAAAATATAAGTAGCCAGGAGCCTAAAGTCCAGTCATTAATGTTAGGAATTTTTGGAAAGTACCAATCTGGGAAACAGTAGTATGGAAAGAACTAGGGGTCAACATCATTAACATAAGCCTAGCTGACCTTAGTACCAGGTTTCCAAAAGTCTACAGGAAAAATGTCACTTGGCTGCTGTGCTGAATATAGGAGAAGGTGATCTCAAACATTGCATAAGTGTGTCTGATTGGATTTTCCTTGAAACAGTACAGACAGGGGATGAAAACCTTACAGATTTAGCTGACATTGTAATGTTGTTAAATAGTACAAATATCTATTCAACCTAATCTACAGTTCTAGAGCAATAAAAGGCCACTCTTCTCAGTGCTGAGTTGTAAACTACCTGCATTACTCAGTTGTAAGCTGCCTGCATTAACCCAGATTCAGAGAAAGTATATCTTTTTATAATGCTTTTAATGTCAGGCAGGATGTTACGTTGAACCTGCCAAGATACTAAGATGATTACTTCTGAGGTGTTTTAGCTTCATGTTTATCCCACATGAAAGCAATATGAGAGCTGCATGAGTATATTAAAAAGCTAAAATGGCTTGCAATTAAAGAAAAGGTTGAAGGAATCACAAATAAGGAATAATATGGAGCAGGCTAGTATACCATTAAATTGTCCAGTGGGAAAAGCAGCTAGTGTGGATGGATTGAATGGGATGAATGCTGATCCTAAACATTTGGGAGTTAAGCTTTAACTGTGATTGACTAAATCAACTATCCAGTAGCATGAGAACCTTTAGTCCCCCCTCATTCTGCCACAACAGAACCAATCAAAGTCCAAATGTGAACTAAGCTGGACAATTAACTAAAGAGTCAGCAGGATCATGACTAACTGCTATGAGTAGCAATAGGTTCATAGATGTATAGATTCATAGGTGTATACTAGGCTGATGGCCACTTGTGCCCTTATAAACCTAGCTGTGCAACCCAAATGTGACCCAAAATTTGGTTTATATGAGTGGTGATTTACTGACTGCCTCTGTCCATCAGAGGCATAGGAGTCAAACCAGGGTGAATTTCTGGTTACTCATCCATTGGTCCAAGTTGCACTTAAAAAGGGGTAGGGAGGAACTCTGCATAATATAAATGGGAAGCTTGTTCCAGAGAATAGCAATTCTTTGAGAAATATATCTGTCCCTCCAACATGTTCTATTTATATTGAAAACATAATGTAGGTTGTTAATCTAGTCTTTAATCTAGTAGTTCTGCTGCTGTTTGTTTTGAAGATGTGCAAAAGGCTCATCAAATAGGGTCCAGGGCTGCCCTGTTGGCTAGGCAATGATCACTCCTCAAAAGACTTTATGATAATGAGTAAAGAGACAAAACTTTGAGGCAATCAGAGTAGGGCATTGTGTTTATTCCCTGAAAGTTTTTTGTAAGGAACCTTTGTGAATGTTCCAATTGCTGCATGCATCTGGTTAGGTGCATACCAAAGTGGGCATTATACTCTATGATAGGTCTGATGAGGGCCAAATACAGTGGTATTATGACCTCGCTGGACCTAGATGCCATGCCATTTCTTAAAAGTTGAGCAACATTGAATAATTTTTCTTGTTACCTTGGACACATGTTGGTTGAAGGCTAGGTTACTATCTGCATGACTCCCTGATTACTGACTACTGAAGCAACTTTTAAGGATATTTTGTTGATGATGTGGTTACCTGGGGTGGTAGACTTCCCAAAAGGTACTATAATGCATTTCTTGTTACTGAGTTTTAAGCCATGACTTTGTCATCAGTTTCTGTAATAGACCTTCTTGAAAGGTGTTCTTATTTTTTTTTTGGGGGGGGGTTCAATGACTGCTTCCAATTTGCAATTATCTGTGAACCTGGCCAGCCAAAGGCCATTGATATTGGCTTTGACATCTGAGAAGTAGATACCAAAGAGGAGTGGGCCTAGAACAGACCCTGGGAGACATCACTGGTGACCATATTTTTTGTGGAGGTAATCTCACTGATACTAATCTCCTAGGTCCTATGAGTGAGCCAGCTAGCTATCCAGCATGTATAAAGGGGATTATACCTAATTCTATACATTTGTTGACAATGTCCGAGTGGGGAATTATATCAAATGCTTTAGCCAGATCTAGGTAGGCAGTATACAGCATTTCCCCTCATTCTTTGCCTTAGTGACCTTTTCAAAGAAGCCCATCAGATTCAGTAAGCATGACCTTCCTTTAACAAAGCCAAACTGAGATGGATCCAGTGTCTGGAGATCTCCTATGTCCTTGTTGATAATTTCCATGATAATTCTTTCCTTGGTTTTGCAAATAAGACTAGTCAGACTAATGGATCTGTTGTTTCCAAGATCTGTTGAAGGTCATCCCTTATGAAAAGGGATGACCATTGCAAGCCTCCATTCATGTGGCACAAACCCTGTTTTAAGACTGTAGTTAAATAATGACTCTAGAGGTCATGATAAGTCATATTTTAGACTATTCAGGAGGCATCCTGAGATGTTTTCAGGGCCCAGTGAGGCTGTGTTTTTGGCTTTAGTGAGTGCAGCCAATACATGTCCCTCAGTTATGGTTGGATGCATTATGTTTGAGGGCATTTTGAGGGGATGGTTTGGGTGGGGTGGGGGTAGGGTAAGGTTGGAACTGAATTTATCCACTAAGAGGCTCACAATATCACCAGGTTCAGTGAATGTGGCACTGTTAACCACCAGTTTAGCACATTACTGTGTGTTGCCCTTGAGGTTTATGTCATAGCTATAGAAGGGCTTATTGTTATCTTTCACTTGGGAGGCTATCTTGAGCTCAAAGTTGGCTTCCTTGACCTAATTAATCCTCCTAATTGCCTATTTCCTTTGAATAGAGACTTTCTATCTTTATGGGAATTATCCTTCCCAATTTTTGTGCATTTTTTCCTTTTGTTGTGTATCTTGTTTAATTTGAGATGCTACTAAGGTTGCTTCTTTCTAAGGCTGGTCCTGAGCGTATTTTTGGTAGGTACAACTGCCTTTATGCAACTATGGACAAGTTTGTTCAGCGTTTCTGAGAACAAATCAATATAACAACAATGAGAAGTATTCAGTGCAAACCAAAACTAATAAACCAAAAAAGGCACTGAAAATGGAAGGGCCACCCCTCTCTGTAGTAAACCAAGGCAGTTTTTAATGATTCCAGAGCATACAAAATGCACAATAACCACAACACAGAGTAAACACAATCCAAAAGATAGAATTGGATTGTGTTTACTCTGTGTTGTGATTATTGTGCATTCCATATGCTGTGGAGTCATTAAAAACTGAGCGTATTCACTATTTGGTCAAGGGTGCTTGTATTTTCAAATTTAAGGAATCTCTGTGCCTGTAGATTTGATACTTTATAGGATTCCCAGTCTATAAAGGGGTAATTAAAGTCTCCCATGAGTATGGATGAGTAAGGTGTTAGGTTAGATGGTAAGTGTCACTAGTAGGTCAAAGTATGCATTGCACACTTCTTGGGATATGCAAAGTGACTTATAACTGGCTGTGAGATAAGGTATGGGATTGTGTCTATGGTGATCTTCACATGGAGGAACTCCAGCATGTCATCCTGTTTGACCACCCTAGAGGTATTCTTGTTATTGATGTATATTGAGAAACCTACTCCTTTAACCCTTGCCTGTGCAGTTACTGGTCTAAAAGTGTGGAAGGCACTGAAACCTTGCACTGCTGGGGTACACCCTGCCACTTTAAACCATGTCTTTGTAACTGCACAAATGTCTATATCCTGACGTGTGAGGAGGGCTTGGGGGGGATATAAGTTTCTGTTTTGGCTCCTGGCATTGAGCAATAACACCTTAAGGTTCAGTTGATTTGATTTTGTTATGCTGGTAGGTTTGTCAATTTGGCATTGCCTAAAAAAGACTGTGATGGTGGATAAAGTTTAGCCAGTATTTGAAAGCCTAGAGGGGAAAGGTGCAGGCCATTCTTGGCAAAGCAACATGTTCTGTTAACCAAAATGACAAATAGTGGATTTCCTTAGAATGACACCAGAAAGACAGCCAGTTGTTGAAATAAATCATTTATTGTTCATATTGTGGCATCATCTTCAGTGATGATAATATACTGCTCAGTGCTAGGCTCATACCAGCCTGAGACACATAGTCTGAAAGGTCCATAATGTCTCTCTTCATATAGTCCAGGAGGTACATCTTAGGTCATTTACACCTACACTGACCATGATGGAATCATACTGGTACCTGTGATGTAATGACTTGACTGCATGCATGATTTGGTCAATTCTGGCTCCAAATAAGTAACTAATTGTTATCTTCTCCTTGTTCAGCCTGGTTAGAGGGGCATCAGTATATCTTAAAATGAGATACCTATGGTTAGTATCCTGGAAAGTGCGTTTGCTTGCCTTAGGGGCTTAGTGTTTGGGGCTCCATGGAGAGTGACAGTATATGTGGTGTTACATGTTGTTTCTCTGAGGACCTTTGGGCTTGCTAAGGCATAGCTTTGACAACAGGTGATCTAGGCAATCTTTGTTGTTTAGGAATATTGTTTTTAAGCACACCAGTGTTTGTCTATATGTGTGTGTTGTCTACTATGTGAGGTGTGTGTTGTCTGCATGCTTTTGTCAACCTGATGTGCACCTGTATGCAAGAGTATAGCCTCCAGTGTGATTGTGTAAGTATACCTCTCCCTTTCTTTGTCTGCCTGTTTGAAGATTAAATGGTTGTTTTCATGGCATAGAAACACAGTAAGAGAAGACAGAGTCAGTGGAAAGGCAAACACTGGATAGCCTAGGATAACAGAATAGGCTTTCGATTAATCTCAAATTAATTTCCTATTCACAAGCACACAGGAGATGAAAAAAGCTCATTGACTGCCTCACCTCTGGAGAGGATACTAGACAATATCATAGCTGATGTGGAAAGGTGGGTTAAACTTGGAGATGGATTGTAGATCTATTGCCATGAAGGTAGTGAAGGAATAAGACTGTCTTTCAACCAGATGCACATGTTTCCTTTCCATTCGTGTACCTTGAGAAACCAGTGTGGTGCCATGCTAAATTACACAGCAGCAAAGCTGGTTTGTTTTACTAACAAATGCGTGGGTTTGAGGCTGGCATATGGATACAACCAAGAGCTGCCTCACCCAGACTGGCAAGGCACTCACTAGCATGAAGGCAACATTAAATATCTATATCCATAGGCCTACCAAAACAGAGGTAATGCAAATGTCATAAGCAGCTTCTCAGACCTGAAAACCTTGTGGATACATGACTATCTTGTTCATTTTCCAGTGAGCAATTGAAAGCTGTGTAACAGGACTCAAAGATCAATAATAATGTAGCATACCAGTGTGTTAAAGAGTGAGACCCAATAATTTTAGTCCAAAGACCTAAGAGTATAATCAGGGATTATCCTGGAGCATAAATATGAATAGGGAATGAATAAAAGGCTAGTATGGTACCCAAGTATTTTCAGGTGGTAAATATTATGCACTTCTTCAGACACGAAGACTTTATGTTTGAACACATCATCACCCATATATGTCCTCTGGGTCTCTCAAACAAAATACAAAAAGGAAAGAAAATGTGTTATATAGCACTCAGTGTTATGGTACCAAGTAAAAGTAAAATAAAATGCAACTCATATAGTGCAGATTAAAGTATATAGTAAGCTTTTTGAAGTGGAAAATTATAAATTATATACTCTTTGTGAAGTGACCAAAATTAGCTGCACAAAGCAACCAACAATTGTGTGAGGGAAAGTAGGTATACTCAGTTTAGAGAATGTACTAATTAAGCTACTTAAACTAATTAAAGTTAGTATGCAGTTGTACTTTCGTGAGCACCAGTGACCAGCTACTTTGAATTATCTTTTTTTTCTGAAAAAAAAAACTAAGGTATCTGTTAATGTTTAAACACAGTGAAAAGATGACAGACCCTGTCCATTAGTTGCATCAGTAAATGGAATACTGAAATTAAAGCAGTTCACCCATTTAGAAAATAATTTAATATGAATATCATCAACAAACACAAAATAGGATAAAACATACTTCTGTGTAGGTAGGACAGGGACTTGTACTCCACCCCAGTGTGTGGTGGCATGCACTGAACAAGCCTGGCTTCTTATATTTATATATGTGCATTAGTATTTCCAAAACTAAGTGACTTACAAACAATTGCATGACATCATGTGGAGAATTAGATGACACTGATGGAAACTGTCATTGATATTTGTACTGAAAGCTGGACACTTTGAAATATTTTCAGCGTTATTTATATTATTTATATAAATAAGTATGCATTTTCCTATTTCTGTATGTCAATAAACAAGCACCTGGAAAGTAATTTCTCACTGTCATGTGAAAGTTCAACTCTAGCAGAAAATAAGTGTCCATGTGCTATATCTTTAGACTATACAGTTACTAAGATATAAAAACTTATTTGTAAAACTTCAGAGGAAAAAATATAATCATAGTTTTGTAAGCATTATAAAATATTACAGAACCTCTTTGAAGAATAATCTATCCCCAGGATTTAATAAAATCTGTGTATCCATATTCGTGCTCATGGTTCCCCCTCAGCAGCATGCCATGCATGTTAATGATGGTGCGTTGCTGAGGGAGAGCTAGGAACATGGTTATTGAATCAGTGTAGGGAGTGGTGTAGCACTAACCTTGGCTGCAGAGGAGTATGAAATTCCCTGCAATGCAGACACCTGCCAGACATCTAAAAATAGAAACTTGATGTAAGTAATTATTTAATTAAAGGTGAGTTTAAGCATGTCTAAGCATGTTTGCATGGCACAGGGCAGTGTGCACATCATTGATTATAGGTAGCTCAGTGGTATATGTGAAGGTATACCAGATTTCTTAATATCCTTGTAGCTGAATGGGAGAGTTATGGCTTCATGTGCAGTAGGTTCAGGATTTGAATACATGGAAGGGCAAATATGTATTTAATTTTGATATACATATTATGCATTTTTTAATAAAAGATGGCCGCACTGTGCTCTGCTAAGCTCTGCTCAACTATGCTGAGACCTGCTAAGCACTGCATAAACATGGTAATGGCTGCCAATGATTGTGCTCTGCTTAGCTTCACTTAGCTGGTTTGCGAGCTGCTAAGCTCCGCTAAGACTACTGTTCTGCCAGTTTTCATGAATCTCAGCTTAGCTGCGTCGGTATGCATGGTGCTAAGAGACGTGGTGCTTTTTTGAATGTTGCCCAATGACATGTAAGGGAGTGAAAATAGCCTATATTAAGCTCAGTAGGTGGAATACAGCAGAATCCATTAGAGTTCTGTCACTGACAGTGTACTATGGCTGGCGGTGGTGAAAGTGCATGCTTTCAGGCACAGCGTTGGGTCATTCTGGTGTCCAGGGTCATGCTTAGGCTTCTTGTACAAAACCATGCTGACAGGCTGCTGCTGCAGGGTGGTTTCCAGGGCTCAGAGTATAATGTGGAGACCTGGGACCAGCTGGCCAGAGAGCTCACCTGTGTCACTGGTATTCCCAATGGACACCTGGGTCCAAGAAGCAAGGGCAGGGAATACGTACTCTGAATGTCTGCAAAACTGGTATGCATAATGATGTGCTTCTCTCTCAACAGCTGCAGCTGAGAGGGCTGGCAATGTCAAGTCACATAGCAGGTGCTTGGCCAGGTTGTGCCATACGTGTGGTGAGTATGGATGCATTATGCTAACTGTAGTGAAATAAGCAAGAAAGAGTAAAGTATCAACTGCAATAAAGTATATACAGTAAAGTTTGTAGTGCAATAAATATAGACTTAGAGCTGTAATGCAATAAATGTATAAGGCCAACTGTAATGCAATAAAAACAGGAAACAATACCAATAACTGCATTAAAGTATATACAGTAATGTTTGTAGTGCAAGAACTGTGGAATTACAGCTGTATTGCAATAAATTAATAATGCCAACTGTAGTGCAATAAAAACATGAAACAATACCAATAACTGCATTAAAGTATATACAATCAAGTTTGCAGTGCAATAAATGTGGAATTAGAGCTATATTGCAATGAATGAGTAATGCCAACTGTAGTGCAATAAAGACATGAAACAATACCAGTCTTCTTCTTCTTTTGGCTGTTCCCATTAGGGGTTGCCACAGCGGATCATCTGTTTCCATTTCTTCCTGCCCTCTGCATCTTGCTTTGTCACACCGACCACCTGCATGTCCTCTCTCACCACATCCATACACCTTATCTTAGGCCTTCCTCTTTTCCTCTTACCTGGCAGCTTCATCCTTAGCATCCTTTTCCCAATATACCCAGCATCCCTCCTAAGCACATGTCCAAACCAATGCAATCTCGCTGCTCTGGCATTGTCTCCAGACCGTCCAACCTGGGCTGACCCTCTAATATACTTATTCCTAATCCTGTCTACCCTCATCACACCCAGTGCAAATCCTAACATCTTTAACTCTGCCACATCCAGCTCTGACTTCTGCCTTTTTGTCACTGCCACTGTCTCCAACCCATATAATATAGCTGGTCTCACTACCCACTTGTAGGCCTTCCCTTTCACTCTTACTGGTACTCGTTTGTCACAAATCACTCCTGACATTCTTCTCCACCAACTCCACCCTGCCTGTACTTTCTTCTTCACCTCTCTTCCACACTCGTCATTACTCTGAACTGTTGATCCCAAGTATTTAAACTCATCCACCTTCACCAACTCTACTCCCTGCATCCTCACAATTCCTTTATCCTCACTCTCATTCACACACATATATTCTGTCTTAGTCCTGCTGACCTTCATTCTTCTACACTCTAGAGCATATCTCCACCTTTCCAGGGTCTCCTCAACCTGTTCCCTACTCTCACTACATATCACAATGTCATCTGCAAACATCATAGTCCACAGGGACTCCTGTCTGATCTCGTCTGTCAACCTGTCCATCACCACTGCAAATAAGAAAGGGCTCAGAGCTGATCCTTGATGTAATCCCACCTCCACCTTAAACGCATCTGTCACTCCCACTGCAGATCTCACTGCTGTCATACTACCCTTGTACATATCCTGTACCACTCTTACATACTTTTCTGCCACTCCTGACTTCCTCATACAATACCAGAACTCTTCTCTAGGTACCCTGTCATATTCTTTCTCTAAATCCACAAAGACACAATGCAACTCCTTCTGACCTTCTCTGTATTTCTCCATCAACACTCTCAGAGCATACATTGCATCTGTAGTGCTCTTTCCTGGCATGAAACCATACTGCTGCTCACTAATCATCACCTCCCTTCTTAACCTAGCTTCTACTACTCTTTCCCACAATTTCATGCTGTAACTGATAAATTTTATCCTTCTGTAGTTACTACAGCTCTGCACATCACCTTTATTCTTAAAAATCAGTACCAAAGCACTTTTTCTCCACTCCTCAGGCATCCTCTCACTTTCCAAGATTTCGTTAAACAATCTGGTTAAAAATTCCACTGCCATTTCTCCTAAACACCTCCAAGCTTCCACAGGTATGTCATCTGGACCAACAAGCTTTCCATTCTTCATCTTCTTCATATCTATCCTTACTTCCTCCTTGCTAATCCATTGCATGTCCTGATTCACTATCTCTACATCATCCAACTTTCTCTCTCTCTCTCTCTCTCTCTCATTCTCTTAATTCATCAGCCACTCAAAGTACTCTTTCCATCTGTTCAACACACTCTCCTTGCTTGTGAGTATGTTTCCATCATTATCCTTTATCACCCTTACCTGCTGCACATCTTTCCTAGCTCAGTCCCTCTGTCTAGCCAATCTGTACAGGTCCTTTTCTCCCTCTTTAGTGTCCATCCTTTCATACAATTCTCCATATGTCTTATCCTTAGCCTTTGTCACCTCTCTCTTTGCATTGCACCTCATCTCCTTATACTTCTGTCTACTTTCTTCATCTCTCTGACAATCCCATTTCTTCTTCACCAACCTTTTTCTCTGTATACTCTCCTGTACTTCCTCATTCCACCACCAGGCCTCCTTGTCCTCCTTCCTCTGTCCAGATTTCACGCCAAGCACCTTTCTAGCAGTCTCCCTTAAAAGCTCTGCTGTAGTTACCCAGCTGTTCAGTATCTCTTCACTGCCACCCAGTGCCTGTCTTAACTCTTCTCTGAACTCCACCTCACAATCACCCTTTTTCAATTTCCACCATTTGATCCTTGGTGCTGCCCTCATACTCCTCCTCCTCTTCTTGAACACCACCGTCATTCTACAGACCATCATTCTATGCTGCCTAACTACAATTTCCCCATCACCACTTTACAGTCTCTAATCTCCTTCAAACTGGCCCTTCTGCATAGGATATAATCTACCTGTGTGCATCTCCCTCCACTCTTGTATGTCACCCTATAGTCCACCCTCTTGTTAAAATATGTATTCACCACAGCCATGTCCATCCTTTTTACTAAATCTACTACCATCTGACCTTCTGCATTCCTTTCCTTAACACCATACCTACCCATCAATTTCTCATCCCCTCTGTTCCCTTCACCAACATGCCCATTGAAATCTGCTCCAATTACCACTCACTCACCCTTGGGTACAGTCATCACCACTTCATCCAACTCACTCCAAAATTTTTCTTTCTCATTCATCGCACACCTAACTTACGGAGAATATGCACTAACAACATTCATCATTGCACCATCAATTTCCAGCTTCATAAACATCACTCTATCTGATACTCTTTTCATCTCCAAAACACTCTTGGCATACTGTTCCTTCAGGATAACCCTTACCCTATTTCTCCTCCCAAGCACACCATGATAGAACAATTTGAACCCACCTCCAATACACCTGGCCTTACTTCCCTTCCACCTGGTCTCTTGCACACACAATATATCAATCTTCCTTCTGTCCATCATATCTGCTATCTCTCTCCCTATACCAGTCATACTGCCAACATTCAAAGTTCCTACCCTCACTACCACACTCTTAGCCTTTCTCCTCTCTTCCTGCGTTTGGGTATGCCTTCCCCCTCTTCTTCTCCTTCTCCTCCTTCAGCCAACAGAAGCCCAATTTCTGCCAGCACACTGTTGGTTAACAGTACTTGTGGCGGTTGTTGTTAACCCAGGCCTCGACCAATCTGGTATGTAAATCTGTATTGTTTTCCACATATCTCATTTGGCAAATGTTTTACGCTGGATGCCCTTCCTGACACAACCCTCCCCATGTATCTGGGCTTGGGACTAAGATGAAGAAATGCACTGGCTTGTGCATCCCCAGTGGCTATCAAGGAAAATGGTGTACATCAGGATTGTGTTGTCATAACCATTACAGTAGAGCTGTATGCATTGAGGCTATAAGCTAAGGAGCTGCAGTCAAGTATAACACAGTAATCACTGTAGATTGCAAATCTAATGGCTGCAAACTTTATTGGTTAACTCATATAAGTACTGGTCAAGCCTGTCTCTAAGCCAGTATTGGTCACATAATGCTCTGTCATCCACAGACAGCAGGTAATAAAGGTATGTGGGTGAGGTAGCCAATTCCATGAGCTGATATTGTTTGTTGACTTCAGAGATGTGATACTGAAATCTAGCTTACCTACTATCTGCATTATGCTTATATTTAATGCATGTGCATTCTATTGTCACTGCAGTCTAGTATAACACTGTACTAGTACTACCAGGTCATATTTTGGTTCCAGGTGAGCTCTAAGCAAATATCAGTAAGTCAGGAGTCAGCAGTGACTCAGTAGCTGAGTTTGTTAAATGCTCTTTATGTAGTTCATTTTACCACACACAGTCCGGGGTTCAAATCTAGTGGTATGCAGCAGTAAATATTACAGTCACAGTCATGTAATGCTCACAATTTGAGTCAGAAATCCACAATGTTGTGTGAAAATGACCAAAACTATGAGGCAAACTTCTTAACATTCTACAAGCATCTGTATAGTTGAGAGGCATGATGCCTACAGGGAACATATACTACAGCAGGTTTGTGTTGTTTTCTGTCATTGTGGCACACTGGTGTTGCTAAACTGTACCCATATAGTGGTTGTAAAAGCACACTCATATTTGTCTAGCAGTGGCTGTATGACATATTAGTGGGTGTTTGACCATAGGGGACACACCACAGTAGACTGCAGTGCTGAGTGTGGGAACATACAGTAGAATCTGTCATGGCACACAGGGACATACCCCAGTATTGCTACTATCTTGGTGGTATCCACAGATGTAGTGTTTTGCCAGACTGTGGGCTATGATGTGTGAGGGAGCAGAAAATAGTGCAGGCCAGTATGGGTGTGCTAGATCTGTACAAAGTGGCCGTCCACTTATCTTGTCTTGTGATGTGTTCCCCTTTTGTTGTCTTTCAGGAACCATGTACCATAGAAGACATGCCCCCTTCTCAGATGCGGAGAATGACATAACAGTAGACGGACTGTGACAGCACCATCAGATCTTATTGTCCAGGGAAAGGCATGATCGAGAACAGCAGGCAGCATTGTGGGCAGACTTTGTGCGGGATGTTAATCAGATTGGACAACAGGACAGGACCTATAAGCAGGTCTGACATCGGGACACAGACATACTGAATGCTGCATGATGAAGGGCAGCTGATGTTGCCAGAGATTGTGCCATCACCAGTGGAGGGCCTGCGATGGGACAATCATTCTCAGCCACAGAGGAATTTCTGGTGAACCTAGGAACACACAACAGCTCCCAGGCATCCATCACGCCATACATTTTTGAGGTGGATGACACAGTGTCCACAGCAGAGGAGCATTCAGGTAAGTGTACTGTGTTCACCGGTGTAATACTGTATCAGGAATTGTGGCAGGCTGTAGAGTCCTGTACATGGGTGTCAGGTCTATCTGCATTGTGGGGGAGGTGTTGGGGTTTACACTCAGTTGTGCACACATATTCAGAATGTCAGCAATGTAATCAGTATCACAGTAGCTACTGTGCATGTGGATATTTGCACATATTACCTTGTATTGCTGAAACATTTAGTGGTGCTGACAATAACTCTCTCTCACCTTTTCCTAGGTCCTTCAGGTGTGGCCCAAGTCCATAGTCTTGTACCTGGTAAGTGTGATACTGTTTTTTATGGATCATATATACCCTGTGAAAGTTAAGGCCTGCCATATTGCCCTATGTACAAAGGTCGTGTTTAGTCAGAGTAGAATATTTGTATGTTCCATTCTGAAACAGTTAACTAAGATTCATATACTGGTTAATCACAGGTGTGTATTTTAATGACCATCGACACATTTGCACTTAAAGTTATGATCAGCTACACAGCCCAGTATACATGAGGCAATTACTCCCAGATGGTTGTTTAAACACAAACAGGAAATGGTACATATTTGAGGCAATGACACTAGTACTGGTATATCATTCCCAGGTCTATATTAGATGATCGAACTTTCAAAAGTTCGACTGTCATATAGTTGACACCATATGATCGAATTTTTGAAAGTTTGAACATCTTAACTGAGATCTCCGTACAGCACCAAATGGGAAGATTTCCCTTCTCTGCACTGTAGTGTAATCTCAAAGTTGGTGTATTTGAAGAGCGGGGGGTGTGCGGGGTGCAGGGGGGCTTGCCCCACTGCTTAAAACATTCATGTAGGTTATTTGTGCAGTTTATTTTTTTATTAGATTTTCAAACTTTTAAAAGTTCGATCAAATGGTGTCGACCATATGACAGTCGAACTTTTGAAAGTTCAATTATCTAATATAGACCCATCATTCTCAAGATAGGCACATTGGGTTTTATGTGTATTTCTATCACATATAGTGTCATATTACATACCTTACAGGCAGATTGTACTGGCAACTTTAACTGGATGTGGCTGACGTGTATGTTTTAAAGGGCTTGACGTGTCTGTGTATGTTGGTGTGAGGTTGTCTGTTGTGCATGGGAGTGGGGATGAGAAGATATCAGACTGGTAATGCAGCTGTGGATCCTCATTTGTATGAGTCTGTGTGGACATAAAAGTGCAGGTAGTAATGTACTGCTCTTGCCTTGGTTTTCACAGATGACTGGGAGGGTTGGAATCTGTCCCCCTCACAACCTGATGTCAGTGCCTCATCAAACTCTGATGATGATGGTGGTCATAGTTAGGCACAGGTGGGGCTGTCAGGGGCTGAATCTGTCCCAGAGGTCTTCCCCCATTGTCACTGCACACAGTCAGTATGCCCACACATACCCAGTCCTGAGAAGCCACAAATATTGGACAGTCAGATGGCCACGACATTGAACAAGGCACTGTGGCAACTATGGTGTCAGTGAATGTAGGCACTGGCTATAGCCAGACAGCTGGCAAGGTCCCACAGAGGTGGATTGACAGGGGTGCTCATAGGAGGACTGCTGTCCATCCATCACCTGTTGCAGGTGTCACATCATGGGCCACTCGGTGCATGTTTCAGGCCATCATGGAGGCACAGGCATGTTCTGAATGCAACAGCAAATGGATGCTTAGGGTTATGGACGCAGCACAGTCTAACATCTGTGACTGCTTCCACTGCATTGGGGACACTCTGTATCAGTTCACTGATGCAGTGGACAGATGGTGGGCTGAGAGAGTGTCTGTCTTGGATGGCACATTGTGCTGGAATATCTGTTTGGAGTTGGGTGTCAGACATGTGGACGTAGGTCAGCAATGCAATCTGCTGAGTGTCCATATGGCCATGCATGCTCACACTCCCATAGTGGATGTACCTCCAGTGCTACAGAGGAAAGTGTGCTGTCTACACCACAAAGTGGTAGGCCATAGGCATGTGGACTGAGGCAGTCCCCTCAGACAGCAGTCACAGTCAGGTACTTGCACCACATCTGACCTTGGGTATGTGCTATTCTGGCCAAGCCAGTTCCCATGTACATGGCCAGAGAAAGTGAACTGTCCACTCTACCATGTACAGTCTACCACTGTCCAACATACACATGTGTAGGGCTAGTACTGGGATTGACTGTGTAGATGCACACACACAACAACAACTGTCAAATGTAGGTCATCAACAGACACACACATCACCTCTCTATGGCCCATCTAACTCACATCCCTTCCTGACTCACACACATGCTGCTAACTGGCACAGCCTAGGCCTCTGGCACACCCACACCACACCCTCTGCATGTGATGATACCTGTGCCACATCCTTACCATCCATGCTATCAATGCATTGAAATTCTACTATGTGTCTGATGCACAGGGTGTTTATATTACTTGACATGGACTTGTGTAGTGCAGTATTGGTTTGCCATGCCACTTGTCCACCACAACAGGTACTGTATGCTGGCATGTGTCTTGACTACACATCACACTTTTTAAATCTTTGTTGCATGATGTTGTGACTGGTGATAGTGTTACAGAATGACAGGTGTGTCATGGACTTGTGTATGTTTCTGTTCCAGGAGTCTGAGGGGATAAACTATGGACACATAGCAACAATACAATGCACAGGATGGTGTGGCAGCAGAGCAGACATATGAAGTCAGCAAGGTACGGCAGTATATGTGCATGGCTCCCAAGGTGCATATGTGTAGAACATTCTATCAGGAACAATGGGGCAGTTGGTATAATCATGCAGTCATACTTTGTGATAAGGTCTGCTCCCCTTGATACATGCTAACTAGGTTTTATGAACTTACAAATCTAGAATATGTGGCGATGGAATTGACACATTATTTATTTATTTATTTATTTAACATTTGTTAACCAGGAAAGTCTGACTTGGAATGAAGCCAATTTTAAGCGGAGACCCAGGGAGAAACACTCTAGAAGCATGGCTTTGTAATGTGGGAGGAAACTGGAGCACCCGGAGGAAACCCACATGAACACAGGGAGGACATGCAGACTCTACACAGAAGGAACCCCAGCTGAGAATCGAATCGGAGAACCTGTTGCTGTGAGGCAACAATGCTACCACTGCACCACTGCCCCATCCATCCACATCTACAAATTTCCTGTGTCCAGGTCAGACAGGCAGCAGACATCAGTTATGATTAAGCAGAGGAGGGCAATTTAGGGCCTGCAGCTAGGTCACAGCACCATAAAATGCATAAACATTGCATGGAGATAGCCTATATGGGCACATCTGTAGTGCTGCAAGGGATATATTTACACACATGTGCACACACACACACACACACACACACACACACACACACACACACACACACACACACACACACACACACACACGCACACATGCACACACGCACACATGCACACACACACACACACACACACACACACAAACACACACTCACACACACAGAGTTGGTTGATGTGAGATTAGAGCCCCTAGCTATCTACTATTAAACACTATAGCTCATAGTACTTATTGCATACACCATGGCATTAATCTGATATTAAACTGTCTGCCAGTGCTCTTAAGGTGGATGACATCAGCAGGCCTTGTAGAGGATGGCAAAGTAGAGACCAGCAGCTACTCACAGGGCCATAAAATGCATAGCCATTGCACAGACAGCCCATATGGACATGTCCATAGTGCTACAAGAGGATATATTTACACACACACACACACACACACACACACACACACACACACACACACACACACACACACACACACACACACACACAGAGTAAGCTGATGTGAGATTAGAACCCCTACCTATCTACTATTGCACACTATAGCTTACAGTACTTATCACATACGCCATGGAGTTATCAGATATTTGATGTTCTGCCAGTGCTCTTAAGGTGGATGACATCAGCAGGCCTTGTAGAGGACCACTGCATGGAGATAGCCCATGTGTGGATGTCTGTCGTGCTGCAAGGGGATATAATTACACACACACACACACACACACACACACACACACACACACACACACACACACACACACACACACACACACACACACACACACACACACACACACACACACACACACACAGACACACACACACACACACACACTTGGCTGAGATTAAAACCCCTACCTATCTACTATTACATACTACCACTTGTGGTGCTTATCGCATGTGCAACATTGTTTATTTGACATTACACTGTCTGTCAGAGCTCTTAAGGTGGATACCATCAGCAGGCCACCTGCCAAGTACATCATTATGGACTGTTAATGGTCCTAGTGTAATTGAATCAGGGGTCATTAGTAATTAATATACCACTGGCTTTCTCAGACAATTTTTTTTGGATAGCCTTCTTCTCTCAGCACTGTGGCATGCCATGCAAGCAGATGCTGTGAAGGTAAATAATGCTCAGCAGTTACTGCACACACCACATGAAAGATCACACTCAGCATGGTTGCATGCCATGCTTACATGCAGAAATACACACCCCAAAAGTAAATAAAGCTTAGCAGAAACTGTGCACACACCCTTGCTCAGCAGAGCACCACACTGCTCAAACATGTGCCACTGAGCTCCAGTGAGCTTATATTTCCTCAGACACATACTCCCCTTGATGTTAGCTACCTATTCTCTGGACACCAACATGATTCTGTGCCTACACAGGTGGGATCTGCAGACACAGTTACCCATTTCTGCTATTCAGTAACCCCATCTCATTTGCATAGGGATCATTGCACACAACATGGAAACAACATGATTCTAGGTACTGCCTCCTTAGCAACAGAACCATTCCACCATTGTACATAATCTATGCAGGGTCCTATAATATACCACTACCACATACTAATACATTTGTTTTCACACTTGTTTTTATTTATTTATTTTTTTCATAAGAACATGTTTGGACACTGTGGCACACCTCGCAAGCATACACACATCATTAAAAAAAATACAACTATTTTAAATTATTTCTCATATAGTTTTGGACACATGGTGGATAATTTTGCTCATATCTGTGTCTGCTATGCTATTTCTGTCCATCGAACTACACTTTTGCAGCCCCTGTTGTTTGTTTAAAATCCTGTACACAGAATGTTTCTGTGTACACTACGGACACCAACACAAAGTCTTCAGAACTGCCTATCCACTTGCTGGATTGGTCTAACCCCTTCATTTACATGCAATTCACTGCTTATGAGGTAATTTGCATGCCAGAAATACTTCCGTGTTGGCATGTGCGTGCACATCACCCAGCTCTGTTTACTGGATCACAAACCTGGGTTCAGACACCTAGACAGCAAGACATTTCCCTGTGGTACATTTGACTAGGGACACATGGCTGAAGTGACATTCAGCTGCAGAGAAATATGGTTGTTTGCAAAATCCCTGTGGGTAAAGAAAAGCATACACTGCCATGCCCACAGCTTTAATAACCAAATGCACAGTGGGAAAACAATGTCCATGGTTCCCAAGGGAACATGAGACAGCAGGCAGTATGGCAGGAATCAGCAGCAGGCTGGTCAAAGGGCATATCAGTGGCAGTAAAAATGCAGTACACAATGGGCAGTGCCTTTATAATTGGAGTGTGTGGACCACGATCTCCTTCACAGTGTCTAGGGAACATTACCTAAAACGCATACTGGAGCATAAATGTGACTACTGTAGCCTGCAGAATTTCTTCCATGCTGTAGCACACTTCTACATGTTGTAGTTATATAAGTATGTACTTTGGTGTAAGCAGTGTGCCACGATGCCTATATGGAAAAAGTCCATGTAGGCTTTTTTAAATTCCCCTCTGTGTTCCCTGTAAATGTATGTTTATTGTTAACATTATTTTTTGCATATTTTTATAAGCTTTTACTGCTCAAAATGTATTTATATTTGTTGGCCTATGCGTCTTAACTTGATTTTTAAGAAGGTGCTCAAGAATGCAGAAATGTGTATTCAACCCTGGTTAATAAAAAAATAAATGAATAAATAAACAGTGACTTCCACAGACCAGAGTTTGGTAGTTAACAAAATTCATACTGGATATTTCTAAGCACATCAGAGAAGGGTCCTTTATAAATGTCTGGTTCTCGAGTCCCAGCCATGCCAACTAGTCAGCTAATCATAAAAAGCATATCTATGCTTGCTTTCTGCCGTGATGAGGCATAAAACTCAGGTTCCAACTGAACTGTTTGCAGCACAGGTGAGTAGAAGACATCCCAAAGCACTCATCAAAAAGAGCAAGGTAAGTTCTACAGTGCCTTGGTCTTATTTCCCCTGCTCAGTATAAATACTACCTTAGGTCATCCCTAAAATTAGGCCACTAGCTTATGACTATGCTGGTCTATAAATCATAAATAAATAAATAAAATGTGTTTATTTAACTAAAATTTAATAAGCAAGTAGTTGGTCTTGTCTGCTGACCCTTTTCAGCCATAACCTTTGTATGATGAGGAGAACATACAGTAGCTTATCAACATTTATATAAATACAGAAATTTATTGCAAAGTATGTAATACAGCAAATGCATATATTCAGTTGCAATTTAGTACAGACTAAAATATTACAATATTTGATAATATATGTATACAACATGCACACAATATCAGTGTATGTATGTATACAACATATATGGAAAATGCAAAGTTCATATCAAAGAACAGTAAAATATTATTTAATATATGTGTACAATATGTACACAAATTACAATAGCATTATTCATGGCATGGTGCAATCAGTATAATGTTGTGGTAGAATGTTGTGACTCTTGTAGAATGTGACAACAAGGTCATGGGAGATTAGCTAATGTCATAGTAGCAATTGTGAGTATACTGTGCATGTTGACATTCTTTCAGAGTGTACCTAAAATGTTTAACTGTTTCTTGTTTTTTGATTTCAGTAGGTTAGTAGTTCTAGGTGGCAGGATCCAGTCTAGAGAAGGCTTTTTCTTCAAAAGTAGTTTTATATGAAGGGTGTGCCAGACAGGGACTGCTGCCCTGAGAGTTTCTGAGATCAAAACTAGTGTCTTATATCTGAAGCAAATCCCTTACTGTGATGCAGGCAACCCAAGCTGTTAGTGGCTTAAGTGCCTGTAGGAGCTACCATTGCAGGATAAAAATGAATAACTGATGATGATCCCCATCCTGGGAAGTGGAAGGCAGCTCTGCCTCACTACTTGGGTGACACCAAGAAGGTGTACTATGAGTTGCAACCACAGGGATGAGCCTGTAACCATGCATGTAAGCCATCAAAGAGTGTGGAAATGCATTCCCTGCAGCCGGTGGCATAGAATCAGAGTTTAGTGAGATTCTGCAGGGTGGGGGATGCTCCAACATGGTAGAGTAGGCAGTCTGTTTGGGTCATTAAGCTGGACCATTTCCTACAACTCTCACCACAGCAGAGAATGAATGGAATAATAAGGCACCCCAGCAAGAACAAATGCATTGTAGGACTCCTGCCTAGCAAGGGATATCTGACTTTTGTCTACTACTAATAGAGGAGATGACTATCTGGGTGAAAGTAGTGGAGCCATCTGGAAAGTGGGGAACAAAAAAGACATACATTAACACAAACACAAACACACAGACACAAACACAGACATTTAATGTATTTTATTAGATGGCATACTTGCATATGTTGGATACTTTGTTCCCAATACTCCTTTACTCTTAAATATTAAGACCATGGTCAGATAATTCAGTGAAAAAGAAACACCTGGAAAATGGGCAACAACTAATGGGAGTAGTGGCATTCTAGCTGTGCATTGAAACAATAGGAAGGCATTCTCTAAGAACTGTAAAACTAAAGACTTGCAACCCAAGTTTGTGTTGTCAGGATGCTTAATGTCAACATGTAGGGCAACTCCATAGTGAAAACCAATAGCAGACCCCCTCTGATTGTTTGCAGTGTGTGAGACAGAGTACAAAACATAAATACTACTTCTTTATAAATAGAACCAAGCTTGTGAAAGCTTGATACATAACTATCAAGATCTTAAAAGTAGACTTTACCACCTGAGGTAACCATTAAAGATGATAAAAACAAGGGTAGTGTGACTTAAATGAAAGATTTCAGTTGATAGGCTTGCTGTAAAGTTTTGTACAAGATGAATATAGATGAGGACATCATTAAGTTGAAAACTGAAAAACATTACATTAGGCAGGACTTGATGATGCCTGAGCATGAATTGCCACTGTAAGATTAGAGTAAGATAGCAAATAATCCAATTAATATTTCTTTGATGAAATTATGAAAATGTTATCAACAGCCATGACCTGTCTGTTTATTTACATATAAATGTGTTATTCATTAACTGGGTAGGTGGCCTGGTCCAAAGACCCTTTTCAGCCACAACCTGAGAGAGAGAATTCATAAAATGAGTAGATAACAAACACTTTGTGACTGACAATTTTCACACACATTGTTTCAGTTATATACAATATAATACAATATGTACAGTTTCAAATGACATAGAAGTAGTCAGTAGTATATTTAGAAGGCAGATTTAAACTGCTTTTGTTGGCATTTCAGATAATAATGAATCAGTTAATGTTTCTGAAAGCATTTCCAGTCTTTGGTGCTCATGCAATCCCCAGGATTCAATAACCTGTTTTCTCCATGCATGAATAGTGTAGCAGCTCCTACACGGAATATGGCCACCGAGCGATCCAGTAAACAAGGCTGGGAGCATGTATGAGCCTGCCAGCACTATTCCTGCATGGACATTACTAAATAATGCTAATTACATCATTTGCTGGTGAAAATTATGCAAATGAGGTGAGTTAGTGATTCAGTAAGCAGGCAGACATTCGTGCAAGAACAGTGTGAGCTGCAGAAATGTATTCGGCTACTAGCAGAATACTTTTCTGCAAAAATCAAGACAGGCATGACAGCTCAAAGTAAAACATGTATTATAATCCTTAGGCATGCCAATGGCCAAATATATGGCCACTGGCATGGAAAAGTGTTGCAAAGTTATAAAAATCAAAGTTTTTTTTTTTTTTTTACCAATTTCGGCCGTTTAAGCATAGGGCAGGAGCACACAAATGGGATTGTGTCGAAAATAAAAAAAAAAGTGAAAATTCAATTTTAAGTGAAATCTACATTTTGCCATTATATTCTATGGCATGCAAAATCAAAAGAAGAACAGGTAAACTGGTTGCTAAGGAGGAAGGCTGTGGTTTAGTGGTGTAACCAGGGACTAAGGCAGTGGGGTATGCAAATGAGCAAAGTTTACTGAATCACTAAATGGGAGACCATTTTGTGGTTGCACCTAACTGTGTAGGAGCTATAAGGCAGTAGTGTAAGCAGGAGAAGCAGCTGACATGAAAAGGGTGTGTGTCATGCTTGGTGTAAGCACACGGCTTCCATTTGAGCTTAGCTAAGCACAGCTAATCAAGGGGTGTGTCCGAGGCTGTATTGACTTATCCCATGAAATGAAGAGTGTGTTCGTGTCCAGGGGAGGGCCATTTCTCATTGTTTACCTTAGCTAAATGGGTTTGCTTGGCATGCAACGGATCTAAAACAAAACAAAAAAAATGGAAATAGCAGAACTGTTTACATTTGGGCACTGGGTTTGCATGGCATGCCTCGAGGCTTAAAAGGGTCAGAAATGGGAAGGGAAGAAAGAAAAGGGAAATAGCAGAATAAAATCAATCGAGTGCAAATAAAATGGCAGGTAGGTGTAATGTATCATAGCCAGCCAATCATACCAGCAGCATCTGCAGCACAACGGTATAAATTGTGCAAACACCTTTCAGTCTAGTTTTTACCACAAACTCTGCACCATTGGTGCACACACTCAGGGGAATTTTAACCAACAAAATGTTAGGGGCTGCTGTCACTTTGATACCTCAGTATGTACTGGAGGCTGACGGCAGTGAGGAGGATAAGGCTGACAATCAGCCCAGACTGAGGAGAAGGAGAAGAGTTTTCAGACACAGGGTAACCTACCAGGGGCTACATGACCTGGAGATAGTAGAGCACTACAGGGTGGACAGAAACATACTTCAGCAAATCATTGAGCTGTGCCAGCCTCAACTCAGACCCAGATTCAACAGAGGGGAACCCATCCCAGTGGATACCAAGGTATATGTAGCCTTAAGAATACTAGCTACAGGTACTTTTCAAATACCTACTGGGGACATCATGGGTGTCTCACAGGCATCTGCATCCAGGGTACTCCACCAGTTCCTGGATGCCATGTTACCATATGCTGGTGAGCACACTTACTTCCCTAGCACCCTGGAGGAGTTTGGCAGCAATATGTGCCTCTTCCACCATGTAGCAGAATACCCAGAGGTACTGGGTGCCATAGACTGCATGCACATCCACATCAAAGCACCAGCTGGTGAGCAGGGTTGGGTCTACATAAACTGCAAGGGCTTCCCCTCCATCAACTGCCAGGTCATGTGCAATGCCCAGGGCATTATCATGAATGTGTGTGCCGGCATCGGAAGCTATCACGATTCCCACATCTGACATTCCTCACAGGTGTATCAGGGATTTGCCGGGGGACTTCCCATATGGCCATCTGGTGGGGGATGCTGGCTATGTACTTGAGCCATGGATGATGGCACCCATCAGAAATGCACACACACCCATTCAAGAGTGCCATAATGAGGCACATGCACAAACCAGGATCATTATAGAGCATGTGTTTGGGATGCTCAAGTCATGGTTCCGCTGCCTTGACATATCTGGTGGAGCCTTGCAGTACTCTCTAGTCACATGTGTATACATGTTCATAGTATGTGCCATGCTACACAATATGATCCTCTGGAAACAGCTGCAGCAGGAACAGCATTGGAAAGGGTCACACAGCCCTCCACCATTGCCAAGGTCCTCACAAGCAAAGAGGGACTCGGAGGAGTAACCCCCTGAGCCAGCCCCTGTAGGCAGATGGAGGCATGCCCAGTATGGACTGGCCTTGGCAAAGAGGCAATGCATAGCACACACACACTGACACTGTAGGCACCCAGGGACTGACACCTCTCTCTGACTCACACAGAGTAAAAATGGATGACACACACATCACGCTACCTTAAACTTACCATATATAGGCAGTGTACTGCATGTATCCAACATAGACAGCCCTCAAGCACCATTCACACAACTGCTGCAGGCACAAGGTAAGTCATTCTTCTTAACAATAAATTAATGTATCAGTATGTTCTCGTAGCATATATATCTGGTATTGCTGCATGCATGCAAGGGAATGTGGTGGCCTACTGGGGTAGTAACAGACAACTGACAGCTATATGGGACACCAGGAAATATCTACCCAGTATTGGCCTCCCCACACTATGCAGCAGTACCCAAGGTGGCAAATCCCTCTGCAGTATATGTGGGGAGCCAACTGACTCAGGGGTCATAAGTCACTGGCATGGATGTCAGTGTGGGGTCCCATACACACCCCTCAGCCTCAGCTAGCAAGTCATCTGCAAAAAAAAACATAAAGAAATGTCTGGCAAATGCCCGCAAATGGTGACAATGTTGAATTCCCCCCTACAGAGTTACACAGCAATAGCACAGCAGGTCTTGCAGTTGCAGTAAGGCTCTGAAGGGTATGAAGTCTGAAACTAAAATGTATGCTATTGCAATCTGACCTGTGGTCTTTAGTGATATGCCTCTAGTCCCCAAAACAGGGCACAATAGTATGCTAAAAGAAACCAAAATATAAAGCAAATATCAACACAGTCTGTGCAAATGTATACAGTTGACAGGTTTGCCCCCTCCCCTATTCCCACAGAAATTCAGTAACATATATGTTTGCAGGGAAATAGCAGCAGAGCACACATTGCCAGGGCTGTTGCAATACACATGAAAACATTTGCATGTTCACAATATGCATGGGCCAATGAGCTATGTATATGTGTGGTTAATATTGTCAGGATCTGGCCAGTAGTGTGGTTTTGTATGACACCCTGGATTATACCAACAAAATATATGACATTTTACATAACTCTGATAAGTATGAAGTATCATCCATCAATGAAGTTAATATTGTTTACCAATGTATAGATTTATTTTTGGAAGAATTCCTGTTGGACAATAGAATAGACCCTGATCTTTATAAAATTTTACATGTTGAATTTCCAGTTTTGGCCACTATAGTGGGTATTCCTAAAATCCACAACAATTTACTTGAACCTCCCTTTCGACCAATCATTTCTGGCAATAAGTCTAAGACCTTTCCTTTTGGTACAGTAATAGATAGATGCCTTAAACTAGTATATGATAAGGTCAGACACATTATTAAAGACTTATGGGACTTCCTAAGCCATTTGAAACCTTAAGTATGAGAGGAGGGACATATTTCTAACTATAGATGTAATTTTATTTTTCTGTCTATTTGATTATTTTATTGAATATTGTGGTCTGTGTCTCTCTGTAGTTATTTATATTTCTGTTTAATTGTTTCATAGAGTACTTTGGTTTCTCTTGTCTCTGCAGTAAGTCGGGACTATTGTGTTTCACTTCATTGATATTCAGTGTTAAACTCTTAGCCTAGAGGGTTTCTCTGTATTTATAAGTGTTAGTCACATATATTTGAATTTATTAATGCTCAGTATCTGAGTTGTTTGGCTTCTGCTATATACCTACAATCAACTACTAAGTTGTACTTAACTTACTAGCTGAGTTAAGTACAAACTTGCAGTATTAAAGATTGTACTCCATTTTATTTTTCTGAATATTTAATTGTTTCATTCAATATTGTGGTCTGTGCCTCTGTAGTTGTTTTTCTATTTAATTGTTTCATATAATACTGTGGTCTCTCTCTGTCTCTGCAGTAAGTGGGGGCTGTTGTGTTTCACATCATTGATATTCAGTGTTAAACTCTTAGCCTAGAGGGTATCTCAGTATTTATAAATGTTAGTCACATATCTTTGAATTTATTACTGCTCAATATCTGAGTTGTTTGGCTTCTGCTACATACCTACAATCAACTGCATTACTAGATGAGTTAAGTACAAACTTGCAGTGTTAAAGATTGCACTGCATTTTATTTTTCTGTCTAATTGTTTTGTTGAATATTGTGGTCTGTGTCTCTCTGTAGTTATTTTTTTTTTGGTTTAATTGTTTCATAGAATACTGTAGTCTCTCACAGGTTCATAGGTTCATAGGTAGGTACTAGGCTATTGGCCCAAGGGCCTACGTAAACCTAGCCAACAAGGTTCAATAGGTTACACCACCCAAGAAAGTTGTTTTTCTGTGCCACTGTTCAGCAGAGACACAGAAGTGATCCCCGGGGTGTATTTCCTATTTCCCATCCACTCATCAAGATTTTTCATGAAGAGTGCTAATGAAGAACTTGGCTTGACATAGATGGGTAGCCTGTTCCAGAGTAGGGAAAGTCTCTGGGACAGGAATCTAGCCCTCCAGCATGTCCTGTTTATTGTGGTGACAAGGTTTAGGTCCCTAGAGCATGTAGCTTGGAGGGATTGGGATTTATTTAGGTGTAGTATGTCTAACAGCTCTGGGTTTGACATAGCTTTATACGTTAGGCAGAGATCACCTTGGAGTAGTTGATATGCTATGGAATAAAACTGGAGTTTTTTGAGATGGTCAGAATTATTTTCTGTTTCCCCTTTCTCCCTTTCCACTCCCCCCCCCAAAAAATTATAAGCTTGTTTCCTGATTTTCATGTAACTAATCTAGTCCAGATACAGATTTGCTGTAACCAGGACTGTTGATAAGCTTCTGAGCCCCAAAATCTTTTTGTTTTGGTGGGAAGTCTTCTAGCTTATCAGTGGCAGTGGTAAGCGTTAGGTAGCCTATCTACCACAAGAATGGTTTCTGGCCCAGAAATTGCAGTTTATTGGCCATTTGGGCAGTTTTTCCATCTCTCTTGTTGGTGTAAAAGCCTGTGTTTGTGCTTGTTTCCCACCTTTCCTGTAACTAGTCTAGTCCAGATAAAAATGTGCTGCATCCAGGACTGTTTGTAAGCTTCTGAGCCCCCCAAGCCTTTCTGTGTTGGAAGGAAGCATTCTAGCTTATCAGTGGGAGTGGTCAGCACTAGGTAGCCTATCTATGACAAGATCCAGGTACAGATTTTAATTTTAGCACTTGCATTTGCTTATTCATGCTCAGCACTTGTTTAGAACTTGCTGTTAGCACTAAATAAGCTACAAATTACTACAGCACTCAACCTTCCTGTTTACCCAGAGGAAAACAGTTTTTGTACTTACTTTCCTCACTTGCTTAGAGAAAAACAGTTATTATACTCACTTTCCTAACTTGTCTAGAGGAAAGTAGTTTTTTATTTAGGCATTTCCAAGTGTCAGCTACCAGTGTTCTCTCCTGTCTTTCTGATGAATCTGGGCATCTTAGGGCAATGTAGCAATTGCCTAATGTACACAGACAGCCCTCTCCTCCTACAACCCAATACCACAACCTGTGAAAGAAGCACTTATCTAGCCAAACTGGAGGTAAAGCTCTCTCCAACCAAGACTGAACTTGACAGTCAAGAGTAGAAGGTAAACACTTGCTCCACACCACACTCATCACATAGTCCCACTAAACCTACACCACCAAAATCCACACATAGAAACACAAAAACATTCACAGAGGCTCTCAGTAATAATCTGCTCAAGCAACAGAGACCTCCAAAGCAGAAACACAAGCAGCCTTCACCCCCCAACACAACCCAAATGACCCATAACACACAGACTCAGTGTGCCAATAAACCACAGCCCATAAGGCAAAACAATGTACCCAACACACTAGTCATAGGTGACTATAGAGTCAGGCACACTGATGTCCCACTCACCAGGCTAAACAAGGAGAAGGTTACTGTCAGCTGGCTTTTGGGTGCCAGGATCCGCCACATAACCCACGCACTCAGGTCACTCCACAACAGGTACAAATATGACTCTGTCATTGCCCATGTTGGTGTGAATGCCCTGAGACGTACCTCCCTGGACTACATGAAAAGAGACATGGAAGAGCTCTCTGATCTTGTAGCCCAGGCAGGTATGACCCTAGCCCTAAGTCGCATCCTACCATTGCCCAGAATTATACCACAGTACAATGACAAAATGATTGACTTCAACAATTGGCTAAGCTTCTGGTGTCACTCAAAGGGGATCCAGTATCTGTCTACCTAGGAAGACATGTTCAACAGACCATGATGCTTTGTCAGAGATGGCCTGCACCTGTCTCCCCTGGGATTTTGGATACTGGATAAGGGTCTTGCCACCCTATAGTGCACTTTTTAGGCAAAGTTCAAATGACAAATTCACCACTGTAACATGATCAGGCAAGCAAGAACTGAGGGTAATGCTACTCAATGCTAGAAGTCTAAATCTCAAAATGCACTCACTTGAGGCATTCCTTAAAATGGAGAACACTGATATCAGGGCAGTGACTGAGACCTGGTTCAAGGCTCTAGAGGGCACCCCTGCATTACAAGGCTATAATTCATACCACACTTTTCAGCCATCTAGCCTGGACCAGAACACCAAAGGTAGAGTTGTGTCCATATTCATTGAGGATATCCACACCTCCAGGCTAGTTGTGCAGCATAAAGCATCTGAGGTTATCCAAGTGCAACTAACTCTGGGCAAAGCTGCAATCCAAATTGTAGCTTGCTACAGATCCCCCACCATGCCCCAGGATTCCTACTCCTCTTTTCTTGATATACTGGAAAATATTAGGATTCAACCAAGCACCCTAATAATGGGCGATTTTAACTACCCCACCATTAACTGGGAAAACTACTCACATACCAACTGCTTCACTCAACGCTTTCTAGAATTCATAAATTCCAATGCCCTGGATCAATTTATCCTCACCCCCACCAGGGGGCAACAATATCCTAGATCTAGTCATTACCAACATGAGTGACCGATGTTCCACACCTGAAGTCAGCTCCTCATTGGTCAGATCTGACCATAAGCTAATCACCATATATATCCGCATCCCGCTCCCATCCACAATTAAGGAAACCATGGTAAACATTTCTTTTCATGCTTCTTAAGGCAGAAGTGGCAAACTTCATGACACCCATGTAGATGGACAATACAGTTACAACTGCTGAATCCTACACAAATGCACTCTATAAGCACTTACTTGAGTGCATGGATCATGCTATCCCAAACAGAACCAAGACTCTATCTTCCAAATAAAGGAAGCCAATCTGGTGGTCTCCTGCCATAAACAAACTCTACAGCAGAAGGAAGAAACTGTTGCAAAAGAGAGTAAAATCCCATGAGTGGAGGAGCTCCCTGGTCAGCCTCAGTAAGAAGCTGAGATCCCTTATAAGATCTTCCAAAGCTAGCTATGCAAACAAAATCACCACTGATTCTTAAGGCAACCACAAAGCATTCTATAGCTATGTCAAGAATCTCAATGGCAACACCCAGATCTGCTCTGAGTTACAGCACAACGGCATGGAAATTACAGAACAAACTGATATTGCCAACATCCTGGCAGATAGATTCAGTGTTAACTTTTCCCTCCTCTCACCCCTATAGGGCCCATATCTATCCAGGAAGAATGCAGAGTCCCTGTAATCACATCTATGTAGGTAAAAGCTGCACTCTCTAAAACCAAAAACACAGCATCCATGGGACCGGACAACATCCCAGGCTGCATTTTACACTAACTTCAGAACGAACTGGCTCCCCACCTAAGCACCATGTTCAATCATAGTCTCACATCAGGCTTTGAGCCCACTGAATGGCACACAGCAACAGTTATCCCACTCCAGAAAGGGGGAGCCACCATTGATCCTGGGAACTATTGCCCGATTAGTCTGACGAGCCTGGTCTGCAAAGCCATGGAACTTATCATCATGGAACTCATAAACAAAGGCATTGGTAACTTCCACACTCTGGACCTCACCCAGTTCAGGCTTATGAAAGACAGATCATGCCTTCTGAACCTGATTGACTTTTTTGTGGCAGTCACCAAAGCTGTAGACGAGGGTAAGGTGATTCACACAGTGCATCTTGACCTTGCCAAGGCTTTCAACACCATCCCCAATTCTGGAATTATAGCTAAACTCACTAAACTAGGTATAATTCCCTACGTCACAAGATGGATTGCCAATTGGCTCACTGACAGAACCCACACTGTAAAAGTTGCAGACTCCAAATCTGACTTCAAACTAGTGATGAGTGGTGTACCACAGGGTTCAGTCCTGGGACCTCTCCTGTTTGGTATCTACTTCTCTGAAGTACAGGCGAACACAGATAGCCTCTGGCTAATGAAGTTCACAGATGACTGCAAACTAGGAGCCATAGTTGAGTCCCAAATGATGTGGACATCCTCCACAAGGGGCTCACTGAGACAGATGCCTGGTGTCAGAGGCATGGCCTCAAGCTCAGTACCAAAAAGTGCACTGTCATCCCTTTGGTAAAAATTCTGTACCCATGAACTACCACATAAATGGCAGTCTACTTAACACCGAATGTGTGATGAGAGACCTTGGGACCCATGTGGACAGTAGTCTCTCCTTTGATAATCACATTGCCACAGTAGTCAGGAAATCCTTCTGTATGGCACATCTCATCACAAAAGTTTTCTCATCCAGGAAAAAAGAGGTCATTGTTCCCCTCTACTTGGCACTCATTAGACCCATTATAGAGTAAAATTCCACTTTTGGAATGTACCTCACAAGACATCTGCAGCAGCTGGAAAGGCCACAGAAGTACCTCACAAAGAGGATTACTGGCCTCAGACAGATCCCTTACACTGACCATCTCAACAAAAACTCCAGCTTTACTCTGTAGCATATCGCCTAATCCGAGGTGATCTCTGCCTAACATATAAAGCTATGTTAAACCCAGAGCTGTTGGACATGCTACACCTAAAGAAATCCCAATCCCTCTGAGCTACACAGTCTAGGGACCTAAACCTTGTCACCCCAATAAACAGGACATGCTGGAGGGATAGATTCCCATCCCAGATACTTCCTATACTCTGGAACAAGCTACCCATCTATGTCAAGCAAAGTTCCTCATTAGCACTCTTCAAGAAAAATCTTGATGAGTGGATGGGAAATAGGAAATACACCCCAGGGATCACTTATGTGGCTCTGCTCGACAGGGGCACAGGAAATTAACTTTCTTGGGTGGTGTAAGTCTGGGAACCTTATTGGCTAGGCTTACTTAGGCCCATGAGCTGATAGCCTATTACCTACCTATGTACCTATGAACCTATGGACCTTTTCTCCTGTATCCCCAAAGGTGATGGTCTAGAAATGTTTAGTAACTGTATCCAGAAGTATACTCAATATGAATGGGATAAAGTTAGTTTGATAGGTGAATTCATGTCTGTAGTTCTAGATTACAATTATATTTATTTCAAAGAAGAATATTACAGACAAAATAGGGGGTAGCCATGGGTGTGGCATGTGCCCCAATTTATGCCAATTTAGTGCTTTTAGACTGGGAAGAACATATTTTTAAGAATGTATGTTTTAATTTCATCAAATGTTATGTTAGGTTTTTGGATGACATTTTTATTTTATGGGAGGGTACAATTGAGGGGGTGGACTCTTTGTGCAACATCTGAATGAGTCTAGCACCTACCACAAATTTACACACAATTGCAGCAGAGATGGAATTCCTTACTTGGACACTTATATTTCTCATGCCACAAATGGATTCAAGTCCAAAATTTATAGAAAGGATACATTTAGAAACTCTTATTTGTCATCCAGCAAGTCAAAAATGAAGCATACTGAAGGGGCAATGCATTAGGGCTGCCAGAATTACATCGGACTATGAGGAGATGTTGTGTGAGATAGATTACATTTTTTCAGTGATGGGGCTACCCTAAAACCCTTATTGAGGATGTCACTAGATGTGTCAAGAAAGAATGGGGTAAGAAGTACAAACCCCTCTTGGGCGTAGGTTTAGATAAGGGAAATTTTGTTTTACAAAATGAATGCAACACACAATATAAGAGAGCCTGTATACTAGAATGTAATTCCTATATTAAAGAAGTAAAATATATTATAGTCAGGAACTGGAACATCCTTAGATGTGATGATGAAGTGTACAACAAATTAGGGGACACCCCAGTGTTTGTCTACAAGACAGGATATAATCTGAAAAACAAGTTTGAAATAGGCATTCCAAATATAGGGTGTAATTCAAAGGAGGGGTCCACAAAAAATGCGGGCACTGCAATCAGTGCCATGCTATTTTAGAAGAGAAAACTTTTATTCTGGGCAATGTAAACCATACAGAGATTAGATTTAAGAAAGGGAATTGTTACACACAGCATGTCACATATTTGGCAAAGTGCACCAATTGCCCAAGTTTTTATGTTGGCAAAATGGACAGGTGCTGTAGGAATAGAATTTATGATCATTTGTGTTGCATTAGAAAAAAAGGATAGAACTAATGCATCATATAGGCCTCTGGAGAGGTGTATAGAGTGTCATACATTTAAGTTTGAGATATTGGAGCATATTAAATTAAACCCGAGGGGTGGAAATATAAAGGCAACTCTGGGGTAAAAAGAAGTTAAATGGCAATTATTAAATGCTTACACCCCCAGGATTAAATGACAATATCCCCATTAAACCAGTATTAGAAGTTCATAGGTTCATAGGTTGGTACTAGGCTATCGGCCCTAAGGCCTATGCAAGCCTAGCCATAACAATTCCCTGGAAATTTCTTCCCACAATATTTACTTCTCTGGGCCCCTGTCTAGCACGGTGACTGACATGATCCCCGGTGTAAATTTCCTATCTAACATCCAATCATCAAGGTTCCTTTTGAAGAGGGCCAATGAGACACTCTGCTTGACATGTATGGGCAGTCTATTCCACAGTATGGGAAGTCTCTGGGTCAGGAACCTATCCCTCCAGCATGTTTTGTTCATTGTGATGATAAGGTTTAGATCCCTGGAGTGTGTGGCTCTGAGGGATTGGGATTTCTTTAAGTAAGAATATAAGACTGTAGTAAACAACTTGGTATACTTTGTCAGTGTTTTACTGATTCAGATAGGAACCCATGATTTGTTTATTTCACATTGTTCAAACATGCTTGTGAGATATGAGAGAAATCACACATTTGATCAGCTTATTTAAGAATTTGTTTTTAACACTCAGTAATTTATATACTTAGCTTTTTATATTTAGTATTTTAATATTTTATAGTCTCACATGAGTATGCACAACATACTTTTTAACAGTTTTTAACTGCTATTACAGTTTTATTATTGTGACTATACAAGTTTTATTAATCAGGTTGACTGTGGGTTTAAGTGGATATATGAATATTTATTATTATTCATTAATATGTATGAAGTTAATTGATGACCAATTCCCATTGGTGTATGATCGTTATTTAAACTCGTTTAATTATGTTAACAGTTTTCTGATGAAGTCTACATTAAAGTAGATGAATGTGCTAAACCAGTTTTTTAATTTTTACAGTAAAAAGTGTATTACACTAGTGAGTGACTCTTAATGAGTACTTGAGAACTGTTACACTTTACAACATTATATTTTATTATTAGTTGTCTTCTGAGTTGGGTTTTGCTGTTTTCCAGTTATTTCACTATGCAGTAGTACCCAAGGTGGCAAATCCCACTGCAGTATATGTAAGGGGCCAACTAACTCGGGGGTCATAGGTCACAGGCATGGATGTCACTGTGGGGGTCCCATAGTCACCCCTCAGCCTCACCCAGCAAGTCAGCTGTAGAAAACCATAAAGAAATGTCTGGCAAAGGCTCACAAATGGAGAAAGTGATGAATTACCCTCTACAGAATTACACAGCGATAGCACAGCAGGTCTTGCAGTTGCAGTAAGGCTTTGAAAGGTAAGAAGTCTGAAACTCAAATGTATGCTATTGCAATCTGTCCTGTGGTCTTTAGTGGTATGCCTCTAGTCCCCAAGGCAGGGCACAATAGTATGCTAAAGGGAACCAAAATGTAATGCAAATATCAGCACACAGTCTGTGCAAATGTGTACAGTTGACAGGTGTGCCTTCTCCCATATTCCCACAGAAATGCAGCATCATATATGTCTGCATGGAAATAGCAGCAGGGCAGACATTGCTAGGGCTGTTGCAATACACATGAAAGCATGCTGCATGTCCACGATATGCATGGGTCAATGAGCTATGTGTATGTGTGGTTAATATTGTCAGGATCTGGCCAGCACTTACTCCTGGCTGTTATGTTGTAGTGGCCTAGTTACAGTGCGGTCTTTGACAGGGCCATGTGCAGATATCTGCAGTGCCAACTATTATGCACATCAGCTACACCTACTGCTCTGCCACTGACATACCTGGAAGTCACAGTGCTATGTGGAATATACTACACATATAATGGACATTTCTGCACAGTAGAATGCACTCTGTACCCACACCCATAACTCCCAACCTCAGACAGCAAGACATCTGGACAAGGTCAGAAATAAAAGTGAGGCAAAGGCACAATGATAGGAATGCGTTGTAAATATTACGCTTACATACTGAGAAAGTTGGTAGGATGAGGAGTTTGCATTAGCGGGAATTGACTGATGGTTATGTAGTTGGACACAGTAATGTCTGTCATTATTTCGCAACATCAGTCTTCAATTATATGCAACTAACTTGCCATAAAAACACAACTTCATGTAGACTGGACAGAACCTCTAGGCAAACACCTGGACAATCTGCCAAAAAATGTACAGTAGAGAGGTATGGCCACACCAGGATATGACATCTCAGGTAAGAAAGATACCACACAAGCAGGAGATCCCCAGCCAGTATATCGCCAGGTTGCTGGACTGTTTACACAGCATCATCAGTCAACTGGCTGTAGCCACACCTCCCACCTGGCCTTGTTGTGCAAGAATGTACATAGCTGAGCTCATAATATTGGTCTGTGCATCATACATCTTGTATTCCTCTGATAAAGCACTGTGATGATCTGAGGATATGTGTCACTAGGCAATGACACAATACATTGCAGTGTCAGACTACAGATATGTCAGAAAATGTCTGCTAAACAAACCCAATACCCCTAGTAAAGACATGTTTACTCCTGAGAGGTAATGGCCACAATACCCCAGACTGGAGTACACTTATCTCTGTAATGGAGTACCACTCTCACTATAGAAGGTCACACTGGGCATGGTCCTACACTTAGAAAATCACAGACCATGTTGGAACCCACATTGGACTATATGACTGTATTGTATATATTTGTATGTGCATACAGACAGCTATGTACACCTTAACTGTCCATACACACACACCTATCAGACAGGGTTACCCTCAGCTAGCTGTAGATGGCCCATATGTGATATATCTGCTTCCTTTACATGTGATACACAGACATATATTTGGGCAACAGATAATATGTCAAGCATACACAACACATAGATGTGGGGAAGTAAGAAACAGACAGTGATAGAGAGAGAAACACACAGGGGGGCACACACAGAGTGAGTCACACACACCGATACCCTGAATAGCATAGAGTGATGTCCTGCTGTGCACAGACAGTGGCATACCAGTTGTAACCAGTCGTACATGCCGGCATAAAAGTTGATCCCCATTGTGTAATAGTACTGAAGTGGGGGTTATTATATCACATCATCTGCCTGTGTGTGTGTGTGTGTGTGTGTGTGTGTGTGTGTGTGTGTGTGTGTGTGTGTGTGTATGTCCATAGGTCTAAGTATTAGGAGACTGTTCCAACTCAGTACACTTCCCATTGCCCTAAACCACATGATCTACTGCTGTCATTCACCTTAGAAGTACCATTGGACACCTATCAACCATATAAGCTCTGAAGTGCATGCGATAACTGTGTAATACTACAGTGGAAATAACTAGATAGGTAGGGGTTCTAATCTCAGTCCTGACAAATGTAAGTGTGTGTGCGAGTGTGTGTGTGTGTGTCCGAGTGAGGGAGTGTGTGTTTGTTTGTAGGTGAAACAGTTTTAGGCCATTCCCACCCACAACACTTCCCAGTGCCCAACTTTAGCAGTCCTGCTGATGTCATTCCCCTTAGAAGTACCTTTGCACAGCCTCAGCCCTATAAGCTCCATAGGTTCATAGGTTCATAGGTTGGTACTAGACTAACTGCCCTTGTGAGCCATTTTAAGCCTAGCCAATTATCTCCTGTGAGATTCAAACCCTGTAGCTTGTGTTTGTAAGGCAAACACCTTAACCATTAGGCCACCCTCCTAACCCCGGCACATGCAATAATTATATAACGGTATAGCACAAACAACTAAATAGGCAGGAGTTCCATTTCCAGTTCTGATAAATGTGTGTGTATATAAGTGTATGTGTAAGTGCGCATGTTTGTAGGATGAAGTATTTTGAGGACTTTCACACCCAGTGCCCTACTTTAACAGTCCTGCTGATGTTATTCCCCTTAGAAGCACCTTTGGGCAGTTGGCAGCCCAATAAGCTCTGTAGTGCATGCAATAACTGCGTAAACCTATAGTACAAATAACTAGATAGGCAGGGTTTCTACTCTCAGGTCCGACTTTCCCACCCAGTGCCCTACTTTAGCAGTCCTGCTGATGTCATTCCCCTTAGAAGCACTTTTGGTAAGTTGTCAGCTCTGTAGCGCATGTGATAACTGCGTAACACTATAATACAAATAACTAAAAAAGAAAGGGTTCTACTCTTAGCTCTGCCAAATGTTTGTGTGTGTATAAGTGTATGTGCAAGAGTTTGCAAGTGTGTATGTTTGTAGGATGAAGTATATTGAGGACTTTCCCACCCACAACACTTCCCAGTGTCCTACTTTAGCAGTCCTGCTGATGTTGCCCATAGAAGTACCTTTGGACAGCATTCAGCCATACAAGCTCTGTGGCTAGTATAATAACTACGTAACCGTATAATACAGATAACTAGATAGGCAGGGGTTCTACAGTCTGTTTTGGCAAATGTGTGTGTGAAGGTGTTTTTAAGTGTGTATGTTTGTAGGGTAATGTATTTTGATGCTCTTCCCACACAGTGCATTTCCCATTGCTATACTTTACAAGGGCGTTTGATGTAATACACCTTAGACTTACCTTGTGACACTGTTAAATCTTATAAGCTCCTTGGCACATGTGATAACTGCATAACCCTATAGTATACATAAATAGATAGGTAGGGGTTCTAATCTCAATACTGGCAACTGTGAAACTGTGTGTATGAGACTCCCATCAGTGTGTGTGTGTGTGTGTGTGTGTGTGTGTGTGTGTGTGTGTGTGTGTGTGTGTGTGTGTGTGTGTGTGTGTGTGGTTTGGGTGAAAATCATATCCTCAGGGGTGTTATAACATTTTGAGGTGTGTACCACCCAGCACACATCCCATTGCCCTACTTTACAAGGCCTGCTGATGTCATTCATCCTTAATGTACCTGTATATACTTGTCAGCCCTCAAAGCTCTGTGACATGTGCAATAACTGTGTAATACTATAGTGGAAAAAGTTAGACAGGTAGGGGTTCTAATCTCAATACCATCAACTATAGTAGTGTGTGAAGCTTATGCCCTTGTGTGTGTAGCTTATAGCATTTTAAGACCTGTTGACCCCTACCCATGACATTACTTTAAATATCCTGTTAATGGCATCAGCATCACATGCGCCATGCAACACTATACAGCCCATACCAGTCATATGTACAGTTGTACAATGGGATATCCACATGTTTGCAACCTATATGTTATCTGTGTCCCCTGAAAATGAGCATTCCTGTAATAACATTGCCAAACATGTCACAGTTACTGTAGTGACATACATGCCAGCATCAGACATTGTATCTGACACATCATGTTGATACAAAGTCTGTCACACTATCACTTGTGCAGGTATGTAGGAGCAGTAGACAAAACCAATTGCTATGTCTAGTGGGTTATCCCATCATTCATGAAGGCATTTGCAAGATTACCTTTTGTAAGAGGATATGTGTTATGTCCCAGGCATGTAATGCATGTGGAGCATGGCATGTGTATGCAGTACTATAGTACATACAAGTGGATATGTAGGGTTACTAATATGTCTATTAACAACTGTGTATGTGTTTCCATATGCACAACCCCTATGGCTGTCTTCAGTGTGTGTATGTGATGGCTATACCATGTTGTGTGCCCCTTCCACCCTGTGAACTCCCCCATTGGCAAACCAGTGCCAGCCCATACAGATGACTTCCTCTGTACAAGCACAGTTACACAGTTTCTAACACCAAGCCACTGTGGTGCAATGGGTATATCACTGTGTATTGTACATTAATAGATGGGTAGGTCATCCACTCTAAGTGTCACCTCCATGTGCATGTGTATCTCAATGCATGTCCCCATCCAGCAGTGTGCGTATGTATGTGTGTGTGATGGCTCTAATATGTTAAGGACCTCTGAACCCACCATTGCCAATCCTAGCAGTCCCTGCAGTTGTCACCCACTTGAATAGTAGTGGCAGATACTGCCACACTACAATACTGCTGTTCTATCTGTGTTATGTATCTACCACTATCATTCGTAAGACTGTGCAGGTAGGGGCTGTGCTCAGCCCTTTATCAGCTGCCCCATGTACAGGACTATGACTCTGTGTGCACTACCAGCATGAGATGCCAGACATGCATATGAGATAGCAGACACATATGCTGGTGATTGTCTGGTTAGACTAACACAGGCTGACCTTTGCCAGGAATACATACCCCAAACCTGTCATACACAGTACCAGGCAAACCCTCATCAACTGCATGATGTCTGAGTGGATGTGACAGAAATGGCCGGCGCAACAGATGCTGATAGCTGAATCTGTTGCAGTGAATGAAATGGCTAAGCTGGTGAGGGACATAGTACCAGTACTCAGGTAACCTCCTCTGTATATGTGAGTCTGCAGGCCTACGGAACTCCCAGGTGTCATGTATGTGGGCTAGGTGGCTGTGTCAAGGGTATGCATGCAATGCCACACTGTCTGCCACAATTGCCCCTCACACACTGTTGCATGTAAGCACACCTGGTAAACATGTACATGTGCAGCTGTGCCCTGGCTATGATAAGGTGACTGTGTTACCACTCTGCCTTATCCAACATTGCTACTGCCAACAAGACCACATCCTGCAGACACACAGACACCTGGAACACAACCAGAATACAGTATGTGACACTACAGTCAGTCAGCAGTACTAACAGCAATAGTGCATCATGGCTAATAAGGTACACCTCAATGTGTACCCATAACTACTGCCAGCAGACAGCACCTTACACAGCATGACATTGCTACACTGTAAAATATTTACCCTGTGTATCTGACCCATATGAGCATGTCTGTGCATCGAGGCTATGGATAATAGGGTTATGACACACATATTGTCACATGTATAGGGTGTGGTTTGGATTGCTAGAGGCCTATGTGCATGTATGGTGGTGCCTGGCCTGGGATAGGGATGTATGGTTGTTCGTCTGAACACCTGAAAGCAATGTGGATGCTCGACACAAGTCTATGTTGGACAGCTGTGGACTCTACATGGCAGGATGTACAGTTCACCATCCGTAGGCAGGGATGCAGTAACTAGTTCTGCCAGGAGTATCACTGGCATCACCAGGCCCAAGGACAGATGCAGTACTACTCCCTAATGGTGACTGCTATCTGCTGGATCTGTGTCCCTGATGGGACTGGCTAGGCCAACATGTGTATGGCCTGCACTGGTGTGGTGTGGATAGCACCCTCCCTTCAGTAGTGCTGTTGGTACTGAGACTATGGGACTGTGAATGTGCATGGCCATGTGGGCTCACAGTTGATCATGTTGCTGACCTATGTCCACCTGGCCAATGCCCTACTCCCACCACATGCTCGAGTACAGACAATGCACAGTCAAGCAGGGACAATGTCTCACCCCGCTGTCTATCCCCAACATTGGCAGGATGATGTATGGCATCACAACTGCAGTGAAGTTCACCACGCATGGCAGGGAGCTCTGCATGCATGACCTTGAGCATCTGTCTGGTGTTGCAGTCAGTACACTCCTGTGCCTCCATGATGGACTGTAACATGCATTTGGTGAAACCTGCTGTGGCACTTGCGACAGGGGCTTGATGAGAAGCAGTCCTCTGTTGAGCACCCTTGTCTTTCTGCCTGTGTGTGACCTTGCCTGTCCTCTGCCTATACCTGATGTCTACACTCACACTTGCCATACTCAGCACACTAGCCTTTTCATGCCGCCACCCTTACCCTGTTCACTATCTGTGGATTCTTGGGACTGGGCATGTGTGAACATACTGGCTTTGTGTGGGGGCATTGTGGGTGAAAGTGGGATGCAAAACAATGGCACGGGTCCAGGCACGGACGACCCCACCTGTGCCTCACTATGACCACCATCATCATGGGAGTCTGCTAAGACACTGACATCAGGTCGTGGGGGGGCACCAACCTTTGCGTGTTCGCCTGTGGGGGGAATACAACATATGTAAATTATTACCTTGCAATACTATGGTTGCTGAGATACACACACACACACACACACACACACACACACACACACACACACACACACCTGCTACAGACTGCCACAACTGTGACACCTATGGGCTCTTCAGGGCAGGCCTTATGGTAGTTCTGCCTGCCACAATCCATCTCTATCACTGCTACTGTCTGGCCTACAACAAAGGGTGACACATCCTACTCTGTTATGGGCCTAGTAGCACAATGATAATTGTGGCCAAGACCAAGCGTATTGGAGTGAGCTATACAGTGTCACAATGTGCATATGCACACACTGTAAGAACTGACTTACTGCTTTACAGACCACATACACTAACAAGGTATAACAATATGTGATGAAAACTGATTAGGGGCAGGACTATACACTATCACTGCAGTACATACACAGTTCAGACTCACAGAGATTAATTTCAGACAACATTGAAAGACAGTGTGCAATACATACAGGACACATATAAAGTACTAGGTGCATAGCCTCATAAGATGATACCAGGCTATTGGCCCTGATGCCCTCATAAGCCTGGCCCAGGCTTTTGCCCATGCCTCTTCCAAGCCAGCACCTGTTCCCCCTGTCCATTTGGGACAAATGCAGGATTCCAGGGGTGCCTCCTCTGTTTCCCATGCAGTCATCCAGCTTCCTCTTCCATAGGGCTAAACACATACACTGCTAGACATGGGGAGGGAGTATATTTCAAAGACAGTGTATTATGTGGGACACCACACTATCCCACCAAGTACCATACATGTCACAGACCAGGTGAGGGCCTTGCATGCATGATGCGGAAGTGCAATATGTCTTACAGATATACAGAAGCACTATCAAGGCTGGTTTGGACATGGCCTTGTATGCCAGACACAGGTCACCTATGATCAGTCTGTATGAGACTGAGTACAGAGACAGGGTTTTCAGCCTACCTGTATAGGATAGGTGTTGCAGACCCTGGAATTGCCTGGTCAGGAACCTCCGTGGTCTCTGCAATTGCTGCATTTGCTTGGCAAGGTACATGCCAAAGGAGCCATTGTACTTGGTAATGTGCCTGATAAAGGTGGAGTACAGGTATGTTGTGGCCTCCCAGTTCCTGGGTGACATGCCGATATTTGTGAGGTGGGCCATGTAGACAGCCTTCTGTACAATGGTGCCCACATGGTGAAAAACTGTCAGGTTGCTACCAACCTTGATGCACAAGTTGCCTCACATCATATTGCATGCTCAGTATATTATTACTGTCATATTTAGTGTGGATGACATCTGCCACAGCAGGGAGAATGATGCTGCTCCTGACATTCATTCTGTGGTAATGCTTCTTACACCAGTCATTAATTGGGTGAGTGCCTCTTGTGGGATGCTCACATCAGTAGGGGAGTGTAAGACAGTGGCCAATTTGCATGCATCTGTACACCTGGTCAGCCACAGACTTCTGCTTTTGTCCTGTACCTCAGATATGTATATCTCAAACAGTAGAGGCACCCAGACCAATCCTTGGGGTACACCACTTTGGAAGAATCTACTACTAGAGATGTGTTCCACTACTTTGACCAAGTGGGTGCTATCATTGGGCCAGTTAGCTACCCATCTGGTAACATACAGGTTGGTGCCTAGCTGTGTAGGCATATGTATCCTGGCTGCCTGGGATTGTTGTGAGAGAATTGGGCTAGGTGAAGGTAGGCATTGTGCACCATCTGCCCCTTGTACTTGTGTGTGTTAAACACTTCAGATAGGTCAACCAGGTTTAAAAGGCCTGATCTCCCTTTGACAATACCATGCTGTGTGGGCTCAGGCATTTTGATTTTGCCAGTGTCCCTGTACATAATGTCCTTGATATTGACTTCCATGCCCTTGCAGAGCAGGTTAGTTAGGCTGATGTGCATATGATTTCCTGGGTTGGTGGATTGCTCTGCCTTTGTGTATAAGGATGACAGTGGCTTTCCTCTGTGCAGATGGGATGACACTGATGCTCAAGCTGTGTTTGACTACAGTGCAGAATGAATCTGAGAGCCCATGCATGTGTTCATGTAGGATGCAGCCAGGGATGGTATCAGGCCTATGGAGACCTTTGTGTGTTGCCTTTGAGAGGGCATTACGGATCTGCTCCCTGATGATGAGGGGAGGGGACAGGTGTTGTGCATGCCCATGTGTACTAATGGGGTATCAGGGTGTGATGCTTACACTTCACCTGCCTGCAGCCAGTTGCCTATATCTATTCCATATGTGTATGTGGTGTTATTGACCACCACTTCAGAGCAGATTTGTGTGTTGCCTCTGGAATTGCAGACATGTGTGTGGAAGGCCTAGTGATTGGCCTTAGTGGATGTGTCCAATTTGCACTCAAAGACAGCCTTAGGCTAAATCACCTGTGACTTTATCTGCTTGTGCCGACCAAGGTGACATTGCTTCCATTGAGGCACCATTTCCTCCTTGGCCGGTCCAGCAATTATTTCCACCTATTATTTTATTTATTTATATATTTATGTATTTATTTATTTATTTATTTATTTGCACTTTGTTGCCTGGATGGTCCATTGAGCAACTAGGAGCTCATTTTCAATGGAGTCTCGGGGAGAAAAGCTCCATTACATGAATCAAAAACAATTAGAAGTTAATTACAAAGCAAATATAACAATAGATAATGTAGTAATACAATAGATAATGTAGTAATATTATGGTATTTGTGTATTGCTGCTGTCCACCACGGGGGTTTACCCTACCTTGAGGGAGATGATGTCTTCCTGTCAGGTATTGCTGAGTCAATACAGCTATGCAGGTGCCCACATAGTACTGTGGTGTGGGCCTGGACACTGCTGCTAGTTTCAGCAAATGGGACATTGGCTGTACCGCTACTTCTACCTGCTCTGAGGGGAGTTATAGTCATTTGTGTACAGTTAATTCTGTTTGACACTGTAAAGGGAAGAGAGGAGATGGTGACCTGCACAGTGATGGCTATGTGGTCAGATATTACCAAGGAGGAGGTCACTGTAGGAGTGCTACAGTGACTACACATGTTGGTTAGGACCAGGTCCTGGATATTTCAACCTGTCATAGGAGTGCTGACCAGCTGAACCACTGCATTGCTATTGACAAAGCCGAGGAATCTCTGTGTATTCATGTTCAGGTGGCATAGGTCATGCACACTATGGTTGAGTATTTGAAGTCACCCACGAGCAGGATAGATGATTGAATTCTGACAAATTCCAGCAGGTCCCAATAGGTGTGGTGGGTGTCCATAGTCATGGTTGGAGGCCTGTAGCTAGCTATGATTTGAATAGGTGTTTTGTCAGCTGTTAACTGCACTCAGGATGTCTCCCATGCATCATACTGTTTGGCCAGTGTGTATGTGTATGCTAATGTTCAACACTCTACCTCCTGTGGCTTTGCAGACCTCCATTTGGGGTCTAAATGTACAATGGGATGAGTGACCTAGAAAGATTGGTGTGCTGTCCATAGCTACAAAGCAGGTTTCAGTGACTGTATAAATGTTGGCATCCTACAGGACAAGGTACAATTGCATTGACATGGATTTCATAGTAAGACACCTAGCTCCTGTTAGAGCAAGACATCTGCACAAAGGCACACATCAGTGTTGAGCAAAGGCCAGTAAATAGTGTCACTTTATGAATCTAGCTGAAACACACTTTGCTGCCAGCAAAAATGATGTTGCATTCACAGGTCTACTCTGCAGGATGTGACATATGACAGTCGAATGTATGCTAATATGTTATGACTTCAGTCTTTAATTGGTTGCCAGTGATGTGCCAGACAATACACAACTGTATGAGGCATTGACTACAAATATGAGGCAGACGTGTTAAATCTGCAAAACTCTGAGCATTTGCCAGGTATTGTCTCAGTATATCACATACAGTTCAGCACACACATCTGCACCTGTTGTGTACTATGCACATACCCTGTACAAGTCTCTTACATATGTAAGACAAGCATATGTATCAGAGTAGCATTCACAAGTGACATATGAATAACTACAACATCCCAGTTAGCTGGCCTAGCAGTGACACACTCAGTATTGGACAACAGACACTCCAGTAGTAGTCATACATGATCTGACCTTTGCTGGGGTGACTCAGGGGCCACAGATGTGCTCCATGTCAGTGCAGACAGGGCAAGTGGGAATGACCATAGGTGCCAGACAGTAGTATGTGGGTCCAGCAGGTCTTGTTGTGACCTAGTGTTTAATGTCCCATTTGGCATTACTGCACACCCTTCTGCATTCCATTACAAGCTTACATGATTGACATACCTGTTATAGTGCTGAAGTGTTTCCTCACAACAATGCAAATGGTTAGGTGTGTGTAGTCACAGTCTGTCTTTGTGTAGATGGGTTGAAACCTATGTTGCATAGGCAGGAGCTTGCCTTTTGTTGGCCTGTGCACCAATTGGTGTCTTATTTTTGCTACTTGCTTCCAGAGCACCTGTGTTGTCTTTCCATTAGCCAGTGCCATAGCAACACAGTGCTATAATTATATACTTCATGTGGGCCTTACCCCTTTTCCTTACCTGTGTGGAGGACATTATGGAGGTGTGGTGGCTATAGATTCACAGACAGTAGGTGGAAATACCTCTCAGGACAGGACATGTGGAGACAGCAAAACAACATGGGGGAGAAAGCTCCAGAATTGGGTACAGACTGAAAGTTAGTAGTGCTGTTATACACAGAGGGTTGCTAGATTAATAGGGTTTGTCTGAACATGCATTTTCTGTGTCACTTGATGTCTGACAGTGATATGTCTCTGACATTCCTCTCGACTGTCCTAATGTCCATAGACTGCCCAGAGGCTTGCCTCTTATGTTTGGTCTGTTCCTCAGACAATATCTGTTTTTGCCAACTCAGTAGGATAATGTCAGGATTGTAGTCAGTAAATGCTGACATCCATTGGTGTTTCAGACATCATATCCTTCAGGGATGTTATGCTACAACAAAGCCTGTAATGCCAACAACTGCTTCAGTTTGTAACATGATTATGTGAGATATGTCCCTCTTTCCATCCCCCTGTCCCCCAAGTATGTCATGCTTTGTCCAGATGTCTTGCAGTAAGAGGTTCAGAGATATGGTATATCGTTATTTAGTGACTGCACTCCAGGTATCATCCCAATGACCTAACAGACTCCTGGAAATGGTATGCAGCAGTAGCCATGAATATGGTTCCACACTCGGGACATTCTGTGTAAATCTGTGCAGTTGAGAGTTATGTATGTCTGACCATTGTTAACAGACTGCCAAGATTGTGTAGTGATGTTGTGTGTAAATGCTTGTTAAGCTGAGTAGGGAGAGTAGCAGATGTGAGTGTCATATATCCTTTTTCTGACTGTGCATGCTGCTACAGTTGCTTGTGGTCTATCAGGTGTATATGTCTGTAGGGGCAGACTGAGAAATATCCTGTAAGACCTCATGAATCCCTGTAGACTGTGAGTTGGGCCAGTATATGTCAGTGTAGTGTGTGACTGGCAACCAGGATATGTTTGTTCAAACAGTCATTCTACTCTAGGGTTCATTTGGGGTACTGGTATGTTGTTGTGACTGTGGTGCAAATGGTTGTGGGTGAACATTTTTGCACCAATATCTGCTATTCCATACAGTTCCATCCCTGTAGTGCATGATATATTTGGATATACATGGATAATTCCCCAGAGCTGATTTGGGGTAGTGTTGTGTTGGTCTTACTGTGGTTCAGAAGGTGCTGGATGACATGGCTGATGGCTGGCATGGGGTTTTCTATTCTTTTACATGACTGTGGTCATACCTCTTCACTGTCCAGATGTCTAGATACTGTCCAGATTCATGGCTCATATGTTTGGTCTGTTGCCCATAACAGTTGTGGGTTTCTGGCAAACCACTGGAATGATGTAAGCATTGATATCAGTAAATAATGAAATGTATTTGTGTTTCAGACCTGGAATCTATCTGAAATTATATGTTAAAGCAAGTCATGCCACTCTAGCAGACTTCTATGCATATGGCAGCCATATTTCAAAGATGTCACTATTGTTTGCCCTTTATCCCCCCACTTTGTTGGGCTTGTTGCATATGTCTTGCAGTAAGAGGTTGGTCATCTATATATATAGCTATGTATGAATATCTATCCATATTTACACACACACACACACACATATATATATATATATATATATATATATATATATATATATATATATATATATATATATATATATATATGTGTGTGTGTGTGTGTGTGTGTACGTACATATACATATATATGAATATAGTAGTACTACGGATATATATTTTTCCCGTATGTTAAATGATTGACCTGCATGATATGCTTGCTAAAACATTGCAAATTCCTGCAGCTTATATGGTGTAGAGGTACATTGCTGTGATTGTAGTGCACAGGGTCATGGGTTCCAGACTTGGAATCATCATCCGCTCCCATTTTTCTACATGGGGTCAGGATATTGTGCTAACTGTCGCCATCTCTCTTGATTCAGTGCCACACTCCTGCCTTCTTCAACACTCATGCCTACCTGTCGCAGATCTTTCACACAATCCATCCATCTCTTTGCTGGATATCATCACTTCCTCTTACTTTCTTCCTGTCTGTCCCAAATCTTCCTCACCAGATTGTCTTCTGCTTTTCTACACATTTACCCAAACCATCGTAATCAATTCTCTTTGATCTTTTCTGCAATTGGAGCTACTTTGACTTCTGCTCTTAAGTCCTCATTTCTTCTCCTGTCCCGCAGTGTGCATCCTATGACCTTTCTCAGGCACTTCATTTCCATCACCTCTAGCTTCTTCAAGTGTGCTGCCTTTACTGCACAGGTTTCTGTACCATACAGTAGTACTGGTTACACCACTATCTTGTACACCTTACTTTACAGCTTCTTTGGCATTCTTCTGTCATAGACTACACCTGATAATCTATGCCAGTTGGCTGCAGCCCCTCTGATTCTAGCTTTGACCTCTTCATTCAGACTACCCTTATCCTCAACTACCCCTCCCAGATATTTGAAGCTATTTACCTGTTCTACTATCTTCCTTTCTATCTCTATTCTCAGCTTCTTCTAATTTCCCCAATTTTCCACCATCTTATCTGTGATTAGTTTAATCCAGGCATGGGCAAACTACGGCCCGAGGGCCACATGCGGCCCGTTAAACGTTTTGATTCGGCCCGCCAAACTTGAAAAAATTTAATAAATTAACCTTGTTAATATTTTATTTCCCCTGCAATTCTGTTTCCTCACTAGATGGCGCACTCTAGATATATTGGCTTTGTTGAGGTGAAGCGTAGGCCTATTACTCCACGTTTGCACTTTCCCTTTGACCCACCGCCCCTCTATGAAGATGAGCGGACCCAAGAAAAGGAAAGTGGACAGAGAATGTTGAGTGTTCAATAAGGAGTGGACAACTAAATATTTTTTCACTGAACACCGATCATCTGCTGTTTGCCTGATATGCCAAGAAACTGTGGCGATTTTTAAAGAGTATAATATTAGCCGTCACTTTGCCACAAAGCACGCTAATTATGCTAGCAAGCTCTCAACAAAAGAACGGGAAGCTGCTGCTGAGAAGGTGGCAGCTAATTTGAAGGCTCAGCAAAGTTTTTTTCACCGTCAAACTGCCATTCAAGAGTCAAATACCAAGGCCAGTTTTATGCTTTCATTCAAAATAGCAAAGGCCAGCAAACCACTGTCTGAGGGCGAGTTTTTAAAAGAATGTATGGTAGAGACAGCAGGTATTTTGTGCCCGGAGACCAAAGACAAATTTGAGAAAATCAGTTTATCACGGCGGACAGTGAATCGCCGTGTGGAACTAATAGATGAAGATATCACCAGCAGATTAAACAAAAAGGCGAAGTCATTCACTTTTTATTCTTTAGCACTGGATGAAAGCAACGATGTCAAAGACACTGCTCAGCTCCTCATTTTTATCCGAGGAATCAACAAAACTTTTGAAATAATGGAGGAGTTTTTGACAATGGAGTCTCTGAAAGGACAAACACGGGGAGAGAACTTGTTTGAACGGGTGTCTGCTGCCATCGAAAACATGATGCTTCCCTGGAGTAAGCTTGTTAATGTCACCACAGATGGATCTCCGAATTTAATGGGAAAAAACGTTGGCCTGCTGAGGAGAATCCAGAATAAAGTGAAAGATGAAAGACCTGACCAGGATGTCATTTTCCTCCACTGCATCATCCACCAGGAATCTCTATGTAAATCGGTGTTACAGTTGAATCATGTTGTGAATCCTGTGGTGAAACTCATCAACTTCATATGCGCATGGGGACTTCAGCACCGTCAGTTCATTGCGTTCCTGGAGGAAACTGATGCGGATCACCAGGACCTGCTTTATCACTCCCGTGTCCGCTGGTTGAGTTTGGGCAAAGTGTTTCAACGAGTGTGGGAGCTCAAAGAGGAGATTGGCATGTTTTTGGAGTGGCAGGGGAAGACTGATGAATTTCCTGAGCTGAGCAACAAGAGCTGGATGTGTGACTTTGCGTTTGCTACGGACGTATTTTCACACTTGAATGAGCTCAACGTGAAACTGCAGAGGAAGGAGCAGTTTGTGCATGACATGTACACAAACGTGAACGCCTTCAAATCCAAGCTGGCTTTATTCTCCAGGCAGATTTTGAACAAGTCATTCACTCATTTTCCTAGACTAGCCACGCTGAAAGAGGCCGGAGCAAAAGTAAAGAAATACAGTGAGTCACTGGATGCACTGCACGGATAATTCTGCCGTCGGTTTTTGGATTTCGACAAAATTGACAAGTCACTTCAACTGGTGGCCTTTCCTCTGTCACAAGACCCCGAAACAGCTCCAGAGGAGCTTCAGCTTGAACTGATCGACCTTCAGTCTGACCCTGCCTTAAAAGAGAAGTTCAGCTCTCTGAAACTAAATGACTTCTATGCTTCACTCAATGATGCCGCGTTTCCAAATCTAAGGCGAAAAGCGCAGATGATGTTGGCTTTGTTCGGCTCTACCTTCGTGTGTGAACAGACCTTCAGCGTCATGAACATCAACAAAGCCAGCCACAGATCCAAGTTAACAGACCTACACCTCAGATCCATCCTGAGAATCGCCACAACAAAACTAACGCCAGACTTTGATGCGCTGGCTAAAAAAGGAGACCAACAACACTGCTCCCATTAAAATGTGTGTGTCTCCGTGATACACGTTGTTAAAATAAACAGTGCGCACAGATCAAATATAACGCTTCACAGACTGACTTGCTGCAACTGTTTCATCCTTGCACTGGTCGTTGTTGACTTTTGTCACCGGGAAACAAATTGAATAAAAGGAACAGGACAAGTACATCTGCATCTCCTACCGTTTTGAAAAAAAAGACAGTCAGGAGGAGAGTGATGGTGATATCCTGAAGGATAACAGAACTTTCAGTGCTTTAAAATAAAATGGTCATTTATTTGATTTTCAGTGTTTAAAGACTCATTTCGAAGTCAGAGATTTTATTGTAATGCTTTTCTTCATTTTCATTGGAAATTAAAGCACATGTTTTCTCCATATCCCAAGATGTGTATTTTCCCCCCAATGAGGTGATGTTTTCAAAGCATGCCATCTATCTGCTCCTGTTCCGGCCCCTTTGTCAAATGTTAGAACTCAATGTGGCCCACGAATCAAAAAGTTTGCCCACCCCTGGTTTAATCCAATGTGCCTTCAGATTTGCATTCCATTTTCCTATCCTTTGCTGAAGTTCTAGCTTAGAGTCTGCCTGCACTGCACCGTCATCTGCATACAGCAGATTTGTTGATCCCTCCCCTCCAACATTGTCTAATGTAGTCCATCACCAGTATGAACAGCAGTGGGCTCAGAGCTGAACCCTGATGTACACCCACTCCCACTGGGAACCTCTCTATGAGGCCGAACACTGTTTGTACTTGAGTCATTGGATCCTTGTACATAGCCTGCACTAATTCTACCAATGTTTCTGGGACTTCAAATCACCACAGTACTGCCCAGATCAGCTTTCTTGACACCTTGTCATATGCTTTCTCCAAGTCTAGGAAAGCCTAGATGGACTTTCTCCTCATCTCTAGCTTCTTCTCAAGTATCTGTCTCAATGCAAACATCGGATCAATTGTGCTGCATCCTGATCTGAATCCAAGCTGCTCATCGTCTGCATATCTGTTTATCAATCACCCTATCCAGAACTTTCATGCAATGTGTTAGGAGTTTGATGCCTCTGTACTTCCCACAATTGTGGATGTCCTATTTGTTCTTGTACACTGGCATAAGTATGCTTATTCTCCAGTCATCTATGATATACCTTACTCTCCACATTGCTATTAGTACCCTCAGGAACAATTTCTCCCTTATCCCACCCAGCTTTTTTATCATATCTGCTCTGAGCTCATCTGAGCCTGCTGATTTCCCTGACAGCATCTTCCTTAGTGCTTTGCTTACTTCTTCTATGGTGGGATCCTCTTTTTCTCTCATTGTAGGCTGTTTCTGGGGATTGTAGGCTATTTCTTGGACAGTACAGCTTCTGTGGGGTTTTCTTGTACTCCTTCCATGCCTTTGATGCCCTCTGGACTGGTGAGCAGGTTGTTGCTGGCATCAGGGTGTCTGACTATCTTTTATCTTTCTGTCTTTGCCTTGCAACATATAGTTTCACTGAGTTACTTTCCATAAGTTGGTACAGTCCTCTGATGCCCGCAACTTCTTTCTTAGATTCATTCTTAGCCAAACAGTAGTCCTTCCTAGCCTGGTCAGTCTTTTCTATCTCTCACTTTTCCTGCACCTTCTTTCCTTTGATGACTTCCTGGACTTTTGCAATCCACCATCCTTAAGTACCTTATTTCCATAGTCCTAACACATGCTGTTTTTAGACACTGCCATTCTTATTCAACTCCACCTATTTCCTCCTCTTCTTGGGGTGCTAGAGCACTGGATAATTCCTTGAACTATTGTACTTTCTCTTCAGTCAGATCTCTGTTGACCTTAGAGCCTTCTCTGACCACTGCTCGCAGCTGATTGTGGCAACTAGTGGCTGTGGGCCGACTGTTTCACTGGGGATGACTTTGCACTTTGCAATCATGGATTCTACTCCAGTGCCTTTTCCTTATGAGAAGGAACCCAGACAGTTCTGATATCATGTTCTGTCTGTCCCGATATGTGCATTCAAGTCACCCATTAGCAACACCAATTCATGTTCTCCTGCTTTATCTAGTAGGTCCTGCAACTGCTGATCTGCTGAGATTATGAATATTGCCCTATCTTACACTGAAGTCTGCCATGAGTCTGTCATTAATTCTGATGATATCCCTTATGGCCTTCTGAAGCCTCTCTCTCACTACAATTCCTGCACCTGCCCTCCATCTGACTCTGGATCCCAAGCCAAGTGGCTTTGCTGCACTGTCCTTCCATCTCCTCTCTTAGATACTCCTGTCTGTGAACCTACATTTAGGATCACATCAGTTCATGTTTGGCAAGTTGGTTGGTTTTACATCCAGCTTTTGCTCAACAGAGCTTAACCCAGAATGGGCAACTAGACACTGGCCAGCCAGTACCATGCCCATTTTTGTGACCGAATCACCTAGAGCCATATCTTTACACCACTAAGTGGCTAACCCAGCCATGGCGCACAGTCTGTGATCCATGATTTCTTATATTGATGATACTGTGCACCACAGAAGATGCCCAAAGCAGTTGGTCTGTACAAGTCTTCCCCCATAGGGCACCATGTAGAGTCTGTGCTGCTGCCCACAGCTGCATTCATTACTGAGTTTGAGATGGAAACACTCGGCATGTTTTTCAGACATGGGAGAAACCCCACGGAGACACAGGCAGAACATGCTAACTCCAAAAAGGAATTGATTAGAGGTCAGGATTAAACCTTGCACCTTCTGCATGGAAGGTGAAGATCATAACCACTAAACCATCTGGTCTTACAGATTTGGCTATGATGACTTTTTTTCATTAATGTTAAATGACCAGAATGCATGATATGCTTGTAAAAGCATTACAGCTTCCAACAGCTCGAATGGTGTAGTGGTACTTTGCTGTGATTGTAGTGTACCGCATCCCTGCTTTGAGACTTGGCAGCGCTGATTATTTTCTAGCTGGGCAGAACAAGGGATGATGGAGACAGAGTGATTAAAGCACTTTTAAGCAGTTGTAAGTGGGTTTGCATGGTTTTGCATGATGCTAACAGACGAATAAGTCCTCTTAGCTTCACTTAGCAGTGCTTACTCCCACTTACACCTGCACTAATTTTAATTAAAGAAAAGAAAAAATGTGATAGGAAAGTGATGAAAAGGTGGAAAGCAGGGGGTAAAACTTTAGGAAAACAAACTTGAGACGTGCAGGATGGGTGTAGGAAAGGACAATAGCTCTACATTTCTTCTGCAGCAACAGCTGTGAATAATGTGTAGAATTTGGAATTTACATCCTCACATCCCACAGAGAGGGGTGATGGTGACAGATGTTTGCAGAATAATCTGTAGGTAGTTTGATAAGTTTCACTGTACATGGGGGTGAAATGTAGATCTATGCATGGGATAATGCTTTTTTTACAGGACAGATCCCTTTTTTTGTTTGTTTTTTAGGTTGAGAGTGGGATGTTGGGGAAGGGCATAAGGTATGTTTGGGGAGGTAGGTTGGGTAGGATAGGTTGCATTTGCAGACAGACAAGACAGCATCAGAGGTGGTATAAGACACATGAGGGGAGTAAACACCTTTGATGGGGAGGGTGGTTGGAAATCCGAAGCCCATGAGCCGCCAAATGGATACAATGGGACTGAGGTCCCTACGCATAGGTAGTCGCCACTGCACCTTCACTACCTCAAAGGTGTTGTGCTGGAGGCTGGACAGGAGGGGCAGCCTGCCCCTCCAGGTGCACCAGATGGCCTTCCATCTGGTGCAGCCAGTCATCCAACTCTGTTCAGATGACACTGTGCACCCTGCCATGAAACGGACTGTGGGTGACAGGCTCCTGTCCATGCCCACTCCTGGGGGGGTGGCCCATGTCCCCTGAGGCAGTTCCACCTGAAGGTGGTCCAGGTCCAATGGATGAGGAGTTCCCATGTTGGATCCCAGATCTGCTGGGGCCTGGTGCCATGGCCAGATGAGGCAGGATAGGCGGATATGCTGGGATCTGACTTCCCAAACGTGCTATGGTGTTGAGGTTTTACAAAATATGTTGGTTAGTCATGAACAACACATTCAACACATTTCAAGATTAGTTATAACAGCATCGGTGGGTTTTCCAATTAACCCCATAAAACAGATAGATTTGAAACAGTTGCATAGCAAACAGAACACATGCATAAATGGAACAACAGTATACATTGTAACAACATGCCAGTAACATTAACAGCAACACGCCACCAACAATGGTATTTTAACAAGGTATGTCAACATGCATACAATCAGTTATATGAACAATAATAGAACACAAGTCCCAACATTAGTTTTGGAGAACAACATACCCATAGTATATGAATTATAGTATAGATCCAGATAAGGGGTGGGGGAGAGGCAAAAAGTCCATTAACAACTGTTTATGCTTCTATTTTCCACAGCAGTACTGCTCAATACTCTATGGGTCTACCCTCACTTTACAGCTACCTATGACCCATAGCTTTTGCAGCACAAACATACCTATTAAACTGTCAGCCTGAAATGGTTTGGGGCAAACTGTCACAACTCTGGGTATATGACTAGAGGGGACTTGTACATGTCAGGGTTACATATCTGTCACAGAAGGGGTACCCTGAACTTTTGTTATGTGACTGTGCTGCTGGCATACTTCAACTGGTTTCCTAGCTGTGTCCAGAGTTATTGGCAGTGGTGACCACTAGCCATGACAGTGTGAAACTTGAGAGAGATGTATTGGGAAGAGTGCATGTTGTATGTACCTATCCTGCTGTCATTTGCTGGTGTGTGATGGGACAGTTGAACAGTTGTACACAGTTTATTAGTATACCTTTCATACAGCTGCTATCAACATTTCCTTACTTGTAAAATCTGTGGAGAAAATAATGTGTTAACACTACCTGACTGTTTTTACATTTATTCCTGATTCCTTGTGTGTAGATATGCACACATCTTAGTACCACTCCCTGGATGCGAACCATGTCTGGGTGTGCAAAACTAACAACTAATACATTTCTCATCACACTGAGCTACTGGGGAACTGCTGCTTCTTGTTTCACTGGTTTCTGCCTAATAGTCTCTTGGTTAGACAGTCTGAACTTGTAATCCTGTGATGCATGCATGACAGATAGTGTACTGTGCATTAATCCTTTGAATTACTACAATCTGGAAAGCAAAGGTTAACACAAGGCAATGCTGCATGGAACACACTTTGCTACATTACACATTGCTATTCAGGGATCAAAACATAGTGTAGTATACATTTCGCATTTCATTTATATCTTGTTTTACAGCGCCATTCTAAATCTACAAGAACATACCAGAGTAAACACAACAGTTTGTGTTACAGATGTTTATTACAGATCAATATTAGACAAGCTTTATTTATTCAGTTAACACAGTAACAGTATACCTACTAGCAGTAAACAATGTACTCCTTCTTAGTTATTTGCACAATATACTGCAAAATAGATATTTACTCACCAGTCTGTCGACGCAGCTTCAGCAGTCTCTCAGCATGGGCTTTGATGTTACTAGCCCTCTCTGTTGCAGCTGTTGTGGAGAAAAACAAATGTTATGCAAACCTGTCTATCACATCCTCAGGCTAGAATTTGGTACACCTATATCTGTGATACTTACAAACTGCTGGAGCACAGTTCTCCCTAGCATCTTGGATCCACTAGTCCAAGAGTGCACCCATCCTCCACTTTAGATCAGCATAGTGGTAATGGACCTGCTCACCAGTTCGGGGGATGCCAGTAGCACTACCTAGACACACCCCCTGCATTCAGTACTTTTGTGTTTATTTAGCCTTAGCAGCAGCATGCCTTCATGAATATGCAAGGTGCGCTGCTGTTAATGCTAATGTTAAACAGACACAGTTCACTCCATGCAGGAATAACACTATTCCTGCACGGAGTTTATTGAATCCTGGGGAATGCCTTTTTAAAATTCTGGTGTGATTTAATTTCACATGAGAGATTGTTTCATTCTGTTGGACACAGTCTGGAGAATACCTGTTCCAACATTATAGTCTTAGGATTGATCCTGATTCTCTGAGTGATAGTTTTCTTCTCAAGGTAGACAATAGCCTATTTTTGTACCCCTTCTGTCACTTTTACAGCTGTCCCTCTGTCCTCCCTGTCCTCCAATCACCTCAGCCCAATGCCCAAATTTAAGTTGGGACCAGCCTAGATCTTAGGGTTTTCCTGGATAGGGGTCAGTGCTCTCCATCTAGATGGGAGGGGTTTATTCTTATGACCTACCCTGTTTCACTCTTCTACCCCCTCACTTTTAGTCCCATTGGTAATGTTCGAGGGGCTGGCATGCAATGGAGAAATTTGTCTTTTTGCACTGCCTCTGTGGCAGCTCAGTCAAGTCTCCAGCCTTCCATCTTTGGTCCATGCATCCCAACAGTAGTGTTCCCAGTCTCCACTAGGGATCATCACACAAGAGAGCCACAGGACTGAGCTACCTTTCAGGGATGATAGCACCCACCCCTCCTTCTGCTCTATCAGTTTCCCAAGCTGCCAATCAAACATATTTGGCTGAGCTGCAGTCAGGGCTTAATCCCTCTATACCAACAGATCAGCTTGACAGTAGCTTAGTTTTAACTCATTCACTTCAATGGAGCTCAGGATGTTCACACTGTAGCTGCCAATGGTTGGAGTCTAAACCTTTTGACAGAATCAAATTATGTCCTCACATTTCAAATGTTCATATCTCTGGAACCATAGGTGTTATGAAAGAAGTGTAAATGGCAAATTCTTCTGCATAAACTATTTTTATAGTGTTAGTGTTCTTTAGGTTCTAGGTCTTAAACTGAATTTTATAAGTCATAATAAACACTGTAACTATTATATTTGTAATATTTTGTAAACAACTTATAATATCTCAGCAACATCTCAAGTTACACAAATAGTGTCAGCAGCATTTTATTCAACTAACTGAGAGGGTTCATATGAGTCTATGGACTACTGTCTGTCTTACTTGGTTGTTGAGATATTTAGAAAAATGTGAACATTATATGTATATAAATTAATATCATAAAAACAACAGTTAATATCAATTTACCTGCACTAGACAGAGGTGAAATATTAATGCAGTTGAGTTTGCCATTTCGTAAGGTTTAAGATGAAATTTTTTAAAACCTTGTACATAGCATGTTTTTGGAATTACTGAAGAAAATATCAACAAGAAATATTTGACACCTGGAGGAGTAGGAGTTAACTGCAGACGCACGTGGAGGCATCATTCAGATGTAATGAGTTAATATTTTGAATATTGGGATGCTCAGATTTAGGTAGCCATCCTTCTTTTTTTAGAAAAAGTGAGTCCATATTCCATTTTATCAGAAGATGATTAGTGACCCCCCTAAAAATGTGGTCTCATTGGTATTCCTATCTGTAAAATGGAGTAACAAGAATCAGAAAGACCATGAGATTTTAGACTTAGATAGCTACATATACACCACTTTCTGTGAGACCTTAGGTATAAATGGAACATTATAGATCAGGGTGGTAAGTCTCCAGGTCATGTGGACAGCTGTGTCTTAATTAGAACCTCTTTAGAAGTTATAATCAGATCCATTTTGGTGATAACACAACCTGAAAAAACTAGCTTGTTATAGTAGTGACAAAAATTATGCGTAACAAAGTTGGTAGGTCCAGCATCCTACCTACAACTTGTCCAATGATGAGATGAAATAATGTGCAGTCTTGTTATTGATAATGTAATCAAACCTAATCCACAAAAATCATAAAGCTGTATATCATGTTTAATAGCCAGTTTACAGTGTACGAACCAAAATGTCTTAGGTATATTGAAATAAACTAGTGTGTCTCTCTTTATCTACAGATTTGAACAACTTGATGAGACAAATTTATATGGTAGAAATTTGAGCAGGCAACAATGTTTTCTTCTTAGATTATGTGAGATTTGTGTTCTAATTTCCACTGCCATCTTTCATAACTGAGGAAGGTCAAAAATCAATCCTATTATTTCATTCAGTCATTGGTATAAATATAAGTCATAAATCGACGAGTGAAATTTTTTCAAAGTCTCAGAAAATAGTTTGATTATAATCTAATACTAGAGCATCAGATTTGTCAGTATCACTGTATTGCAATAGGAGCTAATCCAGTATGGGCACTGGGCCCTAGTAGGAGATATCCTATACATCCTTAATATTTCTTTAGGTTTGATCAGTTCACTTCTAGAAGACCTAAATGGAGGGAGCATAAAACAGAAGTGGATAATATAGTAATCTGAATATGAAGACAACACCAGTTCCACACCAGTATAGAAATGGTCACCTCTAATTTCAGTATTTAGTCTCAGTCCCTTTTTTGCAGGAAATTAGCTAAGTAAATACAAAGCCTTCCATAATTTTGATAACCATTATGGCAAGTTCAAAAGACTTATTGATGCATCATACATTAAAATTAACATAAGTTTCCATTGTGAGTAATGTTAATGAATAATTCACAGACCTCTTGCAGTAAAGGTCTTGATTCCTCTCTTGAGGTGAATTTCTTGACATCATTTTCTTTAACTTGCAACATCTTCATTATCATCACATGCTTAGTCATAAGCCTCTGCATTTTTACTGGTGGCTTTTATTCCCAATATATAAACTACTGCTGAGTTTCATGCTACATGATTCTATCTAGTCATGTGTGTATTTTTCCAATCATTCTTATACTTTAAATTTACTTCTGGTTAATTGTGAGCATACAACTTGAGTCTACAATGAAATATGATGACATGGTTTCCACTATGTTATAATGGGAAGTATTGTTTCAGACTTGTAAAAAGTCATGAGGATAGCGGTTAGCATTGTTGCCTCACAGCAAGAGGCTCTCCCATTCGATTCTCAGCTGGAGCACCTTCTGTGTGGAGTCTGCATGTCCTCCCTGCAGTCGGTTGATGTTAAAAACATGCAGGTAGGTGCAAGCATGAATAGGCATGCCTTCTTTGAAGGTTGGGCCTCGGGCTGGCAACTCTGCACTGTAAAAATCCACTGCCAATCATTAACAGACCGGAGTTCCGCTGTGGCGACCCCTAACCGGGAAAAGCCGAAAGACATTACTTTTAGAAAGTCATGAGGATGCAGAACTATTGAGTAATAATTAACTTTAGTTACAGCTCTGTAAAATCAACATCACATGTCTTAAGGAGTACTTGAAGCATAAAAGAATGACAGCAGTCATTACTGCATTCCATTGTATATACTGTCTGGAGATTATAAAGTAACTCACACATTTCTAATGAAAGATACAAGACAATCTGTAGCATATCCTTACTTTTCTATTTCTTGGGGCCATTGACTGGATGGGGTAGTGGGCTATATACAACACAATTACATTCCATCTATTATGTTACATTATTAACATCGTTTGGAAGAGACAACAAAGACTGACTGCTGTTTTGCAGCACTTTCTTTATGTTTCATGTCATAGTATGTTTGTGTGAGACATCAAATAAAGCTTGTGTGAGTGTGTTCCTAAAAAACATAATTGCAATAATTTAATTCAACTGCCTTGCAGAAAGCATTGAAACAACCATTTTTTACTTTATCTATATAATATAACAAGCATTTTTTTTTGGGGGGGTTGGGGTGCAACATATCAGTGTAACAGTATTCAACTCTATGAACCTAAATAAGAAAATGTCCTGTATCAAGTCCTACGAAACTCTAGAAAATATGGATCTTTGTAATCCACAGATACCTGGTTCCAGAACTGTGACAGTACTCCCTCCTTACTTGGCTTTTCTCCCTACTGTTAGTTTAGGCAAACAGCAACGGAGTGGAGTAACACTGGCAACAGATTGTTTTTTTAATCCAAAACAGCATCATCTCTTTACTGATCATCTAGGACAAACACCTCAAGCTCCTTCAAATCCTAATATCAGAAATCATAACTTCATACCAGTTCCTAGCTAACATCAGCTCCCATTCTTGTTTTTTTTCAAATACCTTTATTGAATTATCACTTGTGACATATGCAAATTTACATTCATGTAAAAGTAATTAAACTATATTAACATAACAAACATTATACTTCACTTATATTGCTATATATCATAAAACCTCAGCAATACTACATAAATCATTAAATTCCTGCCTTTATTTACACAAGAAACATCTTTATTAAAACATCACTTACTACATAGGCAATCATATATTTATATAAATAAAAACAAAGCACCCCAACACAATCCTAGTCTCAAGTATTTTACATCACAAGCCATACTGACACACTCCCAGTTGCAAACATTATACATCCCTTATCGTCTACCCTATCTTTCTCCTCAAACATTACATAGCTCATTTAAGTCCTGCCACCTTTTAGACCTCATTCCTCCCTTGTATGTATTGTTCCCATAATTCCCATTCTTGATGCTCTGGAATCATAAAACACATCTTAATAACCGAGAGCCCCGCTCCTTTAACACAAATACCATATGTCTAGGTAACTACCTTTATATAAATTACCACATCTCCACCTCTACAGATAAATATGCCAGCTGCTTCCTCAACTTTATCATATATACTCCTTCAATCAAACAGAACAATTCCCCCACATGAGGCATCAGCATAGTTGATCTTGTCCTCAGAAACACAGCCAATGTCTGCTCCTCACCCGTTGTCATGCCTTCTTCTGTCAAATTAGACCACAAAACTGTTCTGTTCATAATACAGTGCTGGTATATATCAACAGTCAACCACAGCATCTTTAAGGACTTCTCCAATGTCAATGTCCTTGTGCTTGATCATGATTTCAGATGGTTCAACAGCCCCAACCCTCATAGACTCTATAGCAAATACCACAGCATATACCCAACGTTTATGCTCCCATATGAAATCTTGTGCAGAGGCTCATGATTTAGATACCACAAGTAAAATGTCAAATTTAGATGCAACTCTTCTGGTGGAACTCAATGATAAACAGCCTCTGCAATATAAAAAGAAAATACTCACAGCCATAAAGAATAGAATAAAAAGTCAGCGTGCTGTGATCAACCTCAAAGAGGTTAACAAAGAACTCAGGAATAAGATCAAATCAAGCAGAGTTAATTTTGAACTAAAATTTCCTGTTAGAAAAATATAATCATGTTACTGCACTGAACTTCAGAAATAATCTAATAATAATCTAAAATAATACTCAGCGTTGTGCCAAGCTTATGTGTAGTAGCATCACCCATTCAGACCATACAGACAGAACTAATAATCTTGCAGATAAATTCTGACACAACTTCTAGCATCTGTAAACATCGCAATACAAAGTATCCAGTCCATATCCCCAAGGTAATCATCACTGAGCAGATAGTATAATTACCCTCCATGACTAAAAAAAAAAAAAAAAAAAAAAAAAAAACAGCTCTTTTGCTTCATATAACATACCCAACAGTTTCTTGGTCAGTAAGAAATCAGGATTCTCCTTACATTACTCACCCACTCTAGAGAACAGCTATAATAGTTCATCTATACATCACAGATACTGACAACTGTAACCTCTTAGCCTTCTCAGCATCATTTGCATAGTGACTGAACACATCACCATGGACCTTATAAACAGGAACATACAGAATCTACAGTCCACAAACACTGTCCATGCCGGCTTTGGTAGACGTAGCTTATCTCTATCAAACCTAGCTGACATCCTTGAAAGGGGCAGGCAGTATTTGGTGATGGTAACTCCATGCACAGAGTTTGCCTCAGTTTAGCTATGGCTCTTGATACTATACCCCACTAAGTAGGAAACATTTATAATCTGATCAATCTCCACAAAAACTCTTATGTAACTCACTAGATTGCCATCTAACCCACTAAAAAAATCCTACTCTATCAGAGTTAATGGTATTCTAGTCCCCAAGAGGCTTAATATCAATGGTGTACCCATCTACCTGTCTGAATTCAAATCTGATATTAAAGCCCCCTGGTTGACCAAGTGCATGGATGACTTCAATCTTGAAGCCATCATCACCTCCTTTCAAGACTCTGGGAGCCTCAGAAAGGGATTAAATTGGAAAAAAAACATAATGTTTGAATAATGATTCATCATCAGCCCCTGTTAAGGCACTGAGATCCTTCAAAAGGGCCTAACTTGCACAATATTATGGTGTTTGGATCTTGCTTTGTAGGTAAATGCTAAAAATATTATCACTGTACTGTTAGAGAACAGGACATTTCACACACCTACCACATAAGTGACACTCCCTTATTTAAAATAGACATTGCCATTAGAGATCTTAGCACTTTTTGTGAATATCAAGCTTGCTATCATGACAGCTATCTCAAAAAAAATCCCTTCTTCTTAAAAAATCTCCTACATTTTGCTAAGCAAATCATGTTTCTCACTATCTTTAAATCTAACTTAGATAGATAGATAAGAATTCATCCAAATGTATTGCATACCCCATTCCTTGTAGACTGTCTTAAGACATGGTAATAAGCATAGTGCAACACTTTGAGGCAATTAATATCACACTAACTTCCCCAGTTCTGTAATACCATGGTAGGTCAATAAGGCAGCGTACCTTGTGACCACCTGCAGCCCCATGGGAGAGCAGTTGGTAGGCAAACAGTTTATTCACTGTATGGCTATATTGCTAGAATCATAATTGGATTTCAAAGTTCAGACAGAAAGTGTTGCAGACACTAATGTAACTTTGTTGTGAATAAAGCAGCATTCATCAGGGATATTGCACTGTTACTTACATTATAAATGTATAAGTCATAATAGCAAACAATAAATGATACCGCTACCAAATTGAATGGTCATTAGCTTTAAAAGTACAAATATTGTCTACATTCTGTAATCTGAAGAGCAAGGTTTAACCACTAAAATCACTTAAATGCACACCTGTGTGTTTGTGCACACACATCAGCACATATGAGCATATGTGTATGTGTGTAGTCATGTGTGAATTTGTATGCTTGTTTGTGTATGTGTGAGTGTTTGTGTGCGAGACTGATAAAAAGTATTTAAGCAAATTCTGTATGTTAACTGTTAATGTAAAAAGGGTCTATATCATATATTCGAAAATCCAAGATGTCGAACACCATATGTTCGAACATGTTGAATATTGAAAACATAGAATGCTCAGAATAGCGAATTTTTTTTCCCAGGGAAAAAATTTGCTGTTCCAAGAAACATACACACAACACAAGCACACCAAAATAAATAAACCACACACATACAGTTAACAAAACCCAACCCCACACTAAACCACACATACATTACTAACTATCCACTTACCTTAACCCGCACCCTAACCTATGATCCGTAACTATCGCACACATACCCTATGAAACTATACACAAACAAAGCAATAAATACACACACATACAGTTAACAAAACACAACCCTACACTACATCATACATACATTACTAGCTATCCACTTACCTTAACCCGCACCCTAACCCTAAGGTCCGTAACTCTTGCACCACAGTGGAGGAAATAGCGAAGCCACAGAATGGCCCACCGAAATCTTGCCCTAGGTAAGATTTTGATGTTCCAGGGCTTTGCTATTTTCAACATTCGATGGTTTGAGTTCTACGTTTTGACATTCGGTGTTTTCTGTGTTCGGAATTATAGACCCTGTAAAAACACATTTTTTTCAATGTATCTGTTTGATAACTAAAGACAGCTCTGAAATCTTAGGAATAACATTTCTAAATACATTTTAAAGGCCAGATTTACTCATAGCTGCCTATATTAAGAGCAGATGTTGTGAAAAAATTTCTGCTCTTTAGTTTAATTGATAGATTGTATTGCACTAAACAAATAGCTTTCCATTTAGCTTGTGGAGAACCTTATGTTAAACATGTACCTAATACATTTTATTTAAAATGGCTTATGAAAAATATATGGAAAAACATATCACAGAAACAGTAAAGTAATTGAGAGTTTCATAAAATGCAAGAATAAACAAATTATGTTCTTTTACCACTGTTAGAGCTGTTTTCTTGGAAGAATTATTCAGATGAAGACAACTTTTTATGTTAATAGGAGGGTGCCCTATTCATTAATGTCCTCCTGCTGCTCTCATTTTATAAACGAAACATCCCATCACCCTCCTACTGGTAGACTTTCAATTATGTCCCAGAATCCATCTGCTTTCAGTAGTCCACAGATACAAGCTTTTTGTGTAAAACTGAAGATAGTTTAATAAGAATGCAGCTACAAAGGTCACTTCTAACTATCTCATTGATCAGTGTTAAGGTACTAGTCTAGGCAGATTATGCAGTACATATTCATCCTTGTAAGTGACGCATTATATAGTGGAAATTCGTCTGTTCTCTCAAAGTCCACATTAAGTGCCAGAAGCCTTAAATATTCTGACCACAAGTTCTTGTTACAATCGGTTTTCCACTAACACTATGGCTCATGTTTAACATCATTCATCCATTTAAAAAAAAATCAATATAAATACATTGTTTAAAAGGATGTAATCAAGTTAAACAAATCTTGTATACATACATGCATGCTACACACACATGCACACGCACTGGACAATTTCTAGTTGCAAAAGATTAATAAATACTGAATAATCTACACACATTTCCCTATAACACTTGCTAAGAGTGTTGACAACATGTAACTACCATCTTAATTAAAAAAAGGAAATCAGTAGAACCAATTTACAACACAGAAATCTGCTTCTGTAAACATTTTAAAGACTAAGCTTAATTAAAATCTGTTTTTAATCGTGAAGTGGGTAGGGTAATACTCAGTCTCTGTCATTTCATTCACTCTTTAGTGTGTGTTGTATTGTGGTTTAATTGTCTTCATTATATCTTTTTCTGGCTGTGAATCTCAAGGGAAGATTCTTGAGGCTATATAGCTGATATACTGAAAATGGCTTGCCTAAGGCTTTTTTGAATTAGTAACATCAAGAGAAAACATGCATAAAGGTCATCAAAACATTCTTTATATGTCCAAATTACAACTTAGTAGGTGTTGTTTGCTTACAGAAATTATTTCAAAAAATGCTTACCAGATTATTATACTACAAAATGCATAGACTAAATACAAAACATATTTAAAGGGAACAGTATAGAGACATCCATATGAATAAAGTATAATGTAAAAGGCAGCTCATGTAAGATACGCAAGCTTAGGATGTACATAGTTTAATGACAGTCAGCCAACCACAACATCCAGAAGATACAGTCTTTAAAAGAGATCTAGCTCATTTAATTTGACTCTGCAGTGTGGTAACAAATGTTCTCTGGGCCTAGGAACAGGGCTAATACCTAACCTGCCATAAATTAATACATATCACAAAGTTCAAACAAACTAATGCATAGATTAGGACCACATTACTTTATTTTTATTCTGGAAAACTTGAATGTAATATATTAGTTTAAATTGAAATAAGCATTTATGCATGAATTCAGGAAGGGAGTTATACTTACCTTGCCCTGCTGAAGAAATAATGCTGTTTACTGAGTGAAAACCAGAGAGTGAGTCACAGATGAAAAAAAAATGTCCCTAAGATAAAAAGTTACAATTCTCTCCCAATGGCGCTAAGATAAAGTATTGCTTCTCTTCAAAAAGCTTTGTATACTTAGCTGGTATTCCTAGTAAACTATTTCTCATTGAAAAAATTAACAAGTATGTTATTTTTGTCCCTGCTTTCCTGCAGCAATTTGTCTAATCAGGCAAGCTTAGTCTCTATTTTTATTTCTCTCTATGTCTTTCTGTTCCTGTCTACCTCTTGTTGCAAAGCCGTGTAACATCATTGTTATTTAAAGTAATATCTTGCAAAGTAACCTTATCTATGATGTACAGTTTAGTTAATAGACTAGACTTTTTTTTTGCCATAATTCTTTTTAATGAGAAGTTTTGCTATTATGTAATTTTATCTAGAACCAACATGTTTTTTGTTATAAGGAGGAATTTAGTTAAATGTGTAATTTTGACTAGAATCAACACAATATTTTATACTTCTCTTTCTTAGCTTTCCATGTTTGTCCTCTATATATATAATTCTGGATTTTTCTCACTGATATTTCTTTGTATTCTGAATTTTACAAGAACAGAACAGTTATAGTTTTCAGTTAAATGTTTCCTGGCAGCTCTCAGATGACTTGTCATTACTCTAGCCTAGACCAACTGACATTATAATCATGCTTTTCACATTTTTATAAAGAGTGAAAGGTAAAAATGTTATTTTTTACCTGTTCAGAGCAACAGACCAGAAAAATAATTACCTGCATAAAATAACGGCTAATGAAGAGATGTATGTTCAAATGAACTGTGTACAATTTTATCCATATGTTCTTAAATTAAGTGCTCTGATTCCTGTACCATAAATGTCTGAATTATGAGATCATCACAGATTGAAGCAATTCAGAAGAGAGGGATTTTATTTCTTCAGGCATACAGCTGCATTCTCTAATAAAAAATGCTGGTTACAATTCTCTTTGAAAACCTTCCTTTCATGCTGTCAGGTCTAATTACTCATATATTCTGATATCATTTCCTTTCAATGTCTCAGTGTTTATATAATATCCCCTGATTCTTTTATAATTTGCCTATTAGTGCATATTCATAAACATTAAATATTTCTGGTGTGTGCTATTCAGTATTCATTAACTCATGCTAATAACTTTCATTTGCAAAAATACCATTCTCTCTCTCTCTCTCTCTACCTCAATCTCTCTTTATTGCCTTTCCTTTGGAGTTGTCATTAGAACCAAACTGTAAATTTTAAAAGATCCTTTAATGCAGCCATCTGAGGAAGTAAAATGTGTGTTTTCTTCTTTTGAAAAGTAGGTTTTGGACTTGCATAGCCTACAATTTGTCACAGTCTTCCGTTCACAGACACCCACTTATTTAAGTCTTACTGACAAGATATGATGAAGATGTACTTGAGTATCCGGCACTTCCTCACCACAGCATCTATCCTTATCATTCATCTTTCCCCAGTTATTGAAACGCAGTTCTACCCTAGACTACCCAGGATGCCAGTGTTTTTTTTTCTTTTTTCTTTCTTTCTTTTTTTTTTTTCTTTTGCGATTACAAAAGCCTAAAAATGAAAAAAAAACAATAATACTTCAAGGTGAGCAATTATTTGAATGGCATTGAATTTTTTATCCTAAACTTCTTTAGAATCCTTGAAAGCATCCTGTTAAACTCTTAGCACTCAGTGGTGTTACTCTTTCAAAGTATCTGTATCAAATATGATTCTAAAATAGTAGCTAAAGTTTAGTTATTATAATGACACATGCTTGAAATAACTTATTTATTTCATAGCAGATCTTTTTGGTTCTTCATTTCTGATGTATCTCAGAATAGCTCCATATCTCCTTTCTCATTTCTGCTAACACCTTGGCTGTGAATGCTTTGCTTTCAGTTTATGTCATTTAAGTTGTTTCCATCATGATGTACACAGCTAACATTTATTTATACTTTTAAAAAGCAACAATCTTACTTCACATATCTTCTCCAATTCATCTTAAAGATATATTTATTAAGGTTCCTTAATTTTACTTTGTTTCTGTAACTCAGTCAGGCCTATAACTTATACCCCAATTTTTTATACTTCCATTTCACGCCCATACTTCCTTATGACATCCAGACCTTTTTTGGGTCTGACTTCTTAAACCATGTGATGTACCAGCTAATAATAACTAGCATTAGAAAATGCATAACCAAGTAACTTACAAACAATTGCATAACATCAGTTGAAACCTTAGATGTTGTTGTGGAAAACTGTCTTTGATATTACCCTGTAAGTTGCACATATTAAGAGATATCCAGTATTTTGTATTGATAATTATACAAATAAATGTATGTTTTCATATTTCTGTGAATATCTCAATATCTCAATAAATACTTAAGTTATGTGAAACCTTATTTCTGGTCAACAAAAATGTTCTATTAATATTTGTCTAGGTTGTCTAGTTTTCAAGATATGTCAATTTTTTGTGAACATTTAGAAAAAACACAATTTGGGGTTTGTGTGGATTGTAATATATTATGGCATTTATGAAAAAGACTATGCATGCACTATTATCACTGTAAAGAATACTTTCTTACTGGTAACATTGCTATTTGTACAGCTTAATGGCTTTTATTGTTCACAAAATATTTACCTTTGTTTATCTTAAGATTATTTTCAGTGATTCAGTAAGTACTCTGGAATGCAAGATGTGTTTATGCTGCTAGATGTGTGCCATTCTATATCACATAGGTGTTATTGCATTAACTGGATGCCCAGACTTACTATTTTTCCAACTTCAGGACTATGCTGGTAATGGTGAAAGGGAAATTTAGAACTAGTGAGTCATTATGGCAGCAACTCAGAGACAATGTGGGTGCATTCAACAGTTTTATTGTGATCAGGTGTTTGATGATGCAGCATTTCAGGTCCATTCATGGGCATATTTCCATTGTTTTGGCACTAGTTCTTCCTTGAATCATCAACAGCAGACATTTCTAGATGTGTACCTGTTCCTTCATGAAGCAGTAACATTGTGTCAGTCATTCAACTTTAAGCCTTAATTTGTGTTTAGGTTCCCTTCTATGTTTTTCAGGACAAACTATCATCATCAATAGCATCATTATCATGAACATCATCATGATGATCATTAACATCATTGTTGGTATCATCATTATTATCATCATTGTCATACCCATGATAAGCAGAAATGCAATAGTTGTCCAAAATTACCAATGATAGTAAATTATCCCAGCATGCTCTTTTCCATTTATTTTGTGATCTGTTCCAATTCATTCCAGTTTGGAAATGTAGTCTTCCTATCTCATTGCCTTTAGATTTTGTGGACCTTTATTTGTGGTATGTTACAAAATAAAATATACCATTACATTCTTGCAAGTACTCAGCAAAACATTTGCCCTTATCCTGGAACCTCTGTCTTTATCTGAAAAAATGCCCATGTAAGTCCTTGTTATTAGCCAGTATACCAAATCCTAAATACACAACTCTTCACGCAGTCTGAATAATCTCTTATAACTAAAGATATAACTAAAGATTAATAGCACGAGGAGAAAGGAGACTATGTAAAATGTAAAAAAAATATTCTCAAAGAATGTACCTTCTCTGCAACCTGATAATCTCAGAAAGTAAGGCCTTCAGTGACCCTCAGTCTTCAATGGTCTGCAACTCTTTCAGAAGCAATTGCGTTCTCCAGTGAAATGTAAAGAGGTTCCTGCTGTAAGAACAATAACATCCATCCACAGGTTAATACAATACCTGGTAAGCCCACAGTTACTCCATGGATAACTCTTTCTCTGCTTTTAAAACATGCAAGACCTCTACCAAATTAGTCACCTATGTAATCAGACCCATATGTAGCATGCACCAGATCTTCTTAGTTTAAAATAAACATACATAGCTACTAAAACATAAGAGTGAAGTGGAATATTACATTTAACAGATAAAATTCATAAAATTAGATATACCCTGAAGGAGTATAAACCCTAGAGTCTTACTGAGCTTGTTGCAAATTCTAGCAGAGTTCTTCTAGTCAGTGATTCTATAACATTAAGAACAGATGCTACTTTTCTCAGCATTTAGATGGTAAAAGAAAAAACTACAACCTTCATTTCTGGGTGTATAAAATTAGATGTGAAAACTTGATTGAAAAGTCTGTATGATCACACTGAAAAATATGGGTAGTCACTGTTTAAGTTATATACAGCAAGCTAAGATACTTGATACATAAGATACATCTGGATATGATGGATCTTTCAAAAATAAGTTCCACTAATGGAGCTACCTTTGTATTAAAAGAAACTCTCCCTTCATATTGAAAGGCTAAACAATTTCATCACAAAATTGCAGTATTTAATGATTTGCTCAGAACATTATGACAGAGACATTGGATTCAGCATACCTCTCAACCTCTTAGTGTAAGAAATCTGGACAAAGCATAACATAATGGGAGAATCTGGACAAAGCATAAAATAATGGGGAGGGAGACCCAAAAATAGGGACAGATTTTAAATATTGCTCTTGTAAACTAAGAAAGTTGATAGAACAACAGAATTTGTGTTCACATGTATTTTCTGTAGGATATGAGGTCTGAAACTCAAACGCATGTCATTATTTAGGGATTTCAATCTCCAGTGATCAGCCAGAAAAAACAAACATTTTATGAGGAACATATCAAAAATATGAGGCACAAATCTGGACATTCTGCAAAAATCTGGACAGTTGAGAAGAATGGGATTCAGTCTTTGATAGCCATGAATGAGATTTGTGAGTTCCTGTCCTGGTTTGTGTCCGATAGGTTAGAGCAGTCTTTCTGAGGAGTTAATATACTGAATAGGACTTTTACCATACCTTGTCATTCTGTCTTAGATATAATCCATATTCCCTGTGATCCTACTGTAAACAAATAATGTAAAATTAACTGAAGTTGGCTGTCATGAATTCTAGAAGTCCAAGTAGAAAATGGAATATTGTTTGAATTGAATACCATTCGAGCACTCTAGCCAAGGATACCATGGAACTTTGCAACATCATAGCAATGTGGTTTGTGGACATCCCTATATGTATATAGAATATACTGGATAGTCCCTATACTTACTGTAGAACACATGAGAAGAGTGGAAAGTCTGTATCTTTGTAGAAGATGATGTCAGATCTAGGCTAGAAGCCATATGAAGGGGACAGAATTTATTAGTTTTGCTGTTAATATTAGCAATGAATATTTCCATTTGATGGGCTGATATTCAACCCTTCTCATGACTTCAGATGTGCAAGAGGCATGTGTCAACAATATATAGGACTTAATTATAACCAATAAGAATATTACTCATTGACTTTAGCTATGAAAATACTGACTGGCCATACTACAGTTCATATATTACTTATGTCCAGATATCAATCTATTTTACTGAAATAATATGAAGCAACATTAAATAAACTAAAAAGGAGGAATAATATTCTAAATATTGTTTAGTTTATTACCGAGCTATATTTAGAGTTTCAATTTACGGTTTTCTTTTAATTAAAATGAAATTCTTTTACAGAGAGATGACACAGGTATTTTTTTCTTCTTCCACTACAATATATATTGTGATGAATGTGAGGAACAGTCCATGGCTTATTTTTTTTTTAATTTTATTGATTTTTTTCTACTTCTATATTTTAAAGTAAGTGTGTGAGTGGGAGTGTGTGTATGCCAGTATGTGTGTGTGTGTGTCTGTACATATATGAATGTCTCATGAAATATCAAAAGCTCCAAGGAGAGAACATAAAAAGAGCACTCACTTTAGAACAAATAGCAAATAACTAAAAATAAGCAATACTAAAACTATTTTTTTTTTTGCAGGGGGTCAAGACATGCCCCAGGATTCATTAAGCTCCATGCAAGAATAGTGTTATTCTTGCACAGAGTGTTCTGTGGCTATCTAGGACAGCAGTTTGCCTTGCATATTCATGAGGGCGTGGTGCTGTCTACACTAGACAGCCACAAATCATGAACATGTGCAGGGGGCATGTCCGAGCACTGCTGGCACATCATACAGTCCCCCTGCATTCTAGAATTTCTGAATGGCAGTTCCATAGGAGCTAACAGTTCTGTGTACATTGTTATCATAAGATAACAGTGTCTGTGGATAAAGTACACATATGCACACCCCCACAACATAGCACTTAACTGTCCAGATTTTCACAGAGTGTCCATGTTATCTCCTAATATTTCTGGCCATTCACTAATAAAATGTTTCCTAACACAAAGTTATACATACTAGCAGCTTTCCCATTTCATAAAAGTAGTATTAACCATACCTTTTTTTTAAATCTACATTAAAGTTTATGTGTAGCTGATTGGGTTTGCATGTCACGCAGCTATGCTCAGCCTAGCTCACACATCCCAATGAGCTAAATACAAATATATGTCAAAACCATATAAAGTAAAATAATGTAGTGGTTAGAGCTTTCGCTTAGTATGCAGGCATTCATGGTTCGTGTCCCCATTCATTTTTATTTGCTAAAAAAGAACAAAAATATATTTTGTTATCAGCAGGTAGTGAATAATATATAGTGAATAATATATATATATTTGTTAACCAGAGTAGTGTAGCAGGTCCAAATGTGAGGTGTCAGTGTAGTACAGATGTGAAACCCCCATATAAACAAAAGTGTCCCATACAGCATAGCCACAAACAAATGTATTGTAATGAAAGCACATAGGGGGATGTTATGAAAGGTAAACATACATATCATAATATGTCATTTATGAGGAATCAACACCACAATAAAGGATAGTCTGCAAAAGGAAAGCTGAACAATGCTAACTTGTGCTCAGCTATGCTTAGCCAGTATAAACATTGCTTAAATGTAAATTCAAAGCAAGAATTAGCATAGCTAAGCATATTTGAGAACTGGTAAGCAGTACTTAGCATCTACCTCTTTAAGGAATGCATATACCAGCTAAGCAGGTTTCCCCAGTGCTTAGCTTAGCATATTCAAAAATGTCCAATCACAGCAAAGAGCAGGAAATCAGCCATGTTTAAACCTCACAGGTAGGAATACAGCTCAGAACCGGTTGAAGATACCCACTGTAAGCACTATGGCTGGTGTTGGAGAGAGTGTGCGCTTTCGAGTGCAGTGTTGGGGCATACAGGAGTCCAGGGTCATGGTTAGACTCCTTGTAAAAAACATGATATAAGACCTGTAGGACCAGTACCATGGCTTCCAATACAAAGCAGAGGTCTGGGAAAGTCTCACCCACAATCGCAGCGGTGCCACTGGCATCCCTTGGACTGGTGAGCAGGTCCGGCACCACTTTGCTGACTTGAAGTGGAGGAAGAGGGAGGTTTTGGACCAGAGGGTCCCAGATGCACAGCAGAGGGATGTCCCAGGCATGTGTAAGTATTAATATCAATAACTGTTTACCAAATTCCAGGCTGTGTATGTGATGGATAAGTATGCATAAATGTTTGTCTATCTTCTTTACAGCTCCAGCTGAGCAGGCTGTGAACCAGGAAGCCCATGCAAGCTGGCTGCTAAGGCTGCATCGCAAGGCTGGTGAGTAACAATCAAGTTTGTAGTATTCATACCAAATAAATATAAAGGAGTAGAATCACCTTCCAGTATTAAAAATGGGTATGCTTTGCACTGAATAAACCAGAAAATATTACAGTAATAGTCTCATATATGTTATATATAAATAAAACTGTAACTGCCTGTCAATAAAATTCAAAACCCTGGACTGGTTGTGTTTACTTTGGTATTGTATGAATTGAAATGTCAACAGGTTATGCACAGCAACTATAGCTCTGAAAGCATTAAACAATCAAGTCTCATCTGACAAAGTTAGTGCCTTTGTAAGACATGAGATTAACTGATATGAAATGCTTCATGCACCAAGATCTGATATCTGAATAGTAATGTTGTATTAACCACTGTTTTCCTCACTGTGCTATGTCAAAAGGTATGTATAGGAATGTATGTATAAGAATGTCATAATTACAAGGTCAGATTGTACAACCCACAACCAAGAGAGTATTAGACAGAATACATTCAAGGAAGAGACAGCAGTTTCTCAATTGCTTGTTCTGATGTAACACAAAAATGTTTTTTGTATTTTATGCACAAGCAGGCACAGTTTGAATCCCAGGAGTGATAGTAAGCTGTATGCATAATTTCACCTAGGATTTTGTGAATATGTGTAGAAACAGTCAGGTAGTGTTAACAGGACTTTCCTCCACAGGTCTGTCAGGTAAGAAAAGGTATAAAGTAGCTTTAAGAAGGCTGTAGTTATACTGTGTCCAACACCCACGGTCCAACCCCAAGGCTGAAATGACAGCAAGATAAGTACATTCACCAAGTAGTCTCCCCCAAGAAATGTTCAAGTGTCATGCTGTCACAGCTACTGGTCCCTGCTGCCAACAACCAGGGTGACTGATAGAAATCAAGGCAGAGTATGTTAGTAGCACACACACACACACACACACACACACACACACACACACACACACACACACACACACACACACACACACACACACACACACACACACACACACACACACACACACACACACACACACACACACACACACACACACACACACACAGTACGAGTGCACATATGTAACCCAGAATATGAGACTATGGGTAGAAACAGTCAGGTAGTGTTAACAAAAATCACCTCCACAGGTCTGCTAGGTAAGAAAAGGTATAAAGTAGCTATAAGAAGGCTGTAATTATACACTGTGTGCAAACGTACCACTACCCAACCCAAGGCCATAGGTTGTTGCAATAATACCTGTAGAGTAATGATTAAAGCAATGATCATTAAAGTTGTAATCACTGTAAGAATCTACAGCTGTTAATTGACATCTCTCTCTCTCTCTCCTCCACCTTACTTTCACCAATAATCTAAACACATAAATGAATGGGTATGTTTTTCACCAAACCTACCATTGGGACATGTATCCTATTGTTCTACAAATATTGAAATGTTTTCCAGTTAATGTTCCCTGTTCAGATACTATCATTTATGGCCTGTTGCTATCAATGTATTCTCCATGCCGGTGTAATGCCCACTGTGGTTCCATATATGCATTTGTTCTGTTTGCTATGCAAATGTTCCAAATCTGTTGTTTTGGGTTAATGAGAATACTCATGCATGCTGTTATAACTAATCTTGGAATGTGTATTTCATGACTAACCGACATGTTCTAAAACTGCAACACCATAGCACATCTTGGAAGGCCAATCCCAGTGGATCCACCTCTCCTGCCATGGCACCGAGCCCCAGCACATATGGGACCCACCCCAGGACCTCCTCATCCACTGGTCCTGCACCCCCTTTGGGTGGAACTGCCTCAGAGGATGGGGCTCATTCCCTCTCGGGCATGGGTGCGGACAGGATCCTTTCACCCAAAGCCAGCTCCGGGGTCTGGTGCATAGCAACCTCTGCAAAGATTTGGGAGATCTGCTATGCCAACTTGAGGGCTGCATGGCACATTTAGAGGGGCAGCCTGCCCCTCCTGCTCAGCCCCCAGCACAGCCACCTTTGGGGCCATGAAGGTGCAGTGGTGACTGCCAATGAGTGGGAACCTCAGTCCCACTGTATCCATTTGGGGAGTCATGAGCTTCCAATTACCAAACACCCCTCCCCATCCATGATGTTTACCCCAGCATGTGTCATATACCACCCCTGTATGCTGTCTTGTCTGTCTTGTCTGTCTTCCTACCCAACCTACCTCCCCAAATATACCTACTATCCTTCCCCAACATCCCACTCTCACCTTTAAAAAAAAAGGGCAGTCTGTTCCCCCCAAAAATGTTGCCCCATACATAGCTGTCTATTTCACGTGTCCATTGGACACATGTAATCTGGTCTAACTGGCTTCACAACACATCATTGTTGTCTTCACCTCTCTCTCAGGGGTTTGAGTGTCCAAATTTTCCTACAAATTCAATGTATATGGACAGTTGTTGCTGTAGAAGAAATGGACAGCTATGGACCTTTCCTACACTCATCCTGCACATCCCTAGCTATCTTTCATATTGTTTTTCCCCTCTTCATGCCCCATTTTTCACCACTTTC
>NC_056728.1:1027129140-1027134140 GCF_019279795.1 Protopterus annectens
AAGGACCATTTGCGCATGGAACTCAATGACTACATTGAAAATAGAATGGAGAGAAATCAGCATGGAAACTTTGTGAAGCCTAGCCTGCAAGATGTCATGACTTGGGTAAAAAATTCATGAAAGAAAATCACTGACAGCTGTGTTGCCAATGCACTATGAGCAGGCTACTTGGACAAGCAGTAGTCATTTAAAGAGAGCACTATTGCTAGTCATGACAGACTGGAACCAATGGTGCTACAGGAAATGGAGTTGCAAGAAATTCAGGCCAAAATTCAGGGGCTGGACACTTATGACATTTTTCAAGAAGAAGATGACATGACTGTATTTGAATAACTGTGAAAGCCAAGGTGCAGATATTCTGGAGTTGAAATGTTTGTTGCACTGTTTATGTAGAATTCTCACACAACTTTCAACCCATTATTAGAACTGTTGTCCAATAATAGAAAACTATGAAATAAATGTCAATTTGTGTACATGAATAAATGTCAATTTTTGTACATGAAGAAATGTCGATTTTTATACATGAAGAAATGTCGATTTGTGTTCATTAATAAATGTCAATTTTTGTACATGAATAACTGAATAAAGGTAGATTGTTGTATGGTGTGGGTAAAGACCCGGTCTTATTTTCGGGGAAATGCAGTATATATATATAGATATATAAATATATATATATATATATATATATATATATATATATATATATATATATATATATATATATATATATATATATATATATATATATATATATAAAACAGCTACAAACTCATGCATTCTGAGGGTCATGCTGCTGCATCCTAGAAGTCTAAATCTGAAAAATGCACTCACTGGAAGTATTCCCTAAAATGGGGAACAATGACATCTGTGCTGTAACAGAGACCTGGTTAAAGGCAGCAAGAAGTACCCCTGCACTACCAGCCTATAACTCATTCCACACCTTTTGGCTGCAGAAGTTGGACTGAAGCTCCAAAAGTGGTGGTATTTCCATATTCATAAAGGATACACACACCTCCAGAGTGGTAGCCCAACATTATGTATCACAGATCCTGCAGGTGTAGCTAACAATGGGTAAGACAGTGGTTCAGGTTGTAGTCTGCTACAGGTCCACAAACATGTCCCAAGACTCACACTCCATGTTCCTAAACACCCTGGAGAATATTAATGTCCAGCCTAACACTTTCATACTGGTTGACTTCAACTACTCCACCATTAACTGCGAAAGCTACTCTTGTACCGATGCACTTGCCCATCACATCAACCTGGTCCTTACTAACATGTGCAACTGTTGCTGTACACCAATAGTCAACTTTTCACTTGTTAGATCTGACCACAAAATAATCACCTTTGGAAATCCACAGCCCTCCCACTCCCCCTGCACAGATAACCACCATGAAAAGCCTTTCCAAAGCTAACTTTGGCCTCCTAAACACAGAGGTGACTAACCTCATGGCAGCCATGCAAATGGGGACTAGCTGCATGACTGCTGAATCAAACAACAATGCACTATAAACACGTACACAAATGCATGGATACCGACATACCCAATAGAACCAAGACCCTCACCTCCAAAGAAAGGAAGCCAATCTTGTTGTCCCCAACCATAAAGAAACTGTACAACAGAAGGAGGAAACTGATACGGAATAAGGTGAGATCCCAAGACTGGAAAAAAAAACTTATCACCCTCAATTAAATGTTGAGATCCCTCATCAAATACTACAACGCTCGCTGTGAAAACAGAATTGAAGCACATAGTAAAGACAACCACAAGGTCTCATACAGTTATGTAGAGAATCTCCATGGCAATACCAAGATTTGCTCTGAGCAACTGGGCAATGGTACCTCCTAGACTGAGCCAAGAAATATTGCCAATATACTGGTCGACCTATTTAGTGCAAACTTAATCCCTTCCACCCAAAGGACCAATCACAATACCAGTATAATGCCAGGCACCCAGTATTACTGCTGCACATGTTAAAACACCACTGTCCAAGGTCAAGAGTACAGCTTTTATGGGACCTGACAATATCCCTGGCTGTGTTCTACATGAACTACAGAGTGACCTGACATCTCACCTGTGTGCTCTGTTCAGTCACAGCCTCACCTAAGGCTTTGTCCCTACTAAATTGTGCACTGCTACAGTCACCCCTCTCCACAAAGGAAGAGCAAATACAGAAACCTGGGAACTACTGCCCCAGGGTTCTGTAGTCAATCTTCCTTTGTGAAGAGGGAGGAAAGACTACAGAATCCTGGGAACTACTGCCCCAATAGCCTGACAAGTCTGTTATGCAAAGCTATGGAATGCATCATCATGCACCTAATAAACAGGGATATTTGCAATCTGCAGACTCAGGATCCCACACAGTTTAGTTTTGTGAAGGGTAGGTCATACCTGCTCAATCAACCTGGTCAACTTCTTGGAGTCAGTCACCTGAGATGAAGGCAAGGTGGCACATACAGCCTACTTTGATCTAGCCAAAGCCTTTGATAACATTCCCCACTCAGGAATCATGCAAAAACTCACTAAGCTAGGCATCAACCCCTATATCAATAGGTGGGTTGCAAAGTGGGTCACACATAGAACTCACAGTGTGAAAAATAGCTGGCTGCAAGTCAGACTGCTGAGCAGTCATAAGTGGAGTCCCTCAGAGTTCTGTCCTGTGTCCTCTTATGTTTGGTATCAACTTATCCGAAGTCCATGCCAACATGAAGGGGCTCTGGCTGACAAAGTTGGCAGACAATTGCAAGTTGGAAACTATTATTAACTACCCAAATGATGTTGACATCCTGCAGAAAGGCCTCACTGAGACCAATGACTGGTGTCAGAGCCATGACCTTAAGCTCAATGTCTAAAAATGTGTTGTCATCCCCTTTGGTAAAAAAACTGTTCCCATGAATTACCACATCGATGGTAGTCCCCTGAACAAAGAAGGCATTATAAGAGATCTAGGGACACAGGTTGACAGCAATGTCTCTTTTCACCACCATATTGCCACTGTGGTCAGAAACTCCTTGTATACGGCACATTTCATTACTAATGCAGTAGCATCCAGGAACAAAGAGGTCATTGTCCCCCTATATTCTTCTTGACAGAGTGACACAGTTTGTTTCAGCATACATATTCTGATGGATGTGAGGTAGGTAAATGAAATGTATGTTCTCATTTTTTGACAACAATCATATCATCACAGTGATTTACCAGAGAAATGAGAATAATCTGTAAAACAGACCAGAAATATGAGCAATAAACCTGGGCATCCTGAAACAATCCAGCCAGTTGAGAGGTATGCTCAGAACTCCTTACTGCAATGAATCTGGACAAAGGCTGACAAATTGGTGGGTGGAAGCCATGAAAATGGGAATGTGTCTGAAGTACTGGCATAGATAAACTAACACAGTTGCTGTACTAACACCCTCCTGTATGCTCTAACATATATTTAGTGAAATATCACAAGTAATTGAAATAGGACATCTGCTATGGGAAATTACATATGTATCTGCAAATATATCAGGCACTACATGGATGTAAAAGCACTGACAAACAGATACCAGTGTGAAAGTTCATACCCACAGCCAATATCACCACAGTCACAGTCACGTACCACTAAGTCAAGTTAACAGTAGAGTATATGGACTGTATGAACAAATACATCACTGTTTGCCACTCACACACTAGCCCTACATATACAGTCCAAATTCTCAGTGTAGTCCAAATCCTGACATTGGTACAGGACATGTCTCAGTCTGCCCCTACAAACACATGCAGCCAATAGATCAGCAGAAACTGGAGCAGCATGCACAGTCAGATAAAAAAGGAGCCGTAACACTTACATCCACCCCTCCATACACAGCTCAAATAACATGTACACATGACATGTGTACACAATCCTGACAGTCTGTTAACAATTGCCAGACATACATAGGCCTCTCACATGTACAGGTCATCTCAGAATGTACAGGCTCAGGACTCATATCTATGGCCTCTTCCCTGACATGTCTGTGGGTCTACTATATCACTGGGATGGAAGCAGGAAAGAAGGGAAGAAATAATGATACTAAATACATCTGAGCCTCATTGACATCTGGACAAAGCCTGACATCATTTGGGGACAGAGGCACAAACACAGGGGTAGATTGGGCATATTGCTGTCATACACTGACACAGTTGCAGATGTTATTCGGTTTGTTGTAACATATCCTGTTATGAGGAATGTGAAGTCAGTAATACTAATAGATGTGAGTATTTATTGACTGCATGCCCTTCAGTCTACGAATGATTTACCAAGGACACCAACTGTCTATGGAACAGACAAAACATAACAGGCAAATATCTGGCCAGTCTGTGAACAGCATGCCAGTGGATATATATGTCAGAGACATATCATTGTCAGTCATGAAGTCACTCACTAAATGCATGTCCACACAAACCCTGTCAATCTATCAATCCACCATGTGTATAACAGCACTGATGACATAGAATCTGTTCACAATTCTGGGGGTATGTCCCCCATGTTGTTGAGCTGTCTTCAAGTGTCCTGTCCTGTGATGTATTGCCACCTACTGTATGTGAATCTGTAGCTCACCACCTCCGTAATGTCCCTTACACAGGCAGGGGAAAAGGGGCAAGGCCCACATTAAGGAATGTCCCATATGTTAGAACTAGTAGAAGTGTCCAGGCCCACAGCACAATACTACGTGGGCACCTACAGAGTTGTATGGCCTTAGGAATACCTGACATCTGCACATCTGTACATATGACAGACAGAAAGTAGATAGCCAACAGGTTAAGCATTAGGATGAATGTTTTGATGTATAGAAGTCTGAAACTGAAAGGTATGCCATTACTACATGACAGCAGTCTCCATTGACATGTCCAAAAACATAGTAGTCTACAGTTAATATCATAATATCATTTTAATATCCAGTAGGAGATACATAAATACATACAGCTCAAACACCAAGAATAAGATAGTTAGTACTCAGATTCCCAGCTTTGTATG
>NC_056728.1:1027139140-1027159140 GCF_019279795.1 Protopterus annectens
CATCTGCTAGAAAGGTGAATATAAAGAGGGATTGTGCCTGTCAACTTCAGTATGACCCTAAGCATACATCCAAATCTACCAAACAATGGAGTCACCAGATGGGTAATACAGTTTGGTAATATGCCAGCCAGAGCAACACCTAATAGACAATCTGTGGATTGCCCTGAATACAACTGTGCACAAGATATGCCCTCAGTAATTGACATATTTGTAGCACTGTTTGATGGAAGACTGGGCGACTATTACCAAGTTAAGATGTGCCATAATTAAAGATTCCAACCTAAGATGACTGAATGCTGTCATTATCTCAATAGGTGCTTCCACATAGTATCTGTTTAAGGGTGTGCACACTCATGCAACCAGCGTATTGTAATGATTTCAATTTGCATATGTTTTCCCCCAACAGATTATGTTTTTAATGGAACTGTACGGGCTATAGGTCACATTAAAGTTGTGAATTGTTTTGAAATTAGTTATTGTCCCTTTTGGTTGACATCTGTAATACACAAACCACATAAAAGTTCCTATAGTGATGTACAGGGCCACATAGGTGCAGAGGGCAACTTGGAAGCATGTCCACCTCTATCTTAACAAGTATGTAAGGTCACAGATGACTCCATGTAAGGCTATCTATGAGTTCAAATCACGCATATCCACACTGCCAAAGCCAGTCACAAGGGTGTCCCCACATATGTTGTCAATCCCAGAGGTAACACAATTCACCATGTATTGGTGTTAAATCACATCTCATAAACACATGCCATGGCTATAGGGAACCTGCATCATGCAGGTTAGGTGTGAACATCACCCCCTGTCTCCCCATCCCTGCAGGGAGATATGCACGTCAACCGCACACCTCCCCTGATCAATGGTGAGCAGGTCCATTTTGCCTACTGACAGGCAACAACAAGAAGTCTTCATGGGGCCTGATAACATCCCTGTCTGCATCCTATATGAACTCAGGCAAGTGCTCACAGTGTCATCACATACCTTATTCAAACACAGCTTCAACAACATCCACACACCATCCTAATGGAAGATGGCCAATGTCATCCCTCTGCACAAAATGAGAATAGAGGTTTGAGGTTTATGCAATTAACTATCCATCATTGGTGGAAATATGACACATCAGGGCCAGGAGTGCTATGCAAGCTGATATTGTGCTGATAGATTACAGGGGTATGGTGCAGCTGACTGCTGGAAAGATATATCCACTGTTGATGTACAATTTCTGTTCAGGCTGCTGACAACTGTATATAAGGTGCTATGATGTGTTTCACTGTTTATGTCTTCCAGGCAGGATGCATCACATCTGTAATCCAGCATACACTACTGAAGAAACTGCGGAAATAGTGGACTTCATAATCCATCATTATGATGTAATGTTTGGCTGCACACAGGAACATCTGCGGGAATGGACTGCCCTATGGAATGACCTAGTCCACAGAGTAAACAATGTCAACCTGCACATAAGAACATATGAGCAGGTCCAGTATTGTGCTACTGACCTCCTACATAATGCCCATTAAAGGGCTGCTGCCATAGCCAGGGAAGCAACAGCCACAGGTGGGCCCACTCATGCAGCCACCACTTACAGCACAGGAGCAGCTCCTTGCCAACCTTGGTACACCCCCTAAGAAGAGAACAGCTACATGAAGACAGCATTGTGGATGTGGGTGCCCCAACACAATGGACGAGGAGTGTGCAGGTGAGGCCTAGTGCACATTACTAGAGAACTTTAGAATATATACTCTGTATCTGTAGAGTATCTACATGCATATGTCAGATAAGATAGTAGTTGTGGATGGGGTTTGGTAATGCACATAAGTGCACATCTATGGTGATGGGCAGCATATTTTGTACTATTGGGGGTTGCATTGTTAATGTGCAGAAATGCTGCTTACCTCCGTAACAAGGCCACATGTTGTCAGTACCTCTCTCCCACACCTATTTAGCTTCCTCTGGTCTACTGAGACAGCAGCCTGTAGTTAGTGAATATGTAATTTTTTTTATGCTTTGCCAATACACACCTAGCCATATTGCTTGATGTCCATGTGCACTTGTGGTGTTGTTAACTGCAGTGGATCACAGTGATCACCGGGGGGGGGGACCTATCTGAAGGATTAAGGTAACATTCCTGCAGCATTCCTCACAAACTATCAGTGCAAGACATGTAGACACAGACCAACAAACTAGGGAGCCAAATGACCTACTGTAGGGACATGTCTGAAACAGTAATCCTATACAGTGAATACCACAGTGTACACACCCCTGTCAAGATGCCAAGTGTTTCTGATATATATATATATATATATATATATATATATATATATATATATATATATATATATATATATATATATATATATATATATATATATATATATACAATGAAAGACTTCAATATTACATTACACACCTGTTCTAACCTGTAACGTGACCATAACTTGAAGATTTAACTTGTAAATGCAAACAATATGTTTACGATTGGATTGCTCAGGCCATATGTCACACTTAATGTGAGTAATGTTTTTGAATACAGTACTGTGGTGTCAATTTATATGATACTACAGCCTACCATGTTAACAGGGGTGTGTACACTTATCATATCCATGTTAAGCTTAGAAGGTTGTTGGTGTAACAGGATTTGTTTGAACATACATTCACTGCTGGTGATGAGGTGTGCAAATCGAATGTATGTCATTAATTAGTGACATAAATCCTCATATGATTACAATTATGTGTCAGACAAATACATAGGGGTTGTGAGGGACAGAGCAAACATATGTGCCAGACATCTACACAGTCTTCAATGATTTGTACATTTGTGAGGTATGCTCTAAAGTAGTTGTCACTGTGCTATACAGATGAACATAAATAATATGTACATGGGTGAAGTGTGTGCTAGGTGAATGGACATCACCTACTAACAGTACTCATGCATCCCAGACATGTATATTGTTATTAACAAGGATTAAGAATGGCTGAAATGCATGATGAGGGCTTTGTGTGTCATGCATGTCACCTTTTGGTTAATGTGAGGTCTGTTTAATAGCTTTGTGCTAACTCACCTGTAAGTGTCTGTGTGCATGTCTGTGTGTGTGGCAGCCAATGTACAAGTATTAATTTACATTTATTGCTTTCTCCCTCAAAGGTGGCAATGGGGGTCAGGGCCCATTCTGCTTGGGAACTGATGTCAGTGTCTCTGCAGACTCTGACAATGATGATAGAGTTAGTGAGGCACAGGCTGGGTTGTCAGGGGCTGAATCTGTGCTATTGGTTGGCGTCCCACTCTTTTCCACCCCATCCCTGTATGCAGACACAATGCCCACACATACTCAATCACCAGTGGCCATAGATGATAGACATTTGGCGAGTAGTGGCATGGGACAGGCAAGTGTGGTGACTATGGTGAGTGTGTCTGTAGACACTAGCCATAGCCAGAGAGCAGGCGAGGTCCCACAGAGGTGGATGGGCAAGGGTGCTCAAAGGGGGCCTGCTGCCTGATATGCCCCTGTCAGAAGTACAACAACAGTCATGAAGGCACAGGCATGTAGTGAATGTAACACCAGACAGGTTCTCAGGGCTGTGAATGCTACTCTTCCTGCAGTGCATGACAACCACCATGATCTTGCTGATGCCCACCATTATTAAGCTGCGGTCATGGATAGATGGTTGGGTGAGATGGTGGGAGTCCTCGACCGTGGCATGTCAGTCCTTGAACATGGAATGTCTGTGATTGGGCATATGGTCGGAGTTGGCCATCAGCCACGTGGACTGGGACAGCAGAACAAACACCTGATGGTCCACGTGACCATGCAACTTCACACTCTTATAGTGGCAGTATCAGCTGCACAACTGCAGGGTGGTTACTGTCTACACCATGACACAGCACGCCATGGGCACGTGGTCCTGGTTGGTCCCAACAGGGACGCAGATCCAGAAGATGCCAGTCACCATCGGGGAATAGTAGTGCATCTATCTTTGAGCCTGGTGGTGCCCATGGGTGCCCTGGCAGGCCCAGTTCCCATATCCATGGCTGGAGATGGTGAACAGTACACCCTGCCATGTATGGTCCACAACTGTCCAACATACTCCTGTGTAGGGCAGCCACATGATGTGACTGTGTGCATCCATATACACACCCATCACTATCACAACAATATAACCTCCAGACTTACACAAACCACTTCTGCAAAGCCCATTTCAGATAAAAGCCCCAAACACACACACATGATGTGAATCAAATGGCCCAGCCAAGGCCTCTGGCAAACCAACACCACACCTTGTGATTATGATGATACCTGTGCCACATACCTGTCATCCATACCATCGATGCAGTGACATGCTAATATGGTTCTGATGAACAGGGTGAACTTAGAACTTAATACAATTTAGCATTGTGATGCTGTGTAGTGTTGACAGCCAGCATGTTTAATGGTTACAGGTCAGGGTGTGTAGCTGTCAGCCATTATGCATTATTGTCAGCCATTATGCATTATTGTTAATGTTGACTGCATGTGGTCTCCATAATATATTCTGTTTGTCTTCTAGGTGTCTATATATCAGCAGGATGTGCCCATATAGACTACAAGGGGTATGTCAGTGTGGTAACATATTGGGTGTGTCATATCCAGGGTACATATGTACACAATTGACAGATCTGTATAACAGTTTTTGCATGTGCTATGTATCTTATAGAGCTGAGGAGTGTATACAGGTAGGTGTATGGTGGCTGACATCAGCACCTCCTGTACAGTGGACTCTGGTAAGTCTAGTGGGTGGAACACACTTCAGATTTGTAATTTCCACAAGCACACACACACACACACACACACACACACACACACACACACACACACACACACACACACAGGATATTGTGTACATCCAATACACATAGAATACTGTTCACAGACACACTCACAGACAATCACAATTGCCAGTGTTGCTTTTGAAATCCCTACTCATCTAGTTAGCAGTAGTACAGTATTATGCAGTCACCACAGGTAGCACAGAGCTTCTAGTGTGAGTTTCCACAGTACGTGTATAGTGGGTATCATAACATGCCCTTGTAAGGTATGGCACTGGGTGTTGTAGTGGGTGTGAAAGGTTGCATAATAATGTCATGCAGGGGTGGACACACTCACAAACACTGCTATACACAGCAATACACACACACAAGTGTGCCACTACTGTGATTGACAGCCCTGCCTCTGTATCTGCTCATTCCATACTGTTACCTAGCTGTTGCTTGCACACAGCACAGGGCGCATAAGTCTGCCAAGTGTGTACAGATACCTGTATGATTGATGTAAAAAGCAGTCCTCATAGAGCAGAACGTAGGACGTGTGCTGGGAGTACAATGGCTTACATGTCCACCCATGGAAATATGTCTCACTCAAATGCACACACTCAGGATACTGGTCTTGTGCACACACACACACACACACACACACACACACACACACACACACACACACACACACACACACACACACACACATACACTTGCCAGGACTGAGAGTAGACCCCTACCTATCTAGTTATTGCTACTTTGTTGTCCTTATTAGGCGTCCCTTTTGAAAAGAACAAGAAATCTTCTTGTTTGGAGTTAAAAAAAGTATATCGTAAAGATTCAACCCCTATTCAAACATAAATGTGAAAAAATCAAGTAATACAGTACAAAAACAAAAAAACAAAAATAGGAGGACAAAGGACAAAAAATTATTGCAGTTTGTATTTATTGCAAATATATAAATGAGAATAAGATCACAATATTGGATAATTTTCAAAAAAGAGTAGAAGAGGCAATTGCAAACAGTCAAAGGGTGGTGTACCTTTGTGTGTGCTGTGCTGTGTCTATATCTCCTCTGTAGGCAAAACGGAAAGGAAAGAAACTCAAAGGATATTATATGACACCTATACAAAAATTAGAAAAAAGGACACAAAAATGCACTAAGCAGGCATGTAATAGATAAAGGAGAAGAACATTTATTTAAGTTTTTATTATAGACCAGGTGACTTTTTTATGCACTAGTAATGAATCGTCGAAGTTTAAATATTGGAACATTTGTTTAACAAAATTAAAAAAAATTTTTTTTAATTTTTTGAACAACTTTTGGTAAAAATTAAGTATAAAGGGGTGTGCCAATTGGTAATGGTGGTTCTGAAGAAACAAGCATAGTGTGATGGCACGTGGAGCATTGTAATTACTACAGCATTATTTCCTGTTCGAGCAGTGGACCCGACTTCTGCCTTTTTGGATTTGGAGATTTACACCTTCTACTTTACGTAGTTATTGCTACTACCATGTTACACATGTATCGCACATGCCACAAAGATCATAGGTTGACGGGCATCCCAAAAAACTCATGAGGTGAGGGGCATCAGCAGCCCTTGTAAAGTACAACCCTTTGAGGTGTATTGTGGATAGCAACAAAATACTTTAAGCTACATCACACATAAACTCCATATATTCACACAAACCCTGTTAGACTACCATTAATCCATATGTATAACAGCAGTATGTACATTCAGTCACTGTGTGGAACATTAATTTTTTGGCCTGTTTCCACAGTTTTATAACAGGTATTTCCAAATACCCTCTGTGATACTGTTGTTCACACACCTCCATGAAGTCCCCCTCACAGGCAGGGTAAAGGGGCTACACCCACATGAAGTACCCCAGTATAGCAGTGTGTGAAGATGCCATTATCTATTGGAATAATAACACAGCTGTTCTGCATGCAGTTAGCAAGTGGGCAACAATAATTGGTGCACAGGCCATCAGCTGCTCATGAGCATTACCTACAAAAGGCAAGCTGCTGCCTATGCAACACAGATGTGCACCCCTGCAGATGTCATATCAGCATGATGTTTCAATCAGGTATGATACCTGATTCTGCTATATGTGTCAGTACACTCACTGTAGCCTATTTGGCTACAATATCACATACATGGGCATTGTTAAGGCACACAGACCACTTCCAACCATGTAAAGGTTGCAGACATCTGGATATTCCAGACACATCTGTACAGAGGACTGTACAATGGTTTAACTTGCTGCATGTGAGGCAGATGCTGTTACCACACTATATAAAGTAATGGCATCAGGAGGTGGTCAACAACCATGTATGGTACACACATCAAAATGGTATAAGCCATACAATATATGATTTTCACACACAAACAGTTGCCAGTAATGGGATTGGAACTCCTGCCTATCTAGTTATTTCTACTATAGTGCTATACAGTTATCAGACATGCCACAGAGCTTATACCTTTCCACCTACTCCGAAGGTACTTCTAACATTGATGAAATCAACAGGACTACTAAATTGGAGTGAGGAAGAGTGTAAAGGGTGGTTACGGAAGTCAAAAATGGTATAACTCACACATTATATGATTCTCACACAAACACACATCCACCCATCTAAACAGTTGTCAGCAGTGAGATTAGAACTCCTGACTATCTAGTTATTTCTACTATAGTGCTACACAGTTATCAAATGCACCACAATGCATATGCATTTCCACCTACTCCAAAGGTACTTCTAAGGTGGATGACATCAACAGGCCTACTAAATTGGAGTGAGGGGAAGTGTAAAGGGTGATACTGAAGTAGAAAATGGTATAACCCACATACTACATGATTCTCACAAAGACACACATCTAAACAGTTGCCAGTATTGAGATTAGAACTCCTGTCTATCTCATTATTTGTACTACAGTGCTACACAGTTATCAGGCATGCTACAGAACTTATACATTATCACTTTGTCCAAAGGTACTTCCAAGGTGATTAACATCAACACGACTACTAAATTGGAGTGAGTGGAAGTTTAAAGGGTGGTAAAGAAGTCAAAAATGGTATAACTCACACAATACATGATTCTCACACAAACACACATTCAAATAGTTGCCAGTAGTGAGATTAGAACTCCTGCCTATCTAGTTATTTCTACTATGGTGCTATGCAGTTATCAGACATGCCACAGAGATTTCACATTTTCACCTATTCCAAAGGTACTTCTAAGGTGGATGACATCAACAAGACTACTAAATTGGAGGGAGGGGAAGTGTAAAGGGTAATACACAAGTCATAAGGGGTATAAGCCAGACAGTACATGATTCTCACACACACACACACACACACACACACACACACACACACACACACACACACACACACACACACATTTGCCAATATTAGTACTAGAACTCCTACCTATCTAGTTATGTCTACTACGGCATTGCACAGTTACCACACGTGCTACAGTGCTTACTAAACATTCAAATGGCCAAAGCTGCTGATAGCTGCACAGGTGGCAGAAAGTCTGCCTTCAGTTTTACCTTTACATCATGCTAGTTCTTTCTGTCTTGCACGTCATATAGCATTATAGCTTGGCACTTCACCAGGTTATTGTATCAATAAGTGTGACACACCTGGGAGCCATCAGCAGTACTCGTTCATCACAGAAGTAGCCCAAGTACGTACTAGTTATGTCAATCCCTCCTGGCATGATTGAAGTGCAGTTTTCTGTGCTTTCTCACATTAACCTTGTGCACTTGTCCATTCTGAGACACTGTTGCAACTACCTCATGTACACAGACAACCCTCTCCCCTAACCTCCAAGCACTCAGACCTGTGAGAGTTACCCATATATAACCAAATGTAGACATATGCACTCTCCAGCAAAGACTGGACTAGCAGGTCAAGAGGATAAGATCAACACCTGCACCACACCATGTGGAATACATAGCAAACCATGACACCCACTTTGACAGCCATGACATACAGTGAAAAGCCACACACCCACCTTCACAGAGGGTCTCAATGGACATTTACTCAAACAGCACAGACCAACAAAACAGACACCCACTCAGACACCACAACATGGCACATGTCAAAGGACACATATTTCACCTACACAGTGTGCCCCTCAACCTAAGCTACTTAGGCTAACCACCTTGCACAATACAGTGATGATGGGTAACTCAATACTGAGGCACACACATATCCCACTCATTAAGTTGAATATGGAGCAGTTAGCCAAATATCTATCACATGCCAGCATTGAACACATGGCACAGCCAGTCATGGCATTCCATGACAACTACAAGTATTACTCTGTATCCATGTGAGTGTGAATGACCTGGGACACACCTCCCTGGGCTACATGACAGGAGACATGGTTGAACTCCCTGATTATGTGGTCCAGGCAGGTGTGACAGTAGCCCTGAGCAGTATACTGCTGTTACCCTGAATGATGCTGCAGTACTATCAACAGATGATTGACTGCAACATTGGCTTACGTGTTTTGTGTTATTTTCAGGAGATCCAGTATCTCTTTGCTTCTGATAACATGATGGACAGACCTCAATGACTTGCCACAGATGTCCTACATTTGTCAGCCCATGGGTTTCCAGGTACTGGCTAAGTGTCTTGCCTCCCCCTATACTGCCTTATTAGGCAGTGTTCCAAATGTAATTACCACCATAACAACTAGACATGTATGCAATCTGAGGGTCATACTGCTCAACAGTAGACACCTAACTGCCAGGATGCAGTCACACAAAACACTCCTCAAAGTGGAGGACATTAACATTTCTGCTGTAATGGAGGTGTGGTTCACAGCAGCCAACAGCAGCCCTTCGGTAACAAGCTATGATGCATTCCCCAGTTGTCAGCCCCTAGACATGGACCACACCACATCTCCACGGGTGGTGTTGTCTCCATATTCATTATGGATATGCACACCTCCAGACTACTATCCCAGCATAAATCAATGGAGATACTTCCGGTACAACTGCCTTGGGGTAATAGTGCAATCCAGACCATAGCCTGCTATGGGTCCACATCTATGTCCCTGGCATCTATGAAGGTCCAACCCAAGACTGACATAGTAGGAGACTGCAACTACCCCTCCATCACCTGGGGACAGTAGTCAAGCACCAGTACACTGGCCCAAGGCTTCATGTAATTCATCAGTTCCAATGGCCTGGACCAGCTCTTACTGACCTTCAGTAGAAGATGCAACAACCTTGACCTGTATTGATTACTTACATATGGGACTGTTGCTCGACCACAGTTGTCAATCCCTACCTGGTCAGATCCAAACATGATGTAATCAACATGGAGCTCGATATCTCATGCATACCCTCCACAAAGGTAACTACCTTGCCAAACCTCTCCAGTGCTGACATTTCAGTCATAGAAACAGGGGTGGATGACTTCAGTGCACCCATGCCAATGGGATATAGCTGCATGACTGCCACATCATGCACATATGCACTGCACAAAAATGTACATGGATGCATGGTAATAGCCGTAGCTAACAGAACACAGACACTGTTCTTCAAACATTGGAGGCCATTGTGATGGTCCCCTTGCCATTACTAAAGTATACAACAAAAGGAGGACACTGCTGCAGACAATGGTGTTGTCCCAAGACTGGTGAACCCCCTTATTAGCCTCAAACAGAACTTAGGATCCATCATGGAATCACCTACAGGCAGCTATGAAGACAGATTTGCAGCAGACACTAACAACAATCACAAAATCCTTTGATAGTTATATCAACAACCTCCACAACAATAACTACAAGTGCTGTGAGTTACTGCACAATGCTGATTCCTATCCTGACACAACAGATATTGGCTACAGTCTGCCAACACAGTCAATGCCAGATTTGCCCCTCCCCCCAAGGGGACAATCACAATGGCAGATGAATGCCAGACACCCAGCATTATTGCAAGCCTGGTTAGACCTGCATTGTCCACAGGCAAGGATATAGTTTCCATGGGACCCCAACATGTCTGTGGCTGTGTTCGACATGACATACAAGGAGACCTGGCACCACCTCTGTGTGCCCTGGTCAGTCACAGCCTCACCTCAGGCTTTGTCCTTCCAAAATGACACACTGCTGCAGTCATCTGTCTCCATAAAAAGGTAGCATCTAGAGACCCTGTGCAATACTGGGCCCTTAGCCTGACAAGCCTACTATGTACAGGTATGGGCACATCATCAAGGGCCTGATTGACTAAGATATGGGTGATCTCCTAACTCTAGACTGCACACAGTTTGGTTTTGTGAATGGCAGATCATGCCTGCTCAACTTGGTTGACATCTTTGAGTGAGTCACCAGGGCTGTGTATGACAGTAAGGCACTGCATACAGCCTACCTCAATCTGGTCAAAGCTTCTGCAGTTAGGGATTATTGGTAAACCCAATAAACTAGGCATTCACCCCTATATCAATGAGTGGTTTTCAAATTAGTTCACAGAACACACAGTGTGAAAGTGGGAAACCCTAAGTCAGACTGGCAAGCAGTCACAAGTGGGGTCCCACAGGGATCAGTACTGGATAGTGTCCTGTCCAGCATCTGCTTTTCAGGAGTCCAGCCCAAAACAGAGGAAGTCTGCCTGACCAAGTTCACAGAGGACTGCAAGCTAGGAGCTATCATAAACTCCACAAGTGATGGAGACATCCTACAGAAAGGCCTCACTGAGACCAATGAGTGGTAAGGAAACCATGGCCAGAAGCTTAACACCACAAAATGCCTCATCATCTGCTTTGGTAAAACACTTAGTTCCCAGTACGTTCCACATCAATGGGAGCCCAATGAACACTGTAGGAATTACAATAGAGCTGAGGGCACAGGTTGGCAGCAACATCTCCTTCAAGCACCACATTGTGACTGTGGTCAGGAAGTCCTTCTATATGGCACATTGCATTACAAAGGGTTTTGTACCCAAGAAGACAGAGGTAATGATCTATGTCTACTATTCCCTCATTAGACCACGCCCCAAGTATTATGGCCCATTTGCCATGTAGACACCTGCTACAGCTGGGGAAGCCACAGAAGCACTTCACAAAGGGGTTCTGAGGCATTAAACCACATCCTACACAGACAGACTCAGCAGCCCTAAGCGATTCTCTGTGTCATATCAACTAATTAGCAGCTATCTGTGCTTGACTTACAAAGCCATGTCTGACCCAGCTGGTTTAGAAATGCTACATATAAATCCATCCACACCATGCACTTTACAGACCTCTAACTCAGTACCACAATCACCACAACATACTGGTGGGACAGGTCCCTCAACTAGAAACTGCACATGCCCTGGAATATACTTCCCATACATGTCATGCAGAGCACTTTGCTGACTCTGTTCCTGAGAAATCTTGGTGAGTGGATGGGACAGTTACACACTTGTGAACTATAAAGGGAATGACATCAACAGGACTGATAAAATTGTGCAGTGGGTGTTCAACCTATCAAAAGACTTTGTCCTACAAACAGACACTTGCCAGATGTGAGAGTAGAACCTCTACCTAACTAGTGATTTGTACCATAGTGACACACAGTTACCACATGCACTACAGAGCTTACTGGGCTGAAGGTTGGCCAAAGGTGCTGATATGGGGAATGACATTGGCAGGACTGATAAAGTAGGGCAGTGGGTGAGGAACATATCAGAACACTTCTACTTACAAACATACTTACCCACACACACATTTGCCGGAAGAGTTGAACTCCTGCCAAACTAATCATTTGTACTATAGTGTTAAACATTTATCACATGCACTACTGAGCTTACAGGGCTGACAGCTGGCCAAGGTTGCTGATAAGGGACTGACATCATCTGGACTGATAAGGTGGGGCACTGTGAAGTGTCATGGGTGGGAATGACATAAAACTGTTTCACCTATAAAGAACACACAACTCCCTCAATTTTGCACACACAACTGTCACACATGCACACTTCTACATTTGCAGGATTACCTAACTAGTAATTGATACTATCTTGTTAGGCAGTTATTGCATGTGCCACAGAGCTTATGGGGCTGAGGCCTGATGGAAGACACTTCTACGATGACTGATATCTGCAGGACCACTAAAGTGGGGAAAGGGGAGGTTTACTGGGTTTGAATGGACCCAATAGCTTGCAGTTGTGAACACACACACACACACACACACACACACACACACACACACACACACACACACACACACACACACACACACACACACACACTTTTACATTTGCCAGTACTAAGATTATAACTCCTACCTAACTAGTTATTTGTACTATAGTGCTATGCAGTTATTGCACATGCCACAGAGCTTATGTGGCTGGGCCTAACAAAAGTGACTTCTATGGTGACAGGCATCTTCAGGACTGCTAAGGTGGGGCAATGGAAATTGCACAGAGTGGGGAAGGTCTGTTCATTCCTAGATCCTACTGACATTTCTCCAAGTGTATGAGCATGCCCAGTGTGTCCTTCTGTAGTACATGTGGAATTCCATTCCAGGGATTGTTGTACTCCAGTCAGCAATACCTGTCAACTTGTTGGTGCAGGATATCTGGAGATAGCCTATCAAAATATGGGGACAATGGGCCATACAATGATTGTGACAATTTATCTCAGTAATGTATAGGTTGCAAGGGTTACAGGGCTGGTTTTAGCAGATGTCTGTCATATATGCCATTTCTCACTGTCATGTACTGTTTCAGTACCTGGTGACATACCTCCTCAGATGATCACAGTGATTTACCAGAGGAATACAGGAGAGATGATGCACACACAAGGTTTATGGACCAAATGCTATGCATTCTTACACTATCCAGCCTGTTGAGGGACGTGCCTACAAGCAACTAACTGCTAGTGTTGTGGAAATAGTCCAGCACCTTGGTGATATATTACAATGGTGGAATCTCTGTGCATTTATTTTCTAGCCTGGTCTGATTTCCAGTCCACAATTGGGTAATATATCTCAGACAGGATCATGGTGACAGGCAGACTCCAGATAGCTTGGTAGGGGATAGGATATGTGTGGTGTGTCTGTCCTGGGCAGATATGTTTGCCTATAGCTACCAGTACTTTGCACTGATTTCTCCTTAATTGTTGACTACACTTGGAGGGTCTTGTGTGTGTCAGACTATTTGACCAGCCTGGAGGTGTGTGTTTGTCACACATATATGTATGGCCCACCTCATTTTGCTTGGATGGCCACATGTTGGGGTTGGGATGTTGCATAGAATGAGTGATCATGGAGGGGTGTGTTACTCCCCGTGGCTGTGACCCAGGGTTCTGTGGGTGCAGACATGTCACCATCTTCCAGGGTCAGGCCTGCCTGCAGTGGGTGCATTTCAATATTTAAACTCCTAGCCCTGCCTGTCAACTGTACGGAGTATCACAGAATATCCACATCCATGACTCATATATCTTGTTGGTTATCCATAAAAGTGTAGTTTTCCAGCCAAAGTGTTTTGCAAGTAACTCAGGGTTGAAGTCAGATATTACAGACAGTTGACATTGCAGTTTCAGACTTTGTACCCATCAGACTTTCCATGCTACTACAAACCAGTCCATCAACTTTATGACATTATTATAGCAGTATTTCACAGGTGTCATTCTCTTTGGACTTTCATCACCCCATTGTTAATGGCTTTGTCCTGATGTCTGCCTCCCTGAGGCTGGCAGGTTTGGTCCTAGCAGTTGTCAGCATGGCTTTTCTTTGCATTTTGTGGTGTTGTGGACCCCATGACACTCCCTAAATGGCACTGTGGGTGAGACATAGACATTTGCTGGAGGCCTGTAGGCCATGTGTGACAGATGCAGGCCATTTGTAGCAGGGCAGTGCATTCTGATGATGATATGTTCCCTGGCTGCTGGCAGGAGACACCCTGGGGATGGCACCAGTAAGTTGACTGTGGGTGTTACTGACAATTGTTTTCTGTTATTATTGTGCCATCAGTCTGGGTAACAGCTGGATGCTGTTTAAGTCTAGGAACATGTTACTGCATTTCTATGGGACTATGGGGGGGGGTGGCATGACATCTGCACAGAGTGTGCTGATATTTGCTTAACATTTTGGTCCCATGTGACATAGTGGTGTGCCCTATCTTTCAGATCACAGGCATAACAGTATCAACCACAGGTCAGATTGTTCTGGCATAGACTTTTATAGTTTCAGACTTCTTACCTTTCAAAGTCATACTGCCACTGCAGACCTGCTGTGATATCACTGTATAACACTCTGTGGGTGGGGATTTCATGGATGTTACCATGTGGGGGCCTTTGCCAGGCATTTCTGTATGGCTGTCTACAGCTTATCTGCTGTGTGGGGTTGGTGGTGGGTATGGGACCCCCCACTTTGACATCCATGCATGTGACCTATGACACCCCCCAGTTATTTGGCTCGCCACATATACTGCAGTGGAATTTGCCAACTAGGGTTGTACTGCATGTTGGGGTTGGGGCAGTATTGGAGATACACATCCTGATGTCCCACAGAGCTTTCATTTGTCTGCTGCTATCCCAGTTAGCAACCTCATTCCCTTACATGCTTGATCAATACCATAGATATGCTATCTGATAATTCCATCCCATTATTTTAATTTGTTAGAGAGACTGGCTCAGCTTGTGCCTTCAGCTGTTGTGAGGGTGGTGCTTGAGGGCTGACTATGTTGGATGCACACAATACACTGCCTATACATGGTCAGGTATAGGTGGTGTGATGTTTGGCATCTATTTTACTGTGTGTGTGAGTCAGAGAGAGAGCGAGATCAGTCCCTGGGGCCCTACAGTGTCAGTGTATGTGCTATGCATTGCCTCTTTGCCAAGGCCAGAGCATTCTGGACATGCCACCGTCTGCCTACAGGGGCAGGCTCAGGATGTTCTTCACCTGAATCACTCTGCGCCTGTGGAGGCCTTGGCAATGGTAGAGGACTGTGTGGCCCTTCCCCATTTTGTTCCTGGTGCAGCTGTTTCCGTAGGATCATATTGTGTAGCATGGTACATACTATGACTATGTGTGCACATGTGGCTGATGAATACTGCAAGGCTCCACCAGATATGTCAAAGCAGCGGAACCTTGACTTGAGCATCCCAAACACACGCTCTATAATGATCCTGGTTTGTGCATGTGCCTCATTATGGTGTTCTTGTGTGGGTGTGTGTGCATTTCTGATGGTTGTCATCATCCACAGCTCCAGTGAGCAGCCAGCATCCCCACTAAATGGCCATATGGGATGTCCCCCCTGGCAAACCACTGATGCAGCTGTGAGGAATGCCAGATGTAGGAGTCGTGATAGCTTCCAGGGCAGCCAGCACACACATTCATGATAATGCCATGGGCATCACACATGACCTGGCAGTTGATGTAGTAGAACCCCTTGCGGTTTATGTAGGCCCTACCCCGGTCACCAGGTGGTGCTTTGATGTGAATGTGTATGGAGTCTATGGCACCCAATACCTCCAGGTAGTCTGCTACATGGTGGAAAAGACAAATATTGACAGTCAGCTCCTCATGGGAGCTGGGGAATTTAATGTGCTCCTTGGCATGTGGTCGCATGGCATCCAGGAACTGGTGGAGTATCCTGGATGCAGATGCCTGTGAGAACCCCGTGATATCACCAGTTGGTCTTAGGAAAGTACCTGTAGCTAGTATTCTTATAGCTACACATACCTTGGCATCCACTGGGATGGGTTCCCCTCTGTTTGTTCTGGATGTAAGGCGAGGCCGACACAGCTCCACAATTTGCTGCAGTATGTCCCTGTCCACCCTCTAGCACTCTACTACCTCCAGATCATGTAGCCCCTGGTAGGTTACCCTGGGCCTGAATACTCTTCTCCTCCTCCTCATAAGTTTGGGGTGGTTGTCAGCATTGTCCTCTTCACCACCCACAGCCTCTTGCACATACTGATGTATGAGAGCAACAGCAGCCCCTAACATTTTGTTAGCTTTGTCAGGTAAAAAGTTCCTGTCTGTGTACACCAGTGATGTAGAGTTTGTGGGAAAAAGCAGACTGAAAGGTGTTTGCATAGTTTATAGTGGTGTGCTACAAATGCTGCATGTGTGATCGGCTGAGTATGACACATTACACCTGCCAGCTCTATTACTTGTATTTGAGTGCCTCTATTCTGCTAGTTCCCTTTTTTCTTGTTCCACTTGCCATTTCCTGTATTTTTTATTTTTGTGGTTTAAATCCCGGTGCGCACCATGCACACCTGTTTAGGCAAGGTAAACAATGCTATACAGCCTTGGACACACCCACTTCTTTACATATACACAGTGCTAACATTTCCTGTGTTTTTTTTTTTGGTTTGTTTAAGTCCCAGTGCACACCGCGCAAACCCGTTTAGCTATGTTAAACACATTTTAGCAGAAATGTCCCTCCGCAGATGCAAACACGCTCTTCATTTCATGGTGTCAGACATTATAGCCTCAGACACACACACACCCCTGCTTAGCTGTGTTTAGCTAAGCACAGATCCAGGCAATAGTGCTCCAATGTGCTTACAGCAAGCATAATACACCCTCTCTTGATCTAATTTACTTCTCGTGCTTATACGGCTGTATTAGAGCACCTACATGATTAGGTGCAGTCTGATGCTCATGAACAGGATTGACTATTCCACCTCTATGACTAGGGTACTGGACGATCAATCTACTTATTCCAGGGCATCCATCAATGAGGTGAATAGAGCATATTCTAAGATCGATTTGTTTTTGCAAGATGCACTTTTTCAAGGGGTATTAAATGAAATTGAATTTGACTTTTTGAGAGTAAAAAATCCAACTTTGCCATGTATTTTTGGCATACCCAAAGTGCATAAGGGCATTCAGAACTTGCAATTCAGGCCCATTGTAGCTGCCAGGGGTTCTAAGACAGAACCCCTGGCTGCCTTTGTGGATGAATGGACCAAATCAGCCCTTATTGAAGTGCCTCACATCTTAAGAGATTCATGGCATTGCTTGGAGAGATTAAAGGAGGTTAGGAACAAAACTGATCAGTACAGTTTTTTAACAATAGATGTTGTTAACCTCTTTTCTGTCATTCCTCACGATGAGGGTTTGGAGCTATTTCTTTCTAGTCTGAACATGAGTAATACTATAGGTAAATCAAGATTGAATTTGTTTTATGACTTGATGGAATTGGTTCTAAACAATAATTTTATTAAATTTGAGGGTGAGATTAACAAACAATGCTCTGGAGTTGCCATGGGTGCTAAATGTGCCCCTGTTTATGCCAATTTGGTGTTATTGGCATGGGAAACGGCTTTTGTATTTCCCTCAAGATATAACAACAATATTTTACTGTACAATAGATTTTTGGATGATCTATTGATTGTGTGGAATGGTGATGAAGCATCAGCAGTAGAGTTTGTGGAGTACCTTAATGATACTACTGGGTTCCTTAAGTTTACTTACACCTGGGGTGCAGATAGTATTAATTTTTTGGATATAAGTATTTCTAAGGTTGATGATGAGTTATCTAGCACCATTTATAGGAAGGAAAATTATTCTAACTCATTACTGCACTTTAATAGTTGCCACCCCTTTCATCAGCGAAAAGGGGTGATTAAGGGGCAGATGGTGAGAATTTCAAGATTGGTGAGCAGTGATGAGAATTTTAGATTGGAGATTTTTAAATTAATTGGTATGTTATTGGAACATGGGTATCCAATCAAGCTTTTGTTAAGTGTGAAAAAGGAAATATTTAAGAAAAGGCACACAATTTATTTTCCTATTTTAAGGGGGGATGACTCATTGGAAGTTGAGACTTCCCATGTTGATACAGGGACAAGTGGTAATAGCAAAAAGGGACCCTGTTTTATAATGAAGTACAATGAGAAGTCCTCTGAGTTGTGTACGGTGTTGAGAAGTGCTTGGGATTATTGTTTGAACAATGATTTGAAAGCATTGGTGGGTAATGAACCAGTGATAGTCTACAGTAGGGGTGAAAACTTGAAGGCTATCTTGGAAAGGAATAAGCCACATATTAGGTCCAGGATGGATAAATGTGGAAGGTGTAAGAGTTGTAGATATATTGCTGATGGCCCTTATGTGGTGATTTCAGGGTATCAGTACACCTTACCTTGTCCAGGTATTTGTAATTGTAATTCCAGGAATTTAGTATATGTGGCGAACTGTTCATCCTGTGATGCATTTTATGTTGGGATGACAACCCGTAGACTTAGAGATAGGATTCCTGAACACTTAAGATCCATAAAAAATAAAGACATACATAATGCTTTGTATCTTCATAGTTTGAAATGTAACAATTTTAAGAAGTTTGTGTTTTTTGTTATTGATCAGGTTTATGTAGAAAAGGGTGGTGATGTTAAAAACAGGGTGGCTTTGAAGGAGATGGAATGGCAGTTAAGGCTGAATGCAATGAAGTATCCGGGTCTTAATGACTATATTTCTATCAAGCCACTCTTGTTACATAGATCACAAGTTTTGTAGATTTTGCACATGTATTTTAATAATTAATTATAGTAAGACATTCCAGTACAAGTGTGTATGCATATTTATATATATTTACCTTTGATTGTAATGTGGTTACAAATATGATATATAAATTTATATGAACATGCTTATTTATTTATAACAGTTTTAGATTTATGAAAAGCAGTAATGTCATTGTATGGAAGTTAAGTGTATTTAATATTTAATTATAATACATTTATACATTTTCATATGTATTATAGTTGAATTTTTTGAGATCATTATAGTTTAGGAGGATGTTAATTAACTTTGAAGGCTCATTGGTTGTTTTAATTATTTAATTGTTTAATATGTAATTTGTATCTGTTTTTAGTATATATTGGGGGAGGGTGCATTCATTATTTGACTCTGATGATGCCTTGTAAGGTGAAAGCGCTCAGTCTCACATTAAATTTATTGTGTATTTGGAAACGAATTTTTGCCAGATTCCTCAGTTAATGGTTTTATCGCTGCTACGTGGTTGACTGGCGTTCTGGTGTGCAGTGGCCGTGGATTTACTGTGTTCCTTGTCTATACCCTATTCTTGGGTTTATTTTTTGTTATGCAGTCTGACACTTAGAAGAAGTTTGTGATTCAGTAATATTCCCCTCATATGCTTACTCCACTGCCTTACTCCATAGTTGCTGCACTCACACTGAGCCTTTCCCCTTAGCAACCACTGTTCTTTGGTATTGTTTTCATTCTGCATGCCAT
>NC_056728.1:1027164140-1027206640 GCF_019279795.1 Protopterus annectens
GCTATTGGTTTTTATCCCCATGCTTACCAAGCAAGGCATGGCATTTGTGTACTCTTTTTAATGTACATATGCATGTCTCTCAAGTGTCACACTTTCACATAATGTAATTATTGTTGTGTAGTCCCTCTGTCATGGATATATCATTGGCATGGCTATAGGTCAATAGCAGAGTAACAGTACATCAGCCCACAGTACACCCTGGTAGTTATATAGGTTGACCTGATGTGCAAGTGTTCTTTGTAGTTGCTTACCTGCAGATATTACTGCTTGGCCCTTAGTGTCAATGCAGATGGCTTGAGATGTATGTACGTGCTTCAGCATCAATAAGGCACATCTACACATAAAGAAAGGACAGACCTGTAGAGTAGAGAGTAGAGAGCATTACTGTAGTCAAAGATATAGCCCATGGTGGTATTAATGGACTGTATTTCTCTCTCTCCCCACCCCTTATCTTCATACATTTATTATTGTTATATATTGCTTATAGTTTACTATTAACATATGTTGTTCCATAAATGTTATGTTGGGGCATGTGTATTATTAATGTTATGTGTTACTATGGTTGCATATTGACAAATCTTGCTGAATTACCTATTCAGTTGGCCTTATGCCGTAACTGTTAGTTGCATGTTGTTATTATACTGACTGTTCTGTTATATATTCTTTTGTTCTACATAATACGCATTAAACTGTCATGGGGTTATTTGCAATGTTCTGTCATGCTGTTGTTACAAGCAATGGTTTTGTTCATAACTCACCAGTATGTATTGGTTTACCTGCATAACCACAGCACATCAGGGTAGGCTGGTTCCTGGTGATCCACTTACTCTACCTCAGCCAGCTGTGACACCAGGTCCCAGCACATCTGGTACTCAAGCTGGTGCTGCCCCCTCGAGTGTTCCTGCACCACCTTTGGGTGGAACTGCCTCAGGGGATGGGGCCCAAATCTCCTGGGAGCAGGGGCGGGAGGGGTTGTAACCCAGGATCAGCTACCAGCTATGGTGTGCAGAATTGTTCATAGGAGCTATAAATGGTACCTGCACCAAATTGAGGGCAGACCTGACAACCTGGTGGGGCCTAGTGGCCCCGGCACCCAGCATCCACCACAGCTACCTTCATGGCAGTGAAGGAGAAGTACTGACTGCCCACGGGGGGATCTCAGTCATGCTGCTGCCATCTTGAGGGACATGCATCTCAGATTCCACAACACCCTCCCCATACAAGGTCTTTACCCCCCTCATGTGTCACACACCACACTGTCAGCGGTCTTGTATGTCTTGTCTGTCTATAAATAGAACCTCTCCTACCCTACTTACCTCCCCACATGTACCTACATCCCTCCCCCAACATTGCACTCTCTCCTTTAAAAAAACAAATTTGTCGGCACCTGTCCCATAAAAAATATCTCCCCATACATAGCTTTCCATTTCACACATATGTCCACCAGACAAAACTAATTATTACATTAATTAATGAACACATTTATGTTGCCCTCACCCTTTTCTCTGGAGTGTGAGGCTCCAAATTCCAAATTCTGTCAAACCCTTCACAGCTGTTGCTGTAGAAGAAATGAAGAGCTATGGTCCTTTCCTATACCATTCCTGCACAACCCTACCTGCTTTCCAGTATGTTTTCCCCCTGCTTGCCCTCATTTCACCACTGTCCTTTCACCCCCTTTTTCTTTAATAATTTTTAGCACTGGTTTATGTGGAGTTAAGCAGCATGTTGCACAAACCTGTGCAAACCTACTTAACAGTGCCTAAAACTGCCTTAATGGTCTTAAGTGTCTTCCACAGTATTAGGCAGTTCAGCAAAACAATCACCATTGACAAGTCTCAAACCCAGGCCCCTGTCAATTATAGCATAGTGCATTAGCCCAGTAGGCCATCTAGCTCAGAAATATGACAGTTGTTGTCAGCAAAATGTACTGATTGCCACTGACAGACTGCAAGTACATATAATGGGAAAAATGGGTGTGTACCTTGGGCTATTCTGTCAACATTCTACATTTGTAGGAGCAATATATAAAAACTGACCCTACCATTGGGCCTTTGTCCCACTTGTATATATATATGACTTTCTCAAGTGTTCTTGCTCTAACAGCTTGAGAGGTATGATAGCAGGTAACCATCCCCTTTCATTAGCATCATCTTTAAACACACCTTCTAAGGCACCAGTGGCAAAGTACATATGAGTACAACTGGGATCCTGCTGCACAACAACTACCTTTGAAAGCCATGCTCATAATGATGGATGCAGACAATGTGAGTCACAGACTGTATGCATGCACATATATCTTGCAAATACATCAGCTGCAGCACAGACTCAGTCGATCAGTCTGTTAAATGCTTTGCATGTAGTATATTTTGCCAGCTATAATTCTGGGTTCAAATCCAGTGTGTTGCACTTCAATTACATTCTTGTGACCACAGCAAATAATGACTAAGCCATGCAATTTTAGCCCACACATGTTGCTGCTACTGAATTAAATGCAGACCTGTAGGTAGGGACACACTGCACATATTTGTGTAGCCTAACTATATGTCACCTACTACTCTGTGATTGTCACTGCTATATAACAGCTGTACCTTAAGCACATCCCTTGAGTGGACTGTAAAGGTACCCACACCCTAGCTCTGCTGTAATGGCAGAGCTGACATTGCAGCCTCAGTTACACATACAGCTTACTGTTCACCAGAGTGTTCACATTCTCCTACTATGTCCTAGGCTGCAGCAGTAGCTGCAGCCTGCAAAGTATGCAGCTGTATGTTAAGCTACCTGCTACAGAACTACCATACCTCACACACCCAAAACAAAGGATCCAGACAAAACCATACATAAAGGGATGGGCAAAGGTCCAGCAACAGGGACATGTTGCACAGCTTGCCCCAACAAAGATAGCGAGCTGATAGAATAGCAGCTACTGCATGAGCATGCATATTCTGATGGGTATGATGCCTAACACGAACATCTCTCTCCCCTTACAGACCTCAACCCACAATGTTTAACACTGAACTGCCAGATAATCACAATGCCATGGGACAATGGCCAAACACAGCATGCATAACTGTTGACAGACTTCATAAATCTCAACAGTGGACAGTATTTGTACCTACACTCTGTGATGCTGTAGGTTCCACACCACATTAATGTCAATCTCAAAGACTAGGAAAGGGGTCAAGACCTACATGAAGACCATAAATATTGCACTGTGAATCCATGTCATTGGATAATTAAATTGCTACCCAGCTGTTTTGGATGCATTTAACAAGTCTGAGCTACAGATTGATGCACAAGAATTACCTATTAGTAAACATTACCTACAAAAGGCAATCAACTGCCTATGAAAAACAGGTCTTCATGTTGCTTTAGCAAGACAGACTATGATTTAGCAAGACTTTTCTTGAAGTGTTCTTCACAATAGGAATATGTCACTCTACCAGGTATGTAATACATGTCCTATACAATGAGGCACAGATGGGAAGAATGAGGTATGGTGAGTAGGGATTACAACAGTAGGCCTTTAGTACATCAATGGGAATAACATCTTGGTGATACCTTGCTGTCCAACAGCTACAGGCAGGCCTCTCAACAGTGCATGCTTTGAAGTAAATCACAGCCCTCTTATTCCCTCCTACAATGGTCTGCCCCTATATGAAAGCTAGTGGATTATGAGTTAGACATATTGACAATAAATAAGGTTAGACATAGCTGTAATATCACATGATGTTCTGTTATTCAGCTCCTCTCAGTCTGTGAATGTCACACAAGTATAATAAAGATGTAAAGGTGTCCCTGACTGTCAGGTTTGAAAAAAGTCCACATTTAAGTGGATTAAACTGCTTACCATTAGGAATTGTTTCCTTGGAACTGTTTGGTGTTGCTATAATCTGCTGTCAACAAGTTCACGAGTGAGGTTTGAGATCATGAAGACTTTTTTCTTGGAACTATTTGATTATATTTTGCTGATATCTTTTACGTGCAATTGATACCTGAGAGTAGTTTTACCTACTGGGACGGGCAGTTTGTAAGTCCCAAGCTGCAGTTCCTGTAACTGGTTATTGGGACCGGCTTTTTGGAGCTCATTGCAGTCCATTTAAACTGTTGATGTTACTATTCACTGCCTTATTCTCAAGCTGCAGTTGCTGTCATTGGTTATTGGGGCTGGCTGTGTGGAGCTTATTGTAGATCATTTTATTGTGGACTATATTGTTTATGGATTTAGTCTCAATCTGCAGCTGCTGTTACCGGTTATTGGGACCAACTTTGTGGAGCTCACGTTAGTCCATTCAACTGTGGACTTTACTATTCACAGACTGTACCAGGTTGGAAGTTTTTACCCTACTGAATTTGTTACTGTGCCTAAGCTGTGTTTAGCTGTGTGTTTTTTTTTTTTTGGTTTTACAACCTTTTGAATAAAAATAACTGACAAACAACCAATGGAGTATTTAACTCAAACTTTTAGAAGGTAAACCGGTGGATTATTGTATTCTCAGTGGTTTTGAATCCACCTGACTGCTCTGTGCTTGATTGTTTACTCTGGCTAGGTCACTGTTTTGTTGTAAATCATACATCATCACATGAGATCTCTGGCCAACATAGCATGCAACCTCCTGCAGCAGGTATTGAGCTCATAGCCATTATTAGTGGGGGGACACAAGCCCAAACTCAGCGACAGAGTGGTCATATTGGCCATGCAAAGTAATACTATAAATAGACTAACAGATATTACTGTAGCATAAGTGTATTCTGAGGGGTCTGGCATATGGCAACCAGATTCTTTATATTCTGACAACATCCATCAATTATTGGCCAACCATTTGCCAGACATCCACATGTCTTTGCCAAAAGGACCACATATATCAGGCACATGTACACATTATGCAAACATCTGTGTACTGGAGAGGTATGATGCCTACAGGGAAGATATAGTACAGCAGGTTTCCATTGCTGTTTGTCATTGTGGCACACTGGTGTTGTTGGACTGTCCCCATATAGGTGTAATAACACACTTCTATTTGTCTGACAGTGGCTGTATGACATAGTAGTGGGACTTTGCCCATAGGGGACATACCACAGTAGATGGCATTGATGGGTATGGAGAAATACAGCAGACTCTGTCACACCACACAGGGACCTAACTGGTATTACTATTATATTGGTGATAGACAAATTTGTAGTGTATTGATAGACTGTGAAATATGACATGGGAGGTAGCAGTGGATAGTGCAGGCCATTTCGGTTGTGCAGGGTTTGTTGATAGAGAATTTCCACGTATCTGGTCTTGTGATGTGTTCCCCTCTTGTTGTCTTTCAGGAAGGATGTATCAAAGGAAGCAGCCACCCTTTTCAGCTGCTGAAAATAATGTTTCCCTGGATGGCCTCAGACTGCATCATAACATTCTCCTCTCCAGCGGTTGCCAGCATTATGAACAAAGTGCAGCACTGTGGGCTGACCTCATCACAGCAGTTCACCAAATAGGCCAACAGGACAGGACCTACAAGCAGGCCCAACACTGGGTCACAGATATGGTCAATGCTGCATGGCAAAGGGCAGCTGCTGTTGCCAGAGACCATGCTGCCACTGGTGGAGGGCTTGCAGAAGAACAACCACTGTTGGTCACAGAGGAATTCCTGTTGAACCTGGGAACAACCACCAGCTCACAAGCATCCATCACCCAATACATCCTGGACGTGGGTGCCACAGCATCCACATAAGAAGAGCATCCAGGTAAGCTTCCTGTGTTCATCACTGTAATACTGCATCAGTCATTGTGGCAGCCTCTGCATACCAGCAGACAGGTGTCAGTTTTATCTGCATTGTGGGTAGAGTTGGTATTAATGCACAGTTGTGCACACATACAGAGAATGTCAGCAATGTAAGCAGCATCACATTAGCTACTTACTTGTGGATATACGCACATATTACCCTGTAACAATGCCACATTTGGTATTGCTGACAGTACTGCTCCCTCACATTTCCATAGGTCCATCAGGTGTGGCCTGATTCCAAGGTCCTGTACCTGGTAAGTATGATACTCATGTTTTACAGATGATATATACCCTAAGAATGTCAAGAGCTGCCAGTTTGACCTAGTCACAACTGTTACACTTAGCCAGAGTACACTAGGTTGTATGTTTAATTGTGGATCAGTTAACTGGAGTGCATTGAATGGGTAATCACACTCGTGTATTTAGGTTCATAGGTTCATAGGTTCATACTAGGCTATCTGCCCGAGGGCATTTACAAGCCTAGCCCATAGTTTTGTGGCTTACGCCACCCCTTTAGTATGGGGAACTATACCCATTATTTTGCTGTACCTCTGTCGAGCAGTGACACTGAGGTGATCCCTGGGGTATATCTGCGATCTCCCATCCATTGGTCAAGATTTTTCTTGAACAAGGCCAGCGAGGTGCTCTGCCTCACATATACCGGGATTTTGTTCCACAGCATAGGGAGTCTTTGGGTGATGAATCTATCTCATAGCCGTGTCCAGGTTTAAGTCTCCCACCCTTGTGCCTCTGATGGATCTAGATTTTTTGAGGTGAAGCATATTCATCAAATCTGGGTTTGACATGGCCTTGTATGTTAGGCAAAGGTCACCTCTGAGCAAACTGAGTATAGCTGGAGTTCTTTCAGTCGGGCAGCATAGGACAGATGTTTGAGACCCTTTATCCTTTTGGTGAGGAACTTTTGTGGCCTCTCAAGCTGCTGCAAGTGTCGGGTCAGATACATTAATGGGGCATTATACTCAATCATTGGTCAGAGGGGTGATGAGTACAGGGAGACTATGACCTCCCTTGATCTAGACGAGAATGATAAGGTGGGCAATGTAGAAGGTCTTCATTTGGCTACATGGGTGTCGAATGACAGACTACTATCAACCTGTGTCCCTAGGTCCCTGATAACTTCTTCTGTGCTCAGTGGATTGCCACCTATTTGGTAGCTAGGGGTAACCTTGTTTTGTATGACTATGCATTTTTGGCATTTAACTTTAGGCCATGGCTCTGGCACCAGTTATCCGTTTCTGTGAGACCCTTCTGTAGGATATCTGTGTCAGATGTAGTTTGCAGTCATCTGCAAACTTTATAACCCTCCTGTGTTTGCTTGTACTGGAAAAGTAGATGCCAAACCCAGGACTGAGCCCTGTGGTACACCACTTGTGACAGGCTTTGAGTCTGACATGGCGCCACTCTGACCCTGTGGGTTCTGTCACTCAGTCAGTTTGCAACCCATCTTGTGATGTATGGGTTAAAATTTAAGCTGATGAGTTTTCAATGATACCGAGTGGGGTATTGTATCAAGGCCTTCGCCAGATCTAGGTAGGCTGTATGGACTGCCTTTCCCTCATCAATGGCTTTGGTGACTGTGTCAACCAAGTTTAGAAGGCATGATCTGCCTTTGACAAAGCCAAACTGGGATGGATCCAAAGTCTGCAAATTCCCTATGTCTTTATTTATGAGGTCCATTATGATCCTCTCCATGGCTTTGCAGATAAGGCTTGTCAAGCTAATGGGCGGTAATTTCCAGGGTCGGTGGAGGCACCGCCTTTGTGAAGTGGGACCACAGTTGCAGATCCAGAGGTAAGACTATGATTAAACAGCTGTCCTAGCTGTGGGTTTAATTCATTGGAGCACAACACCATCAGGTCCCATGGATGCTGTGTTTTTTTGCTTTGGCGAGCAGTTTTCACTTGGGTGTTGGAGATGTTTGGGGACTGCAATAGATATCTGTTTGCACTGAACCTGTCAGCCAGTATGTTGGCAATGTCTGTAGGATCAGTAATCTTCACATTATTTTGAACTAGTTCTGAACATATCTGGGAGTTTCCTCCCAGGTTTCTGACATAGCTAAAGAAGGCCTTATGATTGTCTTTTGAGTCTTTAGCTATTTTTCTCTCAAAATTTGCTTTGGATGATTTTATGAGAGCTCTTAGTTTTTTACTTATAGTGATCAAGGGTGTCTTACCTTTTAAGGATTTTGCTCTATCTTGTAGTAGCTTCCTCCTTTTGTTGTAGAGTTTGTTTATGGCTGGGGTCCACCAGACTGGACACTTGCCTTTGGTACAAAGAGTCTTTGTTTTGCTTGGGATTGCCTTATCCATGCAGTCCTGCAGGTGCTGGTAGAAGGCATTTGTAAGTGATTCAGCGGCTTGAATACTGTTTTCCGGCTCGGGGCCTTAAAGGAGACCACACTAGTCTTTAGAAGTGTGAAGTAGTTCTTACTGTGGTCTTTTATTTCAGGTGGGGGTGGGATGAGGACCTCCAGCGAGATTAGTTGTGATCTGATCTCACCAGTGAGGGTGTTGAACATAGTGCTCCCATGTTCGTGATGATAAGATCAAGTAGTATGTTTTCTCCTCTTGTGGGGATGGTGACTAGCTGTTCCATGGCATTTGAGTTTATGAATTCCAGGAACTTTTGGGCTAGGGTGTTTGGGCTTGAGTAGTGTACCCAGTCTATATTAGGGTAATTGAAGTCACCTAGTATGATGGTGTTTGGTGATACATTTATCCCCTCTATTGTTTTCAGGAAAGCCATGTGAGGTTCCAGAGTTTGTGAGGGTGGCCTGTAACATGCTACAATTTGCAGAGCAGTCTTGCCTATGGTTAATTGCACCTGGATGGTCTCCGATGCATCATGCATTGCCACCAGTCTTGAGGTGTGGGTGTCCTTGATGAATATGGATACCCCCCCTCCTTTCTTGGTATTGTCCAGATTTTGGGGCCGGAACGCATGATATGAGGTATAACCTGATAGTGCTGGGGTGCTCTCAGGTATTTGCAAGAACATTACCATATTTACACTTAATTTTATGAGGGACCATGCAGCCTGCTATACAGGAGGCAATCACTCACAGATGCCTGTTCACAGACAATATTGAGATGATACATACCTGAGGCAATGATACTATGACTGGCATAGTATGGTCACAAAGGGTGCACTGTGTTTTAGGGGTAGGTCTATCAGATAAGCTGATATATTACTTATCTCACAGGTGTATCATACTAGCATTAACCGGATGTGGCTGCAGTGCATGTTATAATGGGCCTGTCTTATATGTGTATGTTGCTTTGTGTTTGTGTGTTGTGCATGGGATCAGAAATATAATGTGTGATGTGCAATGCAGTTGTGGCTCCTCACATGTATGTGTCTGTGTGGATTACCATACATAATAGTGCAGGTAGTAATGTAATTATCTTGTCTTCCTCCTCACAGGTGAATGTGGTGGTTGGAGTCTGTCCCCCTCACAACACAATGTCAGTGTCTCATCACACTTTGATGATGATGGTGGCCATGGTGAAGCACAGGTGGGGTTGTTGGGGGCTGAATCTGTCCCATGGGTTGACATCTCACTTCCTTTTCCATTGTCCCCACACACAGTCAGTATGCCCACACATACCCTGTCACCTGAGGCCACAGATACAGGACAGTCAGAATGTGGTGTCATCAAACAGAACAATGTGGCAACTATGGTATCAGTGAGTGTAGACACTGGCCATAACCAGATAGCTGGCAACGTCCCAAACTGGCAGATTGACCGGGGTGCTTGGAGGAGGACTGCCACCCATCCACCACCTGTCACAGGTGTCACATCATGGGTCACCCACCTCATGTTTCGGTCCATCATGGAGGCACAGCATATTATGAGCACAACACCAGATGAATGATCAGAATTATGGATGCAGCACAGTCTGACATCTGTGACTGCCTCCACTGCATTGGTGACACCATGGATCATTTCACTGATGTAGTGGACAGACAGTGGGCTGAGACAGTGTCAGTGTTTCACCGCATGTTATCTGTGCTGCAACATCTGGTTGGAGTAGGGCATCAGACACATGGCCGTAGGTCAGCAACACCATAGGCTGAGAATCCATGTCACTGTGCACACACACACTCCTGTTGTGGCAGCACCTCCAGCACCACAGAAGGGAGTGTGCTGTCCAAACCACAACAGGGCAGGCCATGGGTGTGTGGTCCTGGGTGGTCACCATCAGCTACTAGCACCACATTTGACCCTGGGAATAGTGGTGCCAGTGCCACTACTGGCAGAGCCAGTTCCCATGTTCATGGCAGGAGACGGTGAACTCTCCACTCTGCCATGAATGATCCACAGCTGTCCAACATACACACAGGTAGGGCTAGTACTGGACTTGACTGTGTACATGCACACACTCAAGCAAGCATCATTGTCACATGCAGGTCATCAACAGACACACAGGGCACCTCTCCATGGCCCACCTAATCAGCACCCTTCCTGACTCACACACATGATGTCAACTGTTTAGCACAGCCTAGGCCTCTGGCACCCCCACACCACACCCTGAGCATGTGATGATACCTGCGCCACATCCCTGCCATCCATGCCATTGATGCAGGGACTTGCAAATATGTAATGCACAGTGTGACTATATTACTCTACATTTGGGTTTTGTAGTATGGTAGTGTTGTGCCATGTGAGCTGTTTTGGGCATGACAGGTGCAGTATGCTGGCATGTGTCATGCATATACATCAGTTTGTGTATGTGTGTTGCATGATGTTAGACTACATGTAGTGTTGCAGACTGACAAGTGTCTCACATAGCTCAGGGGTCTGAGTGTCTGAACTATGGAGACTTTGTGGCAATACAATGGCATAGGATGGCACAGCAACACAGCCGATATATGACATTAGTAAGATATGGCTGTATACATGCATGGTTACCTGCATGCATATGTGTAGAACAATGTGTCAGGGACAATGGTGGCAGTCATGCTAATCATGCAAGCATAACCTGTGACAAGCCCTACTACCCTTGATATGTGTCACCTGGGTGTTCTGTACATACAAATGTAGGTGGTGGTGGATAGCATTTATGCCTAGGTAAATGTAGGCTATTTATGGCCAGCAGTTAGCCACAGCTTACCTCTGTGCATATGTGTAGACCAGTGTGTCAAGGACAGTTTGGGCAGTTAGAGTAATCATGCATGCACACCCTGTGACAATGTCTGCTCCCCTTGATATGTGTCACCTGGGTGTTCTGTACATATAAATGTAGGTGGTGGCAGATGGCATTCATGCCTAGGTAAATGTAGGCTATTTAGGGCCAGCTGCTAGTCACAGGACAGTAAAATGTATGACCATATGTGCACTGTTGCATGGGAATACATTGGCACACACACACACACAGTCACTCACATACACACACTCACAGTTGCCTGCTATGAGACTAGAACACCTACCTATTGAGCAGTATACACTGTAGTACTATGTACTTATCACATGCACCACCGAGGTTATCTGCTATGAGATTGTCAGGGAGTGCTGTTAAGGTGGATAACATTGGCAGGCATTGTAAAGGAGGCCAATATGTAGGTTGACAGGTAGGCACAGGGTCTTAAAATGTATAACCATTGCACAGATACATGTGTACACAGCTGCAGGTGGATATATTTATACAAACACACAAGTTGCCTGCTGTGAGATTATAACCCCTATCTGTCTAGGTAGTATACTATAGTACCATGTACTTATCACATGTGCCATAGCGCTTATCTGTTGTTTGAGTGACAGTGAGTACTGTTAAGGTGGATGACATCAGCAGGTGTTGACAGGGAGGCCAAAGTTCAGGATGACACTAGTCACAAGGCCATAAAATGATTAACCACTGCACAAACACAGGCATGCCTGTTTTGCTGTAAGGGGAATATCTACACACACAAGGTGGTTGTAGTGAGAGTGTAACCCCTACCTACATACTATTACAGACTACAGCTTGCAGTACTTATTGTATGCACCACCAGTTACATCTGTTGTACATATGGCTGTAGCAACAGTACTTGTGGACTATGCAAAGTGCCCTTGTATTATACAGCATGTGTGGCCTGCAGAGTGGACCTGCTCCCTGCTATGTTTGTACAGGTACCAGTTTCGCCATGTCTCGCCGACTGCAGTTTGTTAGGTGGACAATTGACCAGTGACGATATGGCCTGTCCAAGTCCTGCGTTGAAGACATTGCACATTACAACACCTGCTCACCATTATCTGCCTACATGATGACATTCCACAGGCACAGGGTTCTGTGGTTGGGTGGATTCTGTCATGTTGCGGCCTTGGTCTGTTACCATCAGATAACTGTTGTGTATGTAGGTGCAGAGAACCCCAGCATTCTGTGTGAAAGTGTGGACATTCATACATCCCCACACACATATACACATGTAGTTATCTGTATATATATATATATATATATATATATATATATATATATATATATGCACATACATATGCACACACACACACACACACACACACACACACACACACACACACACACACACACACACACACACACACACACACACGCACAGACACACACACACTTATATATATCAGGGATGTAACTGGAGCTGTGTGTATTATGTGACTTTGTTATATACATACATTTGGAGGGTCTAAATTACTTTACACATTTATGTAGCTCTCTCTCTCTGTCTCTATATGTAGATATATAATACTATATATATATGTGTGTGTGTGTGTGTGTGTGTGTGTTTATATATATATATATATATATATATATATATATATATATATATAAAACAAAAAAACTTCCAAAGGCATCTGTAAAACATAAATAAAACTAGGTTTTAACACAAAAAGAAAGAATGCAGCAAGAAGAACCTGTGATTTAGCACGCTTTCATTCTCTCTCTCTCTATTATATATATATATATATATATATATATATATATATATATATATATATATATACCATATGCATGTCACATACTGATAGATAGGGTAATCATGTGTGGGGGGTAGGGAGAGACAGATACATATACATAGCTGTCTGTATGCACAGACATCTTTTCACATATCAGTTCCTTAGGCAGATGAGGCATCAGACATGGGCTCAAGCTGGTTATAAGAGCATGCACAGTGTTAATATCAGTACTTACAAGGTGACTCCAGGCCAGACCTACCTGTACGCCAGTCTGGGATTTTGTGTGCTGCAGTCAATTGGCTACTGCACCTGATTCAATACTGCAGCACCTCCATGATATTTTGTCCAAGGCATTCCCCGGCTGTGTGCTGAACGTAATGTTTCATACCTATCAACTGTACAGATTATAATAGAATTTACAGAGTTTTGCATCATATGTATTTTACATTGTACAATGCATTGTGATTTTCTGGTACATTATTGGCAAAGCATTATAGCTTGATATTAGGAAATTCTGACAGGCATTTGAGTTCCTCACTCCATACACATCATGGAACCCGTGCTAATGCATGACCTGTTATTCTCTGAACTTTCTAAAGTAATCTGGCCAGTAGTTAATCCTTCTCCTTATATTTGGGCCTTTGTCCCACTACTGTTCATGGATTTGTCCACAATTCCTGCTCTAAGCGGTTGTAGGTATGATGTGACTGGGGTATATGATGTAACAGCACATACAGGATGACAGTCTACATACCTCTCACTCTACATGTTTTTGCAGGATCTCCAGCATTCTTCCCAATATGCCTGCTCTGTTCCTTATACAGTTGTGTTTTTCCGATAATTTGATAATAAATGGAGCCCACTGAATTGTTGTAAGTACTGACACAGTTACATGATGGGCTTTACATCCTGCTGCTAATCTGACCTCTTGCAACCTGCTGTTATACTAGTCAGCTACTAGGTGACCCAGAGCAAGTATAATGTCTGTACATTTGGCCCTCTGCCCCCCCCCATGGAAACTGGCTTTGTCTTGCTTTCTTGCCATAACAGATTGTGGCATATAGATGGTCTGTGGGGCTCCTACCATATGAGTACCTCACATGCAAAATCTGTAGGTGCAGCCAGATTCGAACCATCAACATCATCAACCATGCTAATGTACTTAGGCCAGTGATCCACACCATGCACTTAAAAGTTAGGTTTAAGTCCTCATATTATCAACAGCAGACAGACATACACTATAACCTCAACATTTTGTGGAAAGTAGAACATGGTGGCCAGGTTCTTTGTGACAGCCCTGGGATTGTGTGGTCTGCTGATATATCCTTGCAAACATACTGTTACTGCAGTTGTATCGGAACACTGATGTGTTGGGGTAGGAGACTCTGGCATTGACAGTCATGTGTCTGACCTATGACCCCATTGTTTGGCATTTCCCTTGCATACTGCTGTGGGTTTTTCAGCCATGTGGCCTAATGCATATTATGGAGCACTCAGTAATGGACAGAGTACCTGCTGTCCCACGTAGCTATCACTTCTCTGCATGTAGCCCAGCAGCCCACTCCATTTCCTTGCATACATGCAGCAGGTCCATACGTATGCTACCATAGTCTAGTACCCCATGCATTTGTTGTAAAGGAAAGTAACTTACCTTGTGAATGCAGAGGTTGAGAGACCTGTATTTCTTGAATGACTTTGTCTGGTGCATGCAGTACACAGCCAATACATGGTAAGGTAAAGGGTGTGTGGTGTGGCTGGCATCCTTTTTACTATGTAATTAAAATCAAAAGGTGCTTCAACAAAATATTAGTTTAAGGGTGTGCACACTTATGCAACCAGCTTATTGTAAGTTTTTTTATTTTTTGCATTTTTTCCCTAACATATTTGTTTGTTTTTCAATTGAATTGTATAGGTTATAGGTCACATTAAAAGTGGGAAAAGATTTGAAATGATTTATTGCGGTCTCATTTTTTTATGTCACAAAAACCTGGCATTTTTACAGGGGTGTAGCCACTGTATATTTATATATATTTGACTAGTAAACACTGAGGAGAGGGAGAAAATGAGGTAAGGAGTGGACAGTCTGTTGAGACAGTTATAGATATCTTCTCAGTCAGGTTTGGCACAGGAGCAATGCTAGTTTTTGGATAGATGTTCAAATAGTAGTTTGAAATTGGTAGATTCAGGTGTGTTTTGGATGGTGTGGGATACAGAGTTCCATAATTTGGCTATTTGATTTGAGAATAGGACTTTACTATGAGTGCTGTTAGCTCTGTTTACAATGAGGAAGTTTCTGTCTGCAGATCTTAGACTTCGTGGGCATGAGTAGGGAATAACAAGTTCCTTGAGGAATGGGCAATTGTCAGGACGGAAGATGATATTGTGCATGAATTTAAGTTGTTAGACATGGAGAAGGTTAGGTAGCTTGAGCCAATTTAATTAATGTAGAGCAATACAATACTGGGTTTAGTGGGTAAGGTTTGCTACAAAGCAAGCTATTTTGTTGTAGCAAGTTTCCAATTTGGTTAAGTCTGATCTTTTTAAGTTGGTAAAGAGGGGGAAAGCATATAGGAATGTAGAGAGGAAAAAGGTTCTGGATATGGCTAGTCTGGTATTGTCAATTAGGAATGGCTTGCTTCTGTACAGTGAGCCAAGTTTGATGTGAACTTTCTTAATTGTGATGGCTATGTGTTGGTTAAATCTGACAATGTTAAAAATCTATACAAACTAATAAATAACAAACATGAATGAATAAAATCCAAAATCCACTCCAAGGTAGTTTATTAAAGTGTTTTTCATTTCCCAAATAAAAACTTCATTTTTGTTTCTTGCTTTTCATTTCTATTTGGGAAACGAAAAGCACTTTAATAAACTACATTGGGGTGGATTTTGGATTTGTTTCTTTTGTGTTTGTTGGTCAAATCTGAGTTTGTTTTTAATTGTCATGTCAATGAGTTTTGTATGCTCAACTGATTGGAGGACTGTGTTGTTTCCTGAGAGAATGGTGAAAAGAAGGGTGGTCAGTGATTGTTTGCGACTCATAAATAGCATTAACTGTGTCATCTTGGGGTTGAGGATTAGTTGTGATTTACTTAGATATATTTCTATATCATTAAAAGCTTGTTGGGCTACTATTTGGATGTCTGGTAAGGTATCTGCTGAGCAGATTAAATTTGAATCATCTGCATACTGAATTATTTTAGCATGTGCTGTGGATGAGGCTAGATCATTAGAGAAGATAGTGAAAAGAAGGGGCCCTAGTTTGGATCCTTGGAGGACTCCAACTGAGACAGGCAGAAGTGGTGAGAGTTCGGATTTCCATCATACTGCTTGTTGTCTGTCAGAAAGATAGCCTAGGAACCAGGAGAGGAAAGTCTTTGATAGGTTTAGTGAGGCAAGAGTATTAAGAAGTTTCTGATGGAAGACAGTGTTGAATGCTTTTGACATGTCTAGGAAGCTTGATGCTACTTGCCGGATTGAATTTCTGTGTTGGTTGATGGTGTTAGAGAAATAATTTAGGGCTGTGGTGGTGCTGTGTTTCAGTCTGAAACCATGTTGGGAGATAGAGAAAAGGTTGTGAGATAGCAGGTATTGTTGTAACTGAGAGTGTATACATTTTTCCAGAATGTTGACACAGGGGGAAAGGATGGCTATGGGTTTGTAATTATTTAATTATGTTGCTGTTCCTCCTTTATGTAGAGGGGTGATACAGGAAATTTTCCATAATTTTGGGACATATTGTTCTGCTATAGACCTATTTGCCAGACTGGAGATAGACAGAGCTATGGCATCGGCTGAAAGTTTGTGGTACTCATCGGGGAGTTGGTCAGCTCCTAAGGAAGACAGTTTCAGTGTTTTCAGCATTGTTCTTATGGTGTTAGTTGGTACAGCTTTGAGGTCAAGAGAGTTGTTGTTAGTTTCCACATTAGGGGTAAGAGATGGTGGGGTGGAATTATTCCCTGTAATGAAGGAGAGGATGGTGTTTATAAAGTAGGTGTTGATTTGTGAGGTAATACTCACATTTTGGTTATTAGTTGTTGGTTCTGGGATTATGGCTTTAACTGGGTGGAGGAGTGAATTAGTTGCCTGCCAGAACTTTTTGTGATTGTTTTCATATTTGTTTTGCATTGATGTATAATATGTTTTTTGTGTCTAGTTTGAGTTGGGTTTTTTGTTTGATTACAGAACTGCTGGTATGCTAACAGTGTTTTATTGTCTTTTGTTTTCTTTTATTGAAACCAAGTTTTGTCCCTTAGTTTTTGAAATCTAATGACTTCTTTTGATATCCAGGGCAATCTCTTATTTTTAACATGACATGTACAAGTTGGTGCTAAGCTATGGTCGGGGCAATGGTGTAGTGGTAGCTTTGTTGCCTCACAGTAAGAGATTCTCCGTTTCAATTCTCAGCTGCGGTGCCTTCTGTGTGGAGTCTGCATATCGTTAATGTGGGTTTCCCCCAGGTGCTCCAGTTTCCTCCTATGTTGCAAAAGCATGCATCTAGAGCATTTCTTCCTGGGCCTCTGCTGAATATTGGTGTCATTCCAAGCTGGACTTTCCCAATAAACAAATAATAAATAGAATAGCTAGAAATGATGGAGTGGTGCCCAGTTATATTTATTGAACATGTCTAAGAATGCTTTGCTGAAGAAGGTTTTGGTATTTCATACAACTTTGTAAACTATGATTCTGGGTGGGTTGAGCTGATGACAGATTAAGTAGGTAAGTCTGTGGTCACTTGAGTTATTTGGAAGTCATCCAGAGAGATAGTTGTGAGTGGTATTGTTAATAAGTGACAAGTCTAAGATAGATTCCCTTTTGCTAGGTTTATCTATTTGAGTGGGAAATTTAATTGTTTGGGAGAAACCATGTAGATATATGAAGGTGAAGGGGTTATCACCAGTCCAAGTGTTCCAGTTTAAGTTGAAGTCAACTGTGATAATGGTTTCATGGGTGTAGGTTGAGACTGTCCAGGCTATGAGTTCCTCAATGGCACTGGGAGTATTTTTGGGAGGTATGTAACATTTGTCTTTGGTTTGATTTTGAGCCGTGTATTTAGGACTTCAAAGTTGTTATCATAAGGGTATTTGATGGGTAGGTAGACTATGCTTAGATTAACTTTGTAGAACATTGCAACCTTGCCTCCCTTCTTCCTGATCCTGTCTAATATGTGTATGCAATAACCTTGTGGTAGTATGTCTGAGTCTTTTATATTGGGTTTTAGCCAAGTTTTTGTTGCTATAAAAATGTCTGGTGAGTATTGTGCAATGACTGCATGAAAGTCTGTGATTTTGTTAACTAGGCTTCTAAGGTTTATGTTAAGAATGAGAAGGTCTGAAGTTTTAATGTGAGGAAGGGGTGGAATGGTAGGTGTGATGGTATGTTGTGCAGTATGTGGGCCAGGATTGGGGTGCATTTCACCACTCAGGAGAAATTTTGATAATATCCATGTATGTTTGTGTGACAGTTTGGAAAGTATGTGAAAGTGTTTGCTGAAGTGGTCAGTGGTATTGCTGACATCTACATGTTTGAAGTGGATGCATACAATAGGTGTGTGATTGTAGAGTTGGGAGGAGAAGACAAGGTAGGAGAGTGAGGAGTGGATGGTATTAGTATAATTTAGTATGGGGCTATGGACATGTTGTATCTGTAGGTGAGAGTAGCATGTTAGATAGTATACAGATAGCAGTAGGGTATAGAATGTGGGCAGAAGAAAGAGCATAGTGCGTATTCTTTTTTAAATGTTAGGTTAGCTGGATGGTGTGATAAAGAAGATGTAAGGAGAGATTGGTGTTGATGTAGTGTGGTGGAAGTAGAGTGATTAAAGACAGTTGCAATTAAGTTGTGTCTGGGAGGGATGAGTGTTACGAATAGTGTATTGGTTAATTGAGGTACGACTGGTGGAGGGAGGGTGATTGTTGATTGGGGAAGTTAGGGAAGTGGTTAGTGTTTGTATAAGTCTTTGGTAATGCAGGGGTGGGTGGGAATGGAGTAGGGTAAAGAAGAGGAGTGACCCTGAGCATAGCGCGTGTGAACAGAGCGGGCAGGCCCCCCTCAGAGAAGAGTGCAAAGAAAAGCAATCAGTATGAGAAGTGAAAATCTTGGAACTATAAGATAAGGGAAAACAAAGAACAGGCAGAGGCAGAAAGGTAGGAGTATAAGTAGATAGTTGCAGAAACACTACTTTTATGGCCTTGGTGTGTAAGTAAATCAACAAAGGAAGGCAAATATATCTGGGGACAAAATACACAAACTAAAGGGTACTAGTCTTACTTTACAGGAATTCTAATGGGGGGGGGGCAGATTTATTTGGGACAAGATACAGCAAGCATATTGTTAGATTCACCACCTAGTGGTGAGAGATGAAGCTTTAATTACCTGGGGTGGGAGGAAGTCCTTGCAGGTGTGCACACCAGCCTAAACAATGTTTAAAAAATAACTAGTAAAAGTACGAAATTTGCACCCTTCTCACTTTTATCAAACAAGAAAGTATTATTTCATAAACATATCAGTGAAACTCCATCTAAAATATCACAACTAAGTTATCTATAGTACTGAGACTGAACTTATACACAATGCTGATCAGTCCATTGCAGTCAAAGTCTGAATTCCTAGGCTGGACTATGCCTTACCTGTTATCACTGAACTATCAATGCATAATGCCACTTTACTTCAAGCCACTTAATAACTCTTTGTAATCACAATGAACAGTTATCTTGAGTCAGAGAGAAAAATGGCTCTATCACTGTCAGATATTCATACCTGCCTAATATTCTCACTTTCAGTCTACTTATGGACAGGTATGACCTACCTGTGCATAAAATATTTCATTTCCTGAGTTCTACTATTCACTCACAGCTCTAATGACCTTAAAATAAAAAGACTCTCCCCAAGATTCAAGTCCAGTGTAGAGCCGACATGGAAAGCACCAGTGTACATAGCCACAATTCCCCATTGGCAGCTCACCGTGCATATTAATCATGGTGTGCTGGCAAGGCAGATCACAGTAAAATGGATATTGAATCCATGTAGGCAACAGTGTAGTGTCCCATGTATGTGGATTGTCCAGGCAAGTTGTGGACAGATGTTACGTACAGGATAATGTACATACCTGTAATGTACCCTGGTAGTCTAGAAATATGTGTGCTTGTAATTTTTTTCCTTCTTAATGCATGTTTGCATGGTGTGGAGTGCAGCAATGCTGAGTTGCGTGTACACATGGACAAGTGACATATTTGCCAGACATCTAGAAACCAGATGTAATCAATTATGTGTTGTTGTCTACTGCGTTTTAATATTATGGATGTCTGTTTGAGTGGTGTGGCAAGTTGCTTAACAATGCTAATAGGTCGCCTAGCTCTATATTTGAAGGTATACTAGTTTTCATACTCTCCATGTATCTGAATAGGTAGAGTCAGGGCCTAGAGTGCTGTAGGTCCTTGGTTTGAGTCTCCAGCAGTCATAGCTTTTTTATACAATTATTGCTTTGGAAATGTGTCTGCTGACCTAAAGGGCGGTTTAAATAAAAACATATTTGTTGCATTTGAAAAAGCTGCATTGTGCTAATCACTGCTTAAACATGGTTAACAGACACTCCTGTTTCTGCATTGCTAAGCTTCACTAAAATATGGTTATGTGAGTTTGTGCAATGCTAAGCAATGCAGCACATTTTTGGATGTTGCAGTATGATATGTAAGGGAGGGAAAACAGCCTATATTAAGGACAGTAGGCAGGAATTCAGCAGCATTCATTGGAGTCTCATTAACCTGTTGGCATGGCTGGTGGAGTTGGTGAGGGAGCATGATTTTGGGTGCAGAGGTGGGGTGTGCAGGAGCCCAGAGTATTTATTGGACTCCTGTCCAAAAGTATGAACATCTGGCTGTTTCAGGGCAATTAGCAGGGCTCAGAATGTAAAGCTGAAGCCTGGGATCAGTTGGCCAGGGATCTTACCAGTGCTACTGGTATCCCCCATACTGGTGAGCAGTGTCGCCACTACTATGATTACCTGAAATGAAAGAAGAAGGGAACCTTGGACACCTGGGTCTATGAGGTGAGACATGGGCATGCCCCACAGATATGTAAGCATATTTGTCACTACTTTAATAAACTACACACTGAATCTTTGCAAAACTGGTATGCATAATGGTGTGCTTCTCTTCCAGCAACTGCAATTGAATGGACTCACAATGTCTAGTCTCATGCCAGGCATCTGCCCATGATGTACCGTGAGTGTGGTAAGTACAGATATTTTCTGATAACTGCTATAGTGCAATAATCAATAAACAATACCAATAACAATAAGCAATAAGGTGTAAAGTAGGACTGTGGTTTGATAACTAATGTGTTGTAAAAATTGCAGTGGGGCTTAATTCACTGCATGTCTGTTCTAATGTTGTTGCAGTCAACTGTAAAACTGAAATAAGTAAAGAATGCAAAAGTAATTGCCTGATAAATGTATTGCACAAACTACAGCACAGTTCAGGGCTGTCTGCAGACCACTTTCACTCACATAATGCTCTGTATTCCTCCCACTCCAGGAACAAAGTATATGGGTAAGGTAGCCCACATTCTGGGCAGATATCATGTGCATGCTTCACAGATTCTAAGGAGCAATAACAATAATGTGTAAAGCAGAATTGTGGTTTCATAAGATTATGTTGAATGTTGAAATAAGTGCAGTAGTGCTGTATTGATTGCATGTCTGTTCTTATGTCACTGCAACCATTTGTTACATAATGTACACATGCCCCCTCTTGTCACAGTTTTTGGGTCCTACCCCAATGCCTGCAAACTAAGACATGATGGCTGTCTAGTCTACTTAATATACACAAACATACCTCTCAAGTGTCACAATTTTTTGTAATGTAATGACAACTGCCCAATCTGTTTGGCCTGTGACTGGTAGATATATGATTACCTGGAATGCAATGTATTGTCAAATTAATTTACAGAACACCTTAGTAGTCATGTATGTGCACATTATATGAAACAATTCCGTGTAGTTGTGTACCTGCATTTGTTAGTGCTTGGCCCATACTGTCCCATGGTAACAGCTTGAGAGGTATGGTCATGCTACAGTACATCATCTATAGAAGAATGTGAGTCAATGTACTCAAAACTGACACCGCACACCTGCACAAGTATGTATTAGCATTCTGTGTATAAATATCATCTGCGACTTCATTAATGGTATGTTTTTCTCTGTCTCCCCACCCCTTATCTTCTTTAATTTATTAATGTTATTATTATGATTTAATATTAATATATTCTGTTTTACTGTTTTGTTGGTGTTATGGGGCATTTCATTCTAGTTTGCTGTTAACATACTTACTGTTATGTTATTCAGTGCTGTGTTCTACATAATATACCTTAATATGTATTTGGATTAATCAATATTATGTTCTGTTATGTTAAAACTAACATTGGTTTGGTTATTACTAACCTTAACTTATCTTTATATCTAATTTACTACAACACAACAAGGTAGGCCAGTCCCAGGTGATCCACCTACCTTGGCTCCTCCAGCTGTGGCACACAAGCCCAGCATATCTGGCACCCAGCCTAGTGGTACCCCCTTTGCTGCCCCTGCACTAACTGTGGTGTCCGATAGTTCTACCCCTCAGAACAGGGCTTGTCCCCCCTCTGGGAGTGGAGATGGAAGGGGTGTTGTCACCTGCAATGAGCTGCCAGGTTTGGTGCACAGGATTGTGTACCATGGTTTTGGATACCACCTGTGCTGGATGGAGAGCATGCTGGAGCAGTGCTGACATTCCCATGTGTGGGGAATTGAGTCACACTGCTACCTTGTGGGAGGCACTTGAGACTGGGATTCCACAACACCATCTCCATCCATGGTATTCATCCCCTCTTGTGTCACACACCACACCTGTCTGCTGTCTTGTCTGTCTTGTATGTTAGCAAAAGGTCCCCACCTTCCAAACTGGTTTCCCTTTCTTAACACAGGTGGCTGGTGGGGTTGGTCTCTGTCCCCTACACAACCTGATGTCAGTGTCTCTTCACACTTTGACAATGATGGTTACCAAAGTGAGACACAGATGGGGGTTTCTGGGGCTGAATCTGTCCCAGAGGTTTACATCCCTCTTCTGTCCTCATTACCACTGCACACAGCCTGTATGCCTACACATACCCAGTCCCCAGAAATCATAGATATTGGACAGTAACAGGGTCAGGACAATGAACAGGAAAGTGTGGCAACTATGATTACTGTTTGTGTAGGCACTGGCCATAACCAGAGAGCTGGTGAGGTTCCACACAAGCAGATTAAGAGGGGTGCTTGTAGGCGGCTTGCTGTCCTTCCAACACCTATTGCAGGTGTCTCATTGTGGGTCACTCAGTGTATGTTTTGGGCCATCGTGGAGGTACAGGCATGTTCCAAAAGGAACTCCAGATGAACACTCAGGGTTATGGATGTAGCACAGTCTGACATCTGTGACTGCCTCCACTGCATTGGTGATATCCTGGATTGGTTCACTGATGCAGTGGAATTAAGTTGGTCTGAGACAGATCACAGAATATCTGTCTTGGAACGCACACTGTCTCTGATGGAATGTCTGATTGGATTTGAGCGTTGACCCATGTATGTAGGTCAGCAACTACATCTGCTGAGCATAAACATGGCTGTGCTCAACCACACTCCTTTAGTGGCAGTACATTCAGTGCTCCAGAGGGGAGTGTGCTGTCCACAACAAGACATGGGAGTCCATGGACTTGTGGTCCTGGGTGTTCCCATGGAGGACATGGTCCCAACAGACAGCAGTCACAATCAGGTACTAGCACTGCTTCTGACCTTGGCCATGGAGGTGCCAGTGCAACTCCTGCAGAGCCTGTTCCCATGTTTGGTAGTGGAGACAGTGAACTTCCAGCTTTACCACACAAAGTTCACAGCAGTCCAACACACACACATGAAGGGCTAGCACGCATACACCCGCACACCACTTTAAAAATCAGGCCACCTACAGACACACATGGCAAATTTCCATGATGCATCTTGCCTGCTTCCCTTCCTGACCCACACACATGCTTTCCACTTATTGAGTCAGCCTGTGCCACATCCCTGTCATCCTCATAATTGATGCAGGGAAATGAAGCTATGTGTCTGATGCACAGGGTAACTGTATAAATTAATATGTAATTGTGTAATGCAGTGTTGCTTTGCCATCCCACTAGTACTGGTCACTGACAGATACAGTATGCTGACATTTGTAATGAGTAAGCCACATAATGTTATATCCTTTATGTTGTATGATGTTGTAATGACTGTATTTTTACACAATGAAAGTTGTGTCATGGACCTGTTTATGGTTCAGTTGCAGGAGTCTGTAGGGGACACCTATGGATACACAGTGGTAATAAACCCATAGACATCACAGCACAGGATGGAATGTCAGCACAGAAGACATATGTCTCCAGCAAGGTACAGCGGTATAGGTGCATGGCTCCATAGGGTCATATGTGTATAACAGGCTAACAAGGACAATGGTGTCACACAGCCTACTCATGCATTCCTCATCTATGACACAGTCTGATACCTTTGATAAGTGTCAGCAGGATTTCTGGACCTAACACACGTACAAGCTGTGGTGAAGGAGATGACCTATCTACAAATTTTGTGTGCCCATTACAGACATCTGTCCTACATGAGTTATTATTGTCTTGTTCTGCATCCTACTGTGTAACTTGCACATGATGTTCATTACAGCAGACGTGAGCTTCACATGCATGGGCAGCATGTTACATAAAGTGTTTAGTGTGTGTTACATTCCTGCCTCTCCAGCATGTAATATTTATACCACAGTGATGGTGAAGGTGTGTAGAACAGGTAATACATGTGTTGGTTCTGTCTTGGATAAGCAGGAGGTACACATTGGGATCTGACTCCTCCCTGTATGACAGCCGTACAAATCACCTGCAAAGCATGTAGGAGACAGACTAGACATGTACGCTCTTGATGCAGACTGCATTGGGCATGTTATCTGCAATGTGTATTGGTTTACCATGGAATCTGTGTGGCTGCTACAGTTGTAAGATATGCCTGTGCAGTGGTGCCATTGTACACAATAATAAGTGTGATGAGTGTCAAATGACAGTCTGAGATTTACATGCTATAACTTTCTGTATATGTTGTACAAAATTGAATGGATCCCCACATCTTACTGATTACTGAAAATCAAAGGCTACATTATTCTCTGTGTTCATAAGTCCATGGGTATTGGTTCAAATGTGTGTGGTGTGCAGACAATACTATATTTTCCAGGGGTGGATGACTTCCAAATGAATAGTATGTGTAGTCTTTGGCATTTACTATTTGTCAGTGACTCTAGCAACAACTGATTGTGTGTCTCAGGCCATTCTGGACAATTGCTAGTTCTGAGTGGGATTCAGTGATGGCTCCTAATATGCAGTCATCTAATAATGTAGTCAGTCAGAGGTCACTGACAGTGGCCATGACTGCAGAGAAAAGAATGGCTACAAGGGATACTCTATTAATGATATCTGAGGGAAGTCCAATGTTGACTGTTGTCATTGTAGAGTAGGTCTACCCAATGCTATCTTGACAGATTATGACTATCAGACACTTGGCTATGCACCAGCTGACATACTACTCTGTGAATAACCTACACAGTTTCCAGCAAGGCCCGCTGGCATAATACTGTCAACCACCTTTTCAGGCCATGGTAGGTACAGTGAGTCATATTCCCTTCATCCATTGCATACTGTAAAACTCAATGAGATCCACCAGTTAGGGTAGATAGGCATGATATTCCCTTGAGCAAAACAAACTGTGTTTGGTCCAGTGTCAGTAGGTGTATGACTTTGTTACTGATTGTATCCATGCTAAGTCCTTTTATGGCTTTACATATCAGACAACTGAGAGAAATGGGGACACTTATTGGCACTGCATGCTAGTTGTCCTCTGTGCAACTAAGTATTGCAGTCACTTCCATCATGTTCCAAGAAAAGAGTCATCCAAAGTCTCTGTACAGAGCACAAACAATGGAGGGAAACATAATATGTATACCTTGTGAAGGTAAGATAGGAGGTTTTACACAGGTATTCTGCAGTTAAACACTATCCAAGTGGTGTGTACTGCAAAGACCCAATTATCTTGTGAAGAATGCAGAAAGCGGGAGAGTCCCCTGAATTTCTGGTTCCTGTCTACTACTACTGCTGGTCTCACCAAAACCACTCTGTCATGGGATACTATGCTCCAGTACTTTTTCTGTCATCAGACACAAAATGCTACTACAAAGCTCATGATGAGTAGCAGGAAACAGCTTGTTTGTTCATCCACATGGTTGTCCCAAATTATGCAAGGGTCTGTAGGCTTCACATACCCTCCTCCAAGCAGATGCCTTGATTAGAAACCAGAGCAATCAGTTGGCTTTTGCATGTAGTATGCCTTCTGTACCAGTGTTGGTGGTATGCACTATGGAGCTGACCAGAAGGTGACTAGGAGCAAAGCTGCTGTGTCTTAATATAATCTCCAATGTCCAGTGACATAGATGTCCAGGCTTGCTGACACAAGCAGCACAGTGGTGGTGATCCATCTTAGGTGAAACTTTCACAGCACTTCATGCATGCTGCCCTTCCACAGCTTAATGGTGGATTTCTGGATGACTTGGCTCTGAGGTCTACTGAAGAGGACTGGCCACCTTTGCCCAGAGTGTGTCCACCTGCCACATGTCCTTGTACAGTTATATACCCAGAAGACGTCTATGTTCCCAAATCATGTCACGCTGCATCCAGTTTACTGTGTGGCTGCTTGACAGTAGTTGAATAAGTCCTCTGTGTATGCACAGGCATCCACATCTTTACTGCAAGGTGTGCCTACAAACACTGTGTTTCAGGCTGTCAACCCCAAGGGTGTGGCAGCATGACCCTAACTTTGCAGGGCTTGCAGAGTATCCCATTTGTAGGTATGGCATTGTGACCATGCCTACTGACAGGATTATGGTCAAATCAAGGTCCACATGGCTGGCAAAGCATTGTATGGCGCACTGTCAGGTGCTGTGTTACCTTAGGGGACCTAAGGTGACATTACATTTCACCATATGTCATGACACTGCCTAATGATGGAATGCTGTGACATACACACAAGCGTGACTGTATTGCTAATGGCACTATCAATGACTGCTGATGACATGTGAAAAGTGTACCCACACCTCTACTCCTATGCCACACAAACATGTGTGACAGATGTGACTGTATTTCAAACCTTGTTTGCATAGTGTCTCACACAGCAGTCAGTACATATGTCAATGAGCATTTTGCCAAGATGCACAGCTCTCCTCATGCACCATCCACATCCACATCACACACACCTGCATGCATGCAGCTCCTTACCAGACACATTCCCACACAGAAGACACCTCAGAAAACCTACCTCTGGAGAGCACAGTACACATAATAGTGCATGCACCACTGGTTTCACCAGTCACACACCTGGGGCACATCACAAATGCAGATCTATTAATCATGTCATTATTTATTTATTTATTTAATTAATTTATTTAACATTTGTTAACCGAGGAAGTCCGACTTGGAACAAAGCCAATTTTCATCTTCAGACACATTGATGCTCATGTCACCAGGCTACATATGGGAAATATGACATTTAGCTGTGTGTGAGTTGACACGATACACCATACCACATATTGCTGCAACTCAAAGAATATCAGGTGACATAATGATGGCATCATATTTCCTGCAGCTGTGTATGTCTAGGGACATATGTCACCAAACTGTATGCTGACACTTGACTGAGCTTATACACTCTGTGTCTCTTGTGGAACGACGATAGCTTTCAGCTGTATTTGACCCTCACCTAGGATGATGGGTGACTATAGACTGAACATGAGTGCCTTCAATAATTGCCTTAGTGTGTGGTGTCATTGTAAGGAGATCCACTACATGTCTGCCTGGGATGACTTGCTCAACTGACATCAATGCTTTGCCAGAGATGGTCTTCATCTCTCACCCCTGGGAATTTATGTATTGGCCAAGGCTGCTGACAACCCAAGAGTGTATCTTATAAGCACTAGCTAGAGGGAAAACTGTTCAATGAGAATGTCATCTTCATATAACATCACAGTTATGCTGCTATACACTGGGAATGGCAACACTAAACACCACTCTCTGGAAGGTATTCCCATCCTGGAATATGCAAACATTTGTGCAGACAAAGACACCTGGTTCATGGCTGTGAACAGCACCACAGCCATAGCAGACTACATGTCCTTCCACATGTTCAGACCTCAAATTGACAGTGTGCAAGGTAATGCAGGTGGTGTCTACATATTCATTAAGGATAGATACACATCCAGATTTATTGAAACACTATGCTTTCCCGGAGAAACTGCAGGTGCTATTCACTGCTGGAAGGGCATGTAATCAAGCCATTGCCAACTACAGAAGCAGCTCCATGAATCCAGACAGCTGTTGTGCTTATTTGCATGTATGTGCATCTACCAAGATATATCAGTACTCCAGGGTTTGGGCTGATATTAAGTAACCATGTATTAGCCCCTATGGGATGGTTTACATAGCATGACTACACATCCAACCTCAGATGGCACAGGCAAGTATGCAGAGCTCTACACTCATGCATTATGTAAGCAGCAGTGCAACTGCATATATTTGGCTGTACCTGACAGGAGGAATACAAGCTCCTCATGGCACAACAAACCTGCATGGTGGACAACTGCCATTATTTATTTATTTATTAAATGTATTTATTTATTTAACATTTGTTAACCGAGAAAGTCCGACTTGGAACAAAGCCAATTTTCAGTGGAGGCCAGGGGAAAAATGCTCCAGGCACATGTCTTTGTAATGTGGAAGGAAACCGGAGCACCCAGAGAAAACCCACATGAATGCAGGGAGGGCATGCAGACTCCATACAAAAGGTACCCCAGCCGAGAATCAAACCGAAGAACCTCTTGCTGTGAGGCGACAATGCAAGCACTGCACCATCCATTAGGCCATTAGGAAGCTGTACAATGAAAGATGGACATTGCTGTGTGACAGTTGGGGTGAGTGTGCCTCCTAAAATGGAGCACAACCTCCTCAGCTAAAACAATCAGTGTTTGTGTGACATTGTGTAGAAACCATATGTGACAAAATCAGTCTCCCTCACAAAGCAGAGCCACAATGCACAGTGTAATTACATGTGTAACCTCTCAGGACAGGCCCAGATTGTACGTGAACTTGTGCATAATTATACCACATATATTGGTTCTGTACTTAGAACTAACCTATTTTCCCACAGGTTCTGCATCAACTTCATTCTCCTGTCCTTACCACATGTGCCACATGACATTCCTAAAACCTGTCCCATACCTTCCATATTTATAGAGCAGGTTGTAGCTGTCCTCTCTATGGGGTATACACAGCATCTGTTGTGCATGTTAACATCCCAGGCTGCGTCCTATATGGGATCCACCAAGGATTACTAACACCATTGTGAACTCCTTGCAATCATACTGTAATCACTGGCTGCATCCCAGCTGACTGGACAACAGCATCTGTTATCCCCTGCACAAAAGTGGTGCTTCCACCAACCATCATAACTATAGACCTATTTGTCTGAGTAGCCATATCTCTATGCCATGGGGCAAATCAACATGGAGCTGATCAGCAAACATATATGTGATCTACAAACAGTTGACTGTACGCAGTCTGGATGTCTGAGAGGGAGATCATGACTGTTAAACATGGTGAACATTTCTGAGGCAGTCACCAAGTACCTGGGTGAGGGGACATCAGGGCATATAATCCCCCTGGATGTGGCCAAACAGTGTGACTCTATCCCCTACTCAGGCATCATTGACAAAAGCACCTACATAGGCGTCCACGGTAATATCATTATAGGGGTCACTAAGTGGCTCATTGATGGCAGTATAGGGACATCCACCTGCAATAGCCAAACTGTAAGCAGCAGTGTTCAACAGGGCTCATTCCTGGGTCCTGTACTGCTTGGGATCCATTGCATCATGATACAAGTGAAGACTGACTATCTGTGGCTGACAATGTTGGCTGATGCCTGCAAAGTGTGAGCAGTCATAGACTCTGTGAGTTATGTCAATATGCTACAAGAGGATATTGATGAACAAATGCCTGATGATATACTACAGGCCGTAAACTCCATGAAATATATATCTAGTATTTCCAATGGTAACACCTATGTTCCTGGTAAGTAGCGCATCAGTCATAACATGTGATGTACATACTCAGGGGTGATAGACCTGGGCACACAGGCCTGGCCACACAGGTTTGCACCTAATGTACCTGAGATCACCATGTCTCTCCAGTGGTAAGATGGGAATCATATGTCATAACTGAGGGTACAGTCACCCAAAACTAACATTCTCATAACCTCCATGTACACTTCCCTCAGCATGCCAATATGTGAGTGCAATGGCCATTTGGTACTGTACCTTTCCAAGCACTACTGGCAATTGCACACAACACAATGGTCCCTCATAAAGGAACTTCACGTCTTCAGTATCTATTCAATGGGCTTCATCTGACATCAGTGAACATTGTAGCCTGTGGTATATAGACTACTCAGAGGTGATCTCTGCCTTGCATACGGGGCAATGTGTGACCCTGCTTGATTATATATGATACATATCTGTAGGTGGCATGGTACATGGATTACTTACTGTAAGGACATTAACCAGGTATGTGACATTAGTAATACATGCGGGTGGGAAAGATCTGTCTAGCAGACTTTAACACACCTTTGGAACAGAATTCTGCCTAATGGCAAACAGAGCACCTCAGTGGACCTCGTCAGATGCCATCTGTATAATTGGCTGGGTGACCATCATTTCACTACAGGGCTTCTGCCTGTGTCACTTGTGGATGGGGCAATATGTGCTGATCATGTAAATAAGGGTACAAACTTGGCAAGGATTGTGAGGGCTGTAGGGTCATTATGCTACTAAAGTTAAAAGAGCCTATGATTCCATAAGCTGATTTAAAATGCTGTAACAGCTCCACACACAAACCTTGCTACATTGAGGATAGCACTACTTCTACTTAATGTTTACAGGACACGGCAGAACACACACACACACACACACACACACACACACACACACACACACACACACACACACACACACACACACACACACACACTGCAAGTTGATTGCATATAGATTATCTGATGCCAGTTTCTTTTTTAGTGTTTTGACTATACCTTTTCTTGCTGGAAGGGGGGATTTTTTTAACCAGTTTGTTAAGAATGGAAAGTAGATTTAAATTAAATTACAACACTTTGAAACCTAAAGGTATGAATTTAGATGTGAATTTGAATGTATAAAGTCACAATGTTATTTATAGCATATGCGATGTATTTGTATTGAGAAAAAGTTTTGTATAGGAGTATGTAGCAAGTAAATTGAATGATTAGATTAATTGATTAATTGGAGCAGTTTGAGATATAATGGGAAATGGCGGTGGCTAATGTTATTCCTTGAAGGCTGTACGCCAAGGTACCAGAAGCAGCATTAAATTTTGGATTATGTTCCTAGTGGCTTATGTTTTTCATTGTGGTTTCCTTTGCTGTTATGTGTTGAATCATGATTTTTATCATGTCTCTGGAGGGAGCATCTGCTGTTCCTGGTATTTTTTTGTATGGAAAGTAATGAGGAGCCTGTTGGTAATAAGGCATTTTTTTTTAGAACTGGCTGAAGGAGAAGAAAGATAAACTGGCAGGTATGGATCCCTGGACTGGCTTGAATTTGGGAGATTTTCACAGCTGTTTTGAACAGTTAGAAATGTTTTTGTTTGAAAAGTATTTGGACTTGAAAATCACCCCTAGGGGTCTCCATGTAGATAAATTGCCTGCCTATGATTTTACCGATGATGAAGCTGATTTGTTGGAGTAGTGGAAGCAGGTTTCAGCACAATGTACATTAAACTGGCTTAAGATTTTTTTTATAAAGGAACCAAAGATAGTATGAGAAGGTCTGGTATAATACTGTGGTGCTACAAGATGCGTTGGCTAAGGAAATAATTGAGCAGCCCTTTATTGATTTTATGAAGGGCATTAAAGTCTGTTTGTGTAAAGTTGAGAGAGAGGTTGTTGAATGAAAAAAAAAAGAAGCTCAACCGTGACATTTCAGACTTTAGCAAAGGTCTGGTATTTCTATGGCAATGGAAACCTAGTAAAAGAGTGCGGGCGATCACCAATGTTGGTGGTGATAGGTCTTTTACATCACGTGACTCTTCTGTCTCTTCCAGATCTGAAAAGCAGTCAGGGAAGAAGAACATCTCATTTGAAGATATTAAGCAACTAAGTGAGATGGTGCAGCCTTTGCAAAAAGATTTTCAGCAAAAGGATAAGGACCAGAATCGGCGAAACCAAGGGGGTAGGAAGAAATAATGAAAATGTGGAGTTGCGCCGTGATAATGATGGAGCCATTGTGGACTTATCACAGTTGCCATTCAGTAAGTATTTTCAAACACAAACAGAGATAAATATTTTTTCTTGTTGTGAAATGAATGAGAACAGGGTTTGTGGGCCTGAACAGTTACACATTATAAACTTATCAAATGCCACAGTGACCAAAGAACTTGAAAGTTTATTGTTTCCCATCTCTGACAGATGTCATTTTGGACATTAAAAAGTTTTGTAGAAAACTATATTTAAGAGCGTATTTTGAAGGTAGACAAGTATTCAATGAAACTGAAAATTCTGAAATGTTTGATATAGAAGATTCTTTCCTTGACATGTCTGTGTATGATTCTGTGTATGAAAATGATTATTTTATGTTGTTTTTGAGGGTGAAGGGAGTACTGCTTATTTCACTGGTTATGGGACATTTATGGTTCCCTATCTTTCTAATCCTAGCACTTTCATTACTCCTAGATGCACTAACATTGTACAACGTTTTGAAAGGGTGTTAAGTAAAAAAGTAGAATTTGAATATCAAAAGTGTGTTAAAGCTAGAAAAGTTTATTCCCCTGATTCAGTAAACTTCCATGCAGGAATAGCTTACTCCTGCATGGAACTGACCATTCAGGAACAGCATGGCAGTGCACCATGCATAGTAATGAAGGTGCGCTGCCTGAGTTCCTAAACGGACACGGAACATGGACGAGTGCAGGGGGCATGTCTGAGAGAAGAGCTCTCACAATATACACACCCCCACAGTCAAGAACTGCAGTTTAGCTATTACAATGAGTGAGACTGATCATAGGGGGTTTCATACCCCGAGGAACACACACCACCCCCCAAGTTTATAAGAGCAATATTTAAAATATAAGAATATAAATAATTTTTTTTTTTTTTTATCAAACAGGTTAAATTTAACCATAAGTGCATGGGTTTGACCATTGCTTAGCTACATATACTGTAGCTTAAATGGCACAAGAAGATAAATATCAAAATACATGCAAATGAAGCAGTAGTGTAGTGGACAGAGCATTCACCTTATAAGCAATAATTCCTGGTTCGAGTCTCACACTAGTAGATTCCATTTTCCATGTCAAATCACTTTATGAACAATATTTTTTGTTGTATAACCTACTAAATAACATATATTTGTGAACTGGAGTACTGCATTAAATGCAGATGTGAGGTGTCATTGTAATAATGTTGTGAACTCCACAGATAAACAAAAGTGCCGCATACAGTATATGTATACATGAATCAGGGATACAAATCAATGGTATCGTGTAATGAATGATAAATCCATAGAGTGTCCAAATCCACCACCTTCCCAAGAACCATGTTACATTTCTGTCTAAATTAGTGCAGGGGTAAGCGGAAGTAAGCACTATTAAGCAGTAGTAAGTGAGAGTAAGCATATTAAAGCAGTAGTAAGTTGAAGAAAGCATATTTAAGTAGTAGTAAGCGGGTTTAAGCCTGTTTGCGTGGGAGTAAGCAATGCGCCACAGGTTAAACAATACTGAAGCTAACTCTCTGTAAGCATATTTAACCGGAAGTTAGCATTGCTTACCTTCGCTCAAACCCATGCAAACCCGATTAAAATTGCTTAAAAATGTCTTAATCACTCTGTATCCAACAGCCGTTGTTCTGCGCGGCAACAAAATAAACAGTCATTGCAGGTCTTGGACCCTGTACACTATAGTCACAGTAGTTAACCAGTAAGTTATCACAGCAGTGCATAACAGTGAGGTATCACCAAACAGATCCTCACTAAAGGAAACTCAAACTTAATATGTGAAAGTAATCTGTCTACAGTTTTATGTTGTATAACCTACTACATAACATATATATGTGAACTGGAGTACTGCATTAAATCCAGATGTGAGGTGTCATTGTAATAAAGTGTTGAAATCCCCTAATAAACACAAGGACCCCGTACAGTGTACCTACACATGAATCATGGATACCAAACACATATATAACATGTAATGACTTAAAAATCAATGCCAAACAGCAAATAGTATGCAAATTAAAAATTAAGCAATGCTAAGCATTACACAGCCCTGCTTACTAGGTGTAAGCAATGTGTAGACCAGCTAAATCAGTTTGCCTATTGGTATACCCCTTTAAGCAATACCAACCTTAGGTAAGCAGGTTTGCCCATAGCTTAGCATTTTCAAAATCATCCAATCATAGCAAAGTGTGGGAAATCAGCCCTATTTAAACTCAACAGGTGGGAATGCATCTCATAACTGGTTGCAGCTTCCTTCTGTAAGCACTATGACCAGTGCTGGAGAAGGAGTGCACTTCTGGGCACAGCACTGGGGCATCCAAGAGTCCAAAGTTATGGCAGGACTCCTTGTAAAAGACCATGACCAGAGACTGCTGCAGGGCCAGTACCAGGGTTCCCAATATAAAGCAGAAGCCTGGGACCCTCTCTTCCATGACCTCACCAGTGCCACTGGCATACCTCAAACTGGTGAGCAGGTCAGGCATCACTATACCAACTTGAAGCAGAGAAAGAGGGAGATCTCAGATCAGTGGATTCAAGAGGCTAGATGGACAGGGGATGTCCCAGCCATGTGTAAGTATCAGTCTACTACCTGTTTAATAATTGCCAGCTCATGTATATTATGGATAGGTATGGCTAAATATTCCTGTTATGTCTTTGACAGAGGCAGATGAGTGGGCTGTGAACCGGGAAGCCGATGCTTGTAGATTGCAGAGGTTGCATCGCGAGGCAGATTAGTAATACTCTTGCATGTATTGTCATAAGACATAAATTTAAAAGTAGTAGAAAGTTAATTGCCAGTATAAAACCTGTATTGTGTATGGCATGTATTGAATACACCAGACAATATGGTAGGAAGAGTCTCATACAGGTTGTATGTAAATAAAAGGTTAACAGCCTGACAATAAAGGTCTAACTGCTGGACTGCTTGTGTTTACTCTGCTATCATATGGTAATATAGTGTTGCAATCTCTTAATAGTACTGTTGTATTAAGCATTGTTACCCACACTGTGCCACATAAATAAAATGTGTAGGAATGTCTGTATACCACTGTTGAAATCACAAGAGGTCATATTGTACAACTGAGAGAGACTTAGACAGAAAACAGTGAAAATATAAAGTGGAGCTTCAGCATCCAATCGCATCGCTCGATTTTGCTGCTTATGAATTTAAATTGTAAAAAAGGAAGAAACGTGCGGGATACAGTTTTTCTTCTCTTTTAGTACTTATAATTTTGTATTTTTTTTTTAAAGAAAATGAGCAGGGATACCAGGAAAAGGTATGTTTTTTTTCTGGGAATAAAGCGTTTGCTCTGTAATTTAGTATTAACGAAGATTGTAGTCTTTTATCTAATGCATTCATGTAGTCACCTTTTGAGATACTTTCTTCAGTGTGTTGTACACATAAGGTGGACAGCTAATAAATTCAGTATGCTCGGGTTTTTTTACAGTTGTGGTTAGTATGTGTGCATTTATGTATATTATCCTTGGATTATAACCACGTTTGGAAGTGTTGAGAAGTCTCCGTATTAAGTAACATTGTAATGTCATCGATAGCGGTGAAAAGTTGGCTTTTTGATGCGTCTGTTTATGATGATGCCGCAAAGGTGTGCTTCACCACCCTTCTTGTAATTGTTCTAGTTATACTGTTTAATATTTGAGGGGTTTTTTTTTGTATAATTTACTCAAAAGTCGTGTAGTTGCTGATTGATATGAGTCTTCTTGAAGTTTAAAAAGGACGCAATTGTTTATCTCTTTTATGATGTTTGGTATAGGAGTTACGTTCCTATAAGTCCTGTGTTTTAACCCAATATGTAATCTAATGTCTTTAAAGGAACATGCCCATCGTGTTTATGTAGCAGATTCCACAGACAGGAGCTAATTTAATTCATCGAATCAGTTTCTTCTGCCCTCATTCTATCAGCCCTGTGTATTACGAGAGAGCGAACGTGCAAATTTATTTTGTACGCAGCAGCTTTTTGATTGATGTACAAAGGTCTTGCCAGCTGATGCTTTGCAGTGTGAGGTGGGAAGTGTTTATGTGCAGGGAATGATGAACATAAATGGTTATATGTGCCAGGAAAATGTAGGTACTTGCTAGGCTTCTGATTTGTAAGGTTCATAGGAAATAGTGATTGGTGACAGACGAGTACCTTACCTGTAAGAGTGAAAGGGAAGGTCTACAAGAGGGTAGTGAGACCAGCTATTTTATATGGGTTGGAGACAGTGGCATTGACAAAAAGGCAGGAGTTTGTGCTGGATGTGGTAGGGTTAAAGATGTCAAGATTAAGATTTGCACTGGATGTGACGGGGTGGACAGGATTTAGGAATAAGTATATTAGAGGGTCAGCTCAGGGCATCATAAATAAGCTTACCAGTTTAAATATCAACCCCTATATCACAAGATGGGTTTCAAACTGGCTCAGAGATAAAACCCACATGGTCAGAATCGCAGGTACCATGTCCAAATCCAAACCAGTTACAAGTGGCGTCCCACAGGGCTCAGTCCTGGGACCTCTCTTGTTCAGTATATATTTCTCTGAGATTCAGGCTAACACGGGGGGATTATGGCTGACAAAGTTCGTAGATGACTGCAAACTGGGGGCCATAATCGAATCTCCAGCTGACACGAGCATCCTCCAAAAGGGTCTCTGAGATGGATGCTTGGTGCCAGAGCCATGGCCTCAAGCTAAATGCTAAAAAGTGCATAGTCATCCCCTTTGGGAAAAACAAGGTGCCCACAAATTACCACATAGGTGGCAATACGGAAGAAGTAATTAGAGATTTGGGGACCAACGTAGATAGTGATCTCTCCTTTTGATAATCACGTTGCCAAAGTGGTTAGAAAGACCTTCTATATAGCCCACCTTATCACGAAAGGGTTCGCATCTAGATAGAGAGGTCATTGTGCCCCTCTACTTGTCACTCATCAGGCCCATAATTGAATACAATGCCCCTTTTGAGATGTACCTTACCAACACCTGCAGCAACTGGAGAGACCCCACAAGTACCTCACCAAGAGGATCATGGGCTACAAACAGATGTCCTATGCAGCTTGACTAAAGAAACTCCAGCTCTACTCAGTTGTTTACCGCGATCTATGCCTGACGTACAAAGCCATGTCAAACCCAGAATTAATGGACATGCTCCACCTCAAAAAATCCAAGTCCCTTAGAGCTACACATTCCAGGGACCTAAACTTCGGCACAAAAATAAATAGGACATGCTGGAGGGACAGATTCATTTCCCAGAGGCTCCCCTCACTCATTTCATGTTAGACAGTTAGACATAGCCCCTCGCTGACCCTCTTCAAGCGAAATCTGGACGCGTGGATGGGAAATCGCAAATTCACCCCTGGGATCTCTTCTGTGTCCCTGCTAGACAGAGGCGCACAGTAAACTAATCTTAAAAGGGTACCTTCTGTGACCTCTACTTTACAGAGGCACAGTAGGCTAATCTAATAGGGAGGCAGAAGCCAATACACTCTGGCTAGGCTTATCAATGCCCTGGGGCAGATAGCCTAGTATCTACCTATGAACCTATGAACCTATGAACAACATAATCCAAATAGCAGACTCAACTGCGATGTGAACTGTTGTATTTTTAGCACACACAGCCATGGTTCGAATCCTGGGAGTGGTACTAAGCTGTATGCAGAATCATACCCCACAACTATACAGATATGTCCAGAATGTCCAGTTATTTGGCCCATATACCCTGCCTGTCACCCTGTCCCCCTGGCAAATCATTGGGATGATCCCAGAAGTTTAGGCAGCATATAATGACATACAATTGATTGTCAGACATCATAGCTGACAGAAATATATATATAAGAAGAAACCTGTCACTCTAGCAACTCACCAAAATGGTATGATAGTAATAAGCAAAGTATGTCCCATCTCCACCCCCATGTTGTGAAGGTATGACTAGAGTATGTGCAGTAACGGAGTGAGCCGTATGTGCATAATAATAATGTGAAATCTGGTAATATGTGTGGCAGCATTCAGGTAGTGCTAACAAACATTTCCCTCACAGGTCTGTCAGATACAAAAACTGTGCCTAGAAATAAAATATTGAAATCCTGGATGGGTACTGTTTACTTTGGTATTCTATGGCATTGTTAGTGTTGCAGTTTCTATAAATAATAAGGTATTGCTCATCACTGTCATCCACACTGTACTACATAATAAAACTGTCTAGAAATCCCTGTATAAGAGTGTTGTAATTACAAGGTCAGATTGTAAAACCACTGGTAACTTATAGACAGAAATCAGAGAATAGATACATAGCAATATCTATATAGCTAACTCAGCTGTGATGTACACTGTTTTATTTTTAGCAGACACAGCCATGGTTCAAATCCTGGGAGTGGTAGTAAGCTGTATGCAGAATCATACCCCTCAACTGTACAGATTTGTCCAGAATGTCCAGTTAATTGGCCCATATCTGCTGGCTGTTACCCTGTCCCACTGGCATATCAGCATGTTAATCTCTGACATGTAGGCAGCATTTAATGTCATATAACTGACTGTCAGGCCAGTAAATATTTGGAAAATGTCTATGAAAAAACCTGTCATTGTACAACTCATCAAAGGTTTATGAGGGCAATAGTCAAAATATGTCACCTGCATGTTGTCAAGACATGCCCAGAGTGTGTGCAATAAGAGATGGAAAGGTATGTGCATAACATCAACCTGGAATCTGGGAATATGCATAGAAACAATCAGGTAGTGATAACAAACAATACCTTCACAGGTATACCAGGTAAGAGGTGTATACTGCAGGTAAATCATAGGTCATGTATATAGTTACTACATCCATACCACTGCTCAAACTAAGGCCATAGGGTAGTTTAATAATACCTTTAAAGTACAGATCACAGCACTGACTAGGAAAGTAATGAGAACTACAGGGATATACAAGTTACTAATTGAAATCTTTCTCCCCCCCCCCCACCATATCTGCAACAATAAACTAAATGCATAACTCAATCGGTATGTGTACTATGAACTCTACTGTTGGGACATATGTCCTATTGTTTGACAAATATTTACATTTTTTTTCTATGCATGTGCCATGTTGAAATACTCCCACACTGGTGGCATGCTGCCATCAATGTACCTGCATGCTGTTGTAATGGCCACTGTGGTTCCATATATATGCATGTGTTCTGTTTGCTATGCAACTGTTCCATATCTGGTGTTTCAGGTTAATGGGAATAGCTATGCATGCTGTTATACCTAATCCTGGAATGTGTTGACTATTACTAACCCATATATGTTGTAAAATTGAAACACCATAGCACGTTTAGGAAGGCGGTCCCAGCAAACCCACCCCCCCCACCTCATCTGGCCGTGGCACCGGGCACCAGCACATCTGGTGCCAACCCCAGCACCTCCTTTTCCACTGGTCCTGCACCACCCTCGGATGCAACCGCCTAAGGTGATGGGGCTCGCCCCCCTGGGAGTGGATGCTGACAGGATATTGTCAACCATCACCAGGTCTGGGGTCTGATGCATAGCGAGCTCCGCAGGGAGTTTGGAGATCTGCTATGCCAGCTTGAGGGCCACATGGCACAACTAGAGGGTCAGCCTGCCCCCCCTACTCAGCCCCCAGCACAGCCACCTTCATGGCCATGAAGGTGGAGTAATGACTAGCCATGGGTGGGGACCTCAGTCCCAATGTTTCCACAAGGGGGCTCATGGGCTTCTGACTTCGAAACACCCCTCCCCATGCAAAGTGTTTACCCTACACATGTGTCATATACCACCACTGTATGCTGTCTTGTCTGTCGTGTCTGTTATCCTACACAACCTACCCCCCCAAATTTACCTACTATCCCTCCCCACCATCCCACTCTCACCTTAAAAAAAAAAGGCAATCTGCTCCCAAAAAAAAAATCTCGCTCCATACATAGCTGTCCATTACACAAAAGTGTCCACCGGACACATGTAATCTGGTATCATTGGCTTCACAACATATTATTGTTGTCCTTTGCCCTCTATCAGGGGTATGAGTGTCCAAATCTACCTCCAAATCAATATATATACACAGACTGTTGCTGTAGATGAAATGGGCAGCTATAGACCTTCCCTACACCCATCCTGCATATCCCTAGCTATTTTCCCTACTGTCTTTCCCTCTTTGTGCTCCTTTTTCACCACATTCCTATCAACCCTTTTAAATTTCTTTTAAAGAAATTAGTGCTGGGGTAAGTGGGAGTAAGCACTTTTAAGTGGGTTTAAGCTTGTTTGCATGGGAATAAGCAATGCCTGCACAGGTTAAGCAATTTAGAAGCTGAGTAAAAGAAACTGCAACCGGAAGTTAGCAATGCTTACCTTCGTGCAAACCCACCCAAACCCACTTACAACTCCTTAAAAGTGCCTTAGTCACCCTGTATCCAAAGGCCCTTGTTCTGCCCAGCAAGAGAATAAACAGACTTTGCAAGGCTCAAACCCAGGACACTGCATACCATAGGCAAAGTGATTTACCACAAAGACATGTCAGGTATACATAACTCTGATGTTTTCACAAACATATCATCCAGCACAGTCATTCAACAGTACAGGAAATGTATTTATACATGTAGATGTATGCGTGTGTGTGTGTGTGTGTGTGTGTGTGTGTGTGTGTGTGTGTGTGTGTGTGTATATATATATATATATATATATATATATATATATATATATACATATGCATAGATCTATAAAAATATTGTCTACGTGTAAATATATATATATATATATATATATATATATATATATATATATATATATATATATATCTTTATATAGGTTCATAGGTTGCTACTAGGCTATCGGCCCTAGGGCCTATACAAGGCTAGCCATAACAATTCCCTGGATATTTCTTCCCACAATATTTACTTCTCCAGGCCCCTGTCTAGCAGGGTGACTGACATGATCCCCGGGGTGAATTTCCTATATCTCATCCAATCATCAAGGTTCCTTTTGAAGAGGGCCAATGAGGCGCTCTGCTTGATATGTTTGGGCAGTCTATTCCAGAGTATGGGGAGTCTCTGGGTCAGGAACCTATCCCTCCAGCACGTTTTGTTCATTGTGATGACAAGGTTTAGGTCCCTGGAGCGTGTGGCTCTGAGGGATTGGGATTTCTTTAAGTGGAGCATGTCCAACAGTTCAGGGTTTGACATGGCCTTGTATGTTAATCAGAGATCGCCTCTGAGTAGACGATATGCCACAGAGTATAGCTGGAGGTTTTTTTAGATGGTCAGTATATGGCATTTGCTTTAGGCCTGTGATTCTTTTAGTGAGGTATTTCTGTGGCCTTTTAAGCTGTTGCAGATGTCTTGTGAGGCACATACCAAACGGGGCATTATACTCTATAATGGGTCTAATGAGGGATGAGTACAGTGGAACAATGACCTCCTTTTTTCTGTATGAAAAGCCCTTAGTGATGAGGTGTGCCACATAGAAGGATTTCCTGACTGTTGTGGCAATGTGGTTATCGAAAGTGAGACCACTGTCCACCTGTGACCCTAAGTCTCTCATCACACTTTTGATGTTTAGTGTCTTGCCACCTATGTGGTAATTCATGGGTACATGTTTTTTTCCAAAGGGGATAACTATACGTTTCTTGGCATTAAGCTTGAGCCCATGGCTCTGGCACCAGGCATCTGTTTCTGTAAGGCCCTTTTGTAGAATATCCACATAATTTGGGGATTCAGTAATGTCTCCCAGTTTGCAGTCATCTGCAAACTTTGTCAGCCAGAGATCCTTAGTGTTGGCCTGTACTTCAGAGAAGTAGATGCCAAACAAGAGTGGTCCCAGGACTGAACCCTGAGGTACTCCACTTGTCACTTGTCTGGAGCTGGATTTGGAGTCGGCTACTTTTACTGTCTGGGTTCTGTCAGTAAGCCAGTTAGCAACCCATCGAGTGACGTAGGGATTTATGCCCGGCTTAGTAAGTTTATCTATGATTCCAGAGTGGGAGATGGTGTCAAAGGCCTTGGCAAGGTCCAGATAGGCTATGTGGACTGCCTTACCCTTGTCCACAGCTCTGGAGACTGATTCGAAGAAGTCAATCAGATTCAGGAGACAGGATCGGCTCTTCACAAACCCAAACTGGGTGGGGTCCAGTGTTTGAAGGTTGCCAATGTCTTTGTTTATAAGTTCCATGATAATGCGTTCCATGCCCTTGCAAATCAGGCTTGTCAGAATGATGGGAAGGTAGTTCCCGGGATCCAAGGTGGATCCTCCCTTGTGGAGTGGGATAACTGTAGCTGTGCGCCACTCAGTGGGCACAAAGCCTGAGGTGAGGCTATGATTAAACATGACACTTAGGTGAGGTGACAGTTCATTTTGTAGTTCATGTAATACACAGCCTGGG